>NW_012108330.1:153131-154772 GCF_000951045.1 Mandrillus leucophaeus | reverse complement strand
TTTTTTCTTGTAAATTTGTTTAAGTTCTTTGTAGATTCTGGATATTAGCCCTTTGTCAGATGGGTAGATTGCAAAAATTTTCTCCCATTCTGTAGGTTGCCTGTTCAGTCTCATGGTAGTTACTTTTCCCTTGCAGAAGCTCTTTAGTTTAATTAGATCCCATTTCTCTATTTTGGCTTTTGTTGCCATTGCTTTTAGTGTTTTAATCATGAAGTATTTGTCCATGCATATGTCCTGAATGATATTGCCTAGGTTTTCTTCTAGGGTTTTTATGGTTTTGGGTCTAACATTTAAGTCTTTAATCCATCTTGAATTAATTTTTGTGTAAGGGATCCAGTTTCAGCTTTCTACACATGGCTAGCCAGTTTTCCCAGCACCATTTATTAACTAGGGAATCCTTTCCCGATTTCTTGTTTGTGTCAGGTTTGTCAAAGATCAGACGGTTGTAGATGTGTGTTCTTATTTCTGAGGGTTCTGTTCTGTTCCATTGGTCCATATCTCTGTTTTGTTACCAGTACCATGCTGTTTTGGTTACTGTAGCCTTGTAGTATAGTTTGAAGTGAGATAGCGTGATGCCTCCAGCTTTGTTCTTTTTGCATTGGATTGTCTTGGCAATGCAGGCTCTTTTTTGGTTCCACGTGAACTTTAAAGGAGTTTTTTTCAATTCTGTGAAGAAAGTCATTGGCAGCTTGATGGGGATGGCATTGAATCTATAAATTACCTTGGGCAGTATGGCCATTTTCATGATATTGATTCTTCCTGTCCATGAGCATGGAATGTTCTTCTATTTGTTTGTGTCCTCCTTTATTTTGATGAGCAGTGGTTAGTAGTTCACCCTGAAGAGGTCCTTCACATCCCTTGTAAGTTGGATTCCTAAGTATTTTCTTCTCTTTGTAGCAATTGTGAATGGGAGTTCACTCATGATTTGGCTCTCAGTTTTTCTATGATTGGTGTATAGGAATGCTTGTGATTTTTGCTTATTGATTTTGTGTCCTGAGACTTTGCTGAAGTTGCTTATGAGCTTAAGTAGATTTTGAGCTGAGAGGATGGGATTTTCTAAACATACAATCATGTCATCTGAAAACAGGGACAATTTGACTTCTTCTTTTCCTAATTGAATACCTTTATTTCTTTCTCTTGCCTGATTGCCCTGATCAGAACTTCCAACACTATGTCGAATAGGAGTAGTGAGAGAGGACATTCTTGAAATGTGAAATGTGCTGGTTTTCAAAGGGAATGTTTCCAGTTTTTGTCCTTTCAGTATGATATTGGCAGTGGGTTTGTCATATGTAGCTCTTATTATTTTGAGATATGTTTCATCCATACCTAGTTTATTGAGAGGTTTTAGCAAGAAGGGCTGCTGAAATTTGTCAAAGGCCTTTTCTGCATCTATCGAGATAATCATGTGGGTTTTGTCAATGGTTCTGTTTATGTGACGGATTATGTTTATTGATTTGTGTGTGTTGAACCAGCCTTGCATCTCAGGGATGAAGCCGACTTGATTGTGGTTGGTAAGCTTTTTGATGTGCTGCTGGATTCAGTTGTGCCAGTATTTTATTAAGGATTTTCGCATTGATGTTTATTAGGGATATTGGTCTAAAATTCTCTTTTTTTTTTTTGTTGTGTCTCTGCCAGGCTTTG
>NW_012108330.1:148964-150819 GCF_000951045.1 Mandrillus leucophaeus | reverse complement strand
TTGGCTATTGAAGCTTGTGCATGCATCACGAAGTTCTCCTGCCACGGTTTTCAGCTCCACCAGGCCATTTAAGGTCTTCTTTACACTGTTTGTTCCAGTTAACCATTTGTCTTACCTTTTTTCATGGTTTTTAGCTTCCTTCGGTGGGTTAGAACATGCTCCTTTAGCTCAGAGAAGGTTGTTATTACTGACCTTCTGAAACCTACTTCTGTCAACTTGTCAAATTCAGTGTCCATCCAGCCTTGTTCCATTGCTGGTGATGAGTTGCAATCCTTTGGAGGAGAAGAGGCACTCTAGTTTTTAGAATTTTCAGCTTTTCTGCTCTGGTATTTTAGAATTTTCAGCTTTTCTGCTCTGGTATCTCTCTGTCTTTGTGGTTTTATCTACCTTTGGTCTTTGATGTTGGTGACCTACAGATGAGGTTCTGGTGTAGATGTCCTTTTTGTTGATGTTGGGACTATTCCTTTCTGTTTGTTAGTTTTCCTTCTAACAGTCAGGTCCCTCAGCTGCAGATCTGTTGGAGTTTGCTGGAGGTCCACTCCAGACCCTGTTTGCCTGGGTATCACTAGCAAAGGCTGCAGAACAGCAAATATTGTTGCCTGATCTTTCCTCTGGAAGCTTCATCCCAGAGGGGTAGCCGTCTGTATGAGGTGTCTGTTGGCCCCTACTGGGAAGTGTCTCCCAGTTAGGCTACATGGGGGTCAGGGACCCACTTGAGGAGGTAGTCTGTCTATACTCAGAGCTCAAACACTGTGCTGAGAGAACCACTGCTCTCTTCAGAGAAGTCAGACAGGGACGTTTGAGTCTGCAGAAGTTTCTGTTGTCTTTTGTTCAGCTATGCCCTTCCCACAGAGGTGGAGTCTATAGAGGCAGTATGCCTTGCTGAGCTGTGGTGGGCTTCTCCCAGTTTGAGCTTCTGGGCCACTTTGTTTACCTACTCAAGCCTCAGCAATGGCAGACGCCCCTCCCCCCACATGGCTGTAGCCTCACAGGTCGATCTCAGACTGCTGCACTAGCAGTGAGCAAGGATCTGTGGTCGTGGGACCTGCTGAATCAGGCACAGGAGAGAATCTCCTGGTCTGCCAGCTGCTAAGACCATGG
The DNA here is from genome assembly GCF_000951045.1 of Mandrillus leucophaeus. Lineage (NCBI taxonomy): Eukaryota > Metazoa > Chordata > Mammalia > Primates > Cercopithecidae > Mandrillus > Mandrillus leucophaeus. The sequence continues at coordinate 149,718 of NW_012108330.1, read as the reverse complement.
GAAAAGCACAGTATTTGGGCAGAAGTGTCCCACTTTTCCAGGTACAGTCTGTCACAGCTTCCCTTGGCTAGGAAAGGGAAATCCCCCAACCCCTTGTGCTTCTTGGGTGAGGCGATGTCCTGCCCTGCTTCGGTTTGCCCTCTGTGGGCTGCACCCACTGCCCAACCAGTCCCAATGAGATGAACCCGGTACCTGAGTTGGAAATGCAGAAATCACCTGTCTTCTGCATCATTCACGCTGGGGGCTGCAGACCGGAACTGCTCCTATTCGGCCATCTTCATCATGCTTATCTTAAGATGTATTTTTTATTGATTAACTTTCTTGCTCTTCATCTTTTCCAATATATAAAACTTAGCAAAAATTAATCTATATTTCTTTTCCTGCATCTCATAAGCTTTGATGTACAGAAGTTTAATTATGTTAGTTCTAGACAGTTACCAATTTCTACTGTCATACCTTATTTAATCCACAAGTTCTTAAAACTATGTTTTCCAATTCTCAAGCTTGTGATATTTTGTTTATATATCTTTTAATAACATTGTGGTCAGGAAATATGACCTATGCTATTTCAATCCTATGAAATTTTTAGAGCGTTTCTTTATGGACAAACAAAAGACCAACATTTATAAATGTTCTCTGTGTACTTGAAAACCAGTGACTGAAATTTTATGAAATATTCTATATATGTTCATTAGGACAAATTTATTATGTTGCTTACATCTTCAATATTTTGATTTTTTGTCTGTCTTCTCTA
>NW_012108330.1:123200-148914 GCF_000951045.1 Mandrillus leucophaeus | reverse complement strand
ATGAAATCTTTTTTTACCTTAATGAAGAGGTCTTTCTACCTATTCTCTGATCACATTATTTAAAAGTTTAACTTGTCTTTCCAACTCTTGATCTTCGTTATTATCTTGGTTATTTCTTTACTACATAAGTAAACATCTAATATATTTTATAATTTATAAAGTTATTCCTTTTTTCTTTATTTTCTGTCTCCCCACCAAATGCTGAATGACCCAGAAGAGCAAAGGTCATCTTATCTGTTATTATTCGCTGATATATTCAGTTGCCTAGAACAGTGTTTGGCACATAGTAGACTCTCAGTAAATATTGAATGAAAAGTCTAGTTAGCTTGATTTTTTTCATTTGTTTACTTCAGTTGCTATATTTGCCTTCTACTCCTGATTTCAAACTTTTCTCTAAACTTAAATTAGTTTTGGATTTTTTATGCACTCCAAAAATATTTATTTTGTAACTGAAAGATTTGGTACATTTGTAGTAATTATAATTCTGATCTATTTGATGCACATGTAAAATCTTATGTTTTTGTTCTTTCTTTGTCCAGCCTATTATTCCATATTCTTTTTTTCCCTTTCTGTCTGGTCTTATGCTGGGGTTACTTGAACTTTTGTATGTTATTTTTTGTCTACTAGTTTGGAAGTTATGCACACTCTTTCTTATTATTTAGTGGTTACTCAATGATTAGAACACACATTCTGGGCTGGGCATGGTGATTCACAGCTGTAATCCCAGTACTTTGGGTGGCCGAGGTGGGTGGATCATTTGAGGCCAGGAGTTTGAGACCAACCTGGCCAACATGGTGCAACCCCATCTCTACTAAAAATGCAAAAACTAGCTGGGCATGATGGTGGGCACCTGTCATCCCAGCAGGAGAATCACTTGAACCCAAGAGGTGGAGGTTGCACTGAGCTGATGACAGAATGAGACTCCATTAGAAAAAAGAAAGAAAGAAAGAAAGAAAGAAGGAAAAGAAAAGAAAAAGGAATACACATTCTTAATTTATCAAAGTCTAAAGGCAATGTATATTTTTAACCTCTTTTTATACAAGTTATGTTAGAATATTTTAATTCCATTCTCACTGTCCACCTCAGCTATATATTGTTGTTGTGTATTTTAATTATCTTATTTTTTCCTTTTTATTTTGTACAGTGTATGTTTGTCCAGACTCAGTCTTTTTTTCACCTGTTGTTTACTACCTAGACTTACTTTTCTCTTGCCTCAAGCATATTTGTTAGAAATTCCTTTAATGAGATGGTGCTAGTACCAAGCACTCTCAATCTTTGTTATCTGACATGTGTTTATCTTGTCCTTATATTTTAACAGCAATTTTCCCTCAATATAGAATTTTAGGTTCATGGTTATTTCCTCTCAGGATATGAAAATATGTTTCCACTGTTTTCTGACTTTCTTTGTTACTATTAAGACATCAGCATAGTTGTAATCATCTCTCTTTCAAAGGTCACCTGTCCTTTCTGGTGTCTTTTAAGATATTCTTTGTTTTGATGTTTTACAACTTCACTGATATGTGTTAAGATGATTCCTTAATTTTCTTCTTTGGGGTTAGATTTCTAGAATTTGTCGATTGGTGAATTTCATCAATTCAGGAAAAATGCAACCATTACCACATAAGATTTCCTCTACCCTATTCTCTTGTTTTCTTTCTGTCAGCCATCTTTTGTCTCTTTTGACTGCATTCTGGACTTTTTTTTAGATCTATCATCTGGTTCAGTAACTGTTAAGTCACTGACTTCTGGATCACGCCACACTGAGGGTGTAGTTCTTTGGGTTTTATGGTAGAAATACCCCTGTCAGACTCTCCTTTGAATGAACTTTTCTCTGTATCTCTCATTTTCATGTCAGTAAGTCTTTGAAAAGCAAAGCTGAAGTTCTCCAGGTTTGGTAAAAACATCCTGAGAGTGACAGCCAGCTGCTGTCCAGCCCTTGCCACACTGAGTTTTCACCTTCCCTTAGCTCCATGTCTGAGAAGGTTTATTTTCTTTTCTGCTTTTACGAATATGTATGTAGTCTTTTCCATTGCCTTTAGTTGATTTCAGCATGAAGGATAAGAATCTTTAATTAAATTAAACTTTAATTTTTAGATATTATTTTTAAAAACTTTTAAATTAGGAAGTTGAATTTTTCTTGTTCGGGTTTCCTTGTTTTGGTTTCCTAAATTAACAGTTCCCTTCAGGGCCGTTGTTCCCTTTAACGTCCTCTCTTCTCTCTTTCATGTCGTAGGCTTTCCTCAGACAGCAGCTCTATATGGTTGCCTTTTCATGCTTAAGAATAAATTATTAGGAAAGCTGACCAGAGGTCTGTAACAGGTGAGGATGTGGACCGCAGGCTTCACCTGAGGTGATAGAGCAGCTGCAAGCCGTTATGCTGAGGGAACCGTAAATGTCAGAATGCAGAGGATTTTTTCTGGGACATTAGAGAAGAATCTTCTAATCATGTACCTGGGGTGAAATACTTTGAAGTGTTGGGTTCCAGGGGAAGGGAAGGGTGTTGTGGGGTCAACTATTTCATGTTCAGATCATCAACCAATCCCCATTTTCAGCCCTATAGCTCCACTGCAGCTGGCGTTTCTAAGCCTGAACCTTCCCAAGACACTCCAGACAACCTCTGTGGCCACCTCAGCTCCAGCCTCTCAGGGCTCATGCTCATTTTTAATGTGCGGCCCCACTGCATCCTCCTTTCTCTCTGCCTTACAGAAATATGGTTAAATCTCTTATCACTGATGCTCATACTCCCACTTTCTCTATGACATTGTGGCTTTATAACCTTTTAAACTTCGTTATTCTCACTTTAACAGGGTTTGCAAAAAGTGAGGATGTCTGTGGTTAGTCTATTTTACAGAATGTGTTAGTCTATTTTACAGAATGTATGTTATATATGTTAGTCTATTTTACAGAATGCTTAGCTTATGGCCAATTTGCTATCTTGACTGTGAAATCTCTGATCTCTTACTAAATGGAAATAAAATATAATAAGAGAAAATGTGAAATATACTTTTACATATTTGTGTTTACACAGAACCATTTTTAGTCATTCACTACTTGGAAATAGATAAATTCGAATGCAAACTTCAAGTTGTGATTGGTTCAAATAAGCAATAATCAAAAATTATTTTGATAATTTTGAGAAGGAAGGAATCTGCTAAGTTTTTAATAATTAGTGTAGGATTTTAAAAATCCATTGTCAGGATTCTAAAAGGCAAAGTCAGGCAGAGCACTCGCATCAGGCATTATACCCAGCTCAAGATAGAGCTGTGGCTACCCTTAACTGGGTAGCCTCCTCTCCAGGTTGGAGGCTTATAGGAATATTCTGTAACTCTCCTTTACCCTCGGTCCAACACCACTTTGAAGAGATGCCCAAGGAATATCCTGCTGAGCACAGTTCAGGATCCTGAGATCTTCCTGGGATATTCCTTCTTTTCCCAACCTCTACCTTCAGTCCATTCTGAGCACCAATCATTGTATAGTATAGCAGATATGGACCCTGCATTCTAACCTTTCTATCCTGTGAAGTGACCACAATTATTTGTGATGGGTAAGTCAAAAAGTGGAGGAAGTGGGGAAGGAAATGGTTTTGGCTGAGGCAGAGAGATAGTGCTGTTGTACATAGGTAAATTTATAATCAAAAATCTCATTCTCATAATATAAGATGGTTCTGGGAAATGGGCCAACATCACTTGTAGACCACAGACTTCCTGGGGATGTGCTCTGAAAAGTCATCCTCTGGTCTCTTTACCATATAAGTTGTAATAAAGTGGTACAGATATTTGTATACGCATATGAAGGAGTACAAGGGTTGAAAAAAAGATGTCAAATTGTAAAATAGAAGGAATAAATGTATAAAAGAACAGAAACTGGCAAAAACTAAACTGCAAAGCTTTTGAGGGCTGTATGGTGTTACTGAACAGTAACTTCTTTAATAATCTGTCCAGGTTCTGGTAGTATTTGGAAGATGCTGTTCCCATCATTCTAATCGTTGAATGGCTAAAAATCTGTGAGTTCCTTTAATGTGTGGCAAAGTGAGGGAAGGATTTGGGAGACCCACTATGAAGGGGCTGTCTGGTTTGCTAGATCTCGCAGTGCCTGTGCCTCATGGTGTCACCTGGTTGCTTGGTTATTCTGTGATGAATAAGGGTGCCAAATTTACCCTTAAATGTCACTAATTTAACATTTTACTGATGAACCTGAAGTCAAAATCACTCAAGATATAGGCTTGTACTTGTATTGCTCCCTATGCCAGGATTCCTAAAACCAAGCTCTCCATGCTTGTCTGTCAGCGTCACTTCCTGGCCTGATCACTGTGATCCTGACCCTGGCCTGATCATTATAAAACATGTAAATGTCAAATGTATGACATGTAACATAAAGTTCTAGAGGGGAACACAGTACCACAAGGTTCTTTTGCTGAATATGGAGTGGCTTACTAGGACTCAGATGGGGACTATGATAAGTTAAAGAGATATCCTATAAATCCCAAAGCAATCACTAAAATATGAACAAAACAGAGTTGTAGGCACTAAGCTGACAACAAAGATAACAATGAAATAATAAACATATTCAATCCCAAAAGAAGGCAGAAATATAGGAAAAAGGAAACAACAGATGGGGCAAAACAAATAGCAAGATGATAGATTTAAACCCAACTATGTCAATAATCACATGGCATGCAAAGGATCTAAATATTTCCATTAGAAGCAGATTGTCAGGTAGGATTAAAAAACCAAGACACCAACTGTATCTTGCCTAAAAGAAACCCACTCTTAATATAAAAACACAAATAAGTTAAAAGTAAAGGAATGGAAATAGAAACATCATCGTAACACTAATAAAAACAGCCAAAGTGACTATATTACTGCCAGACAAAGTTGATTTCAGGGCAAATATTACTAAGAATAAAGAACATAATTTCATAATGAGAAAGGAGTTAGTCAAAAGTACATAACAATACTCGAATATTATGCCTCTAATAACAGAGATTCAAAATACATGTAGCAAATTTGATAGACCTGTAGGAAGAAATAAACAAATCCAAAATAATAGAGATTTCAACACTCCTCTCTCAAACAAGTAGACAGAAAATTAGTTTATAGGAGACTTGATCACACTATCAACCAAATTAATCTGATTGATATTGATAGGATATTCCACTCAACAATTGCAGAATACCCATTATTTTTAAGTGCACTTGAGATATTTACTAAGATAGAACATGTTCCAGGCAACAAAAAAGTCTCAATGAATGTAGAAGCATCAAAATAATACAAAGCCTATCCCAGACAATAACAAAATTAATTAGAAATCAATAACAGAAATATATCTGGAAAATCCCCAAATATTTGGAAACCAAGTTACATTTTCTAAATAATCTGTGGGCAAAAAACTATGTTAAAAGGAAAATTAGAAAGCATTTTAAATGAGTGAAAAACACAGCATATGAAAATTTGTGGGATTCGGCTAATGCAATATTAGAGGGAGATTTATAGCCCTAAATGCTTGTAATAGAAAAAAAAGAAAAACTTTATATCAATGACATCCATTTTCACATTAAGAAATAAGAAAAAAGAGCAAATTAAACTCAAAGTAAGCACAAGAAATAAAGATCAACAGGAAATCATTTAAAAAATCACAGAAAAATATTTTTAAAAATGAATAAAATCCAAAACTGTTTTGTTAAAAACATCAATAAAACTGGCAAACTTCTATCCAGGTGTATAAGAAAAAATATGGAGAAAGTATAAAATATCAATTATTGCATCACTACAGATTCTATATAAATTAAGATGATAATAAGGGAATATCATGGAAAACTTTAGGCCAACAAATTCAACAACTTTGATGAAATAGAGAAGTTTCTTGAAACTACCAAAGTTCACTTAAGAAGAAATACATAATCTGAACATTCCTATATTGTTAGGTGTTGTGGGAAGTCAGGGACCTCGAACGGAGGGACTGGCTGGAGCTGCGGCAGAGGAACATAAATTGTGAAGATTTCATTTTAATATGGACATTTATCAGTTCTCAAATAATACCTTTATAATTTCTTATGCCTGTCTTTAATCTCTTAATCCTGTTATCTTTGTAAGCTGAGGATGTATGTCATCTCAGGACTACTGTGATAATTGTGTTAACTGTACAAATTGATTGTAAAACATGTGTGTTTGAACAGTATGAAATCAGTGCACCTTGCAAAAGAACAGAATAACAGCAATTTTTAAGGAACAAGGGAAGACAACCATAAGGTCTGACTGCCTGCAGGGTCAGGCAAAAAGAGCCATATTTTTCTTCTTGCAGAGAGCCTATAAATGGATGTGCAAGTAGGAGACATATCGCTAAATCCTTTTCCTAGCAAGGAATATTAATATTAATACCCTGAAAAAGGAATGCATTCCTGGGGGGAGGTCTATAAACAACCGCCCTGAGAATGTCTGTCTTATGCAGTTGAGATAAGGACTAAGATATGCCCTGGTTTCCTGCAGTACCCTCAGGCTTATTAGTGTGGGAAAAACTCTGCCCTGGTAAATTTGTGGTCAGACCAGTTCTCTGCTCTCGAACCCTGTTTTCTGTTGTTTAAGATGTTTATCAAGACAATACGTGCACCATTGAACATAGACCCTTATTAGTAGTTCTGCTTTTGCCCTTTGCCCTGTGATCTTTGTTGGACCCTTATCAGTAGTTCTGCTTTTGCCATTTGTCCTGTTCCCTCAGAGCATGTGATCTTTGTTAGACCCTTATTAGTAGTTCTGCTTTTTGCCCTTTGAAGCATGTGATCTTTGTACCTATTCCCTGTTCTTACACCCCCTCCCCTTTTTAAAACCCTTAATAAAAACTTGCTGGTTTGAGGCTCAGGGGGCATCACGGTCCTACCAATATGTGATGTCACCCACATCAGCCCAGCTATAAAATTCCTCTTTTTTACTGCCTCTCTTTATTTCTCAGCTGGCTGACACTTAAGGAAAATAGAAAGAAGCTACATTGAAATATTGGGGGCGGGTTCCCCCAACAGTTGAGGAAACATTGTGTTCATGAGAGAAGCATTCTTTTCCTGGGAACTGAGGCCAACAGAACCCAAAGTTGTGGGTAAGGGAAGCCACAATTTCACATGGCTCATTAGGATCAATAGTGGGAAGATCCACTCTGATATCACACATTGGTTCTGTGCTTTCCACCATAGACATGGGAGACGCCACCATTTGGCCAACTGATCTCCCTCGGATATGGTGTTGGATCAAAGGCTCAGTGTTGGTCTTAGCTCTTATTAGTTTGGTCACTTAACAGTGGCTGTAGCCTGCTTGGCCTCAGAGACTGGGAGTCAAAATTCCTGCATTCATGCATAGTCCCCATCCCTACCACCATGTGATGAGCCTATTAAGCAAGGACAGGTGTGGTTGGGAGAAGAGGCTGACTGACATGCACAGAATTGGGTATATTAATTAATATCCTTCTTTTCTGAATTACCTTTAATGAGTGTTAATATGAGGTACACATATCTGTACACTCCATGCTCTTCAGAGATGTCCATCTGCATCTCTGTCCTCAAAACTGCATTATTACAGTCTGTTATCATCCCTTTTGTTGGGGTCCAGCCTCAACACTACCCATGGCTACCCAAAGTCTGATGACTACAAAGGAATGAGAAAAGACAAGCTAAGATTTAAAGCAAGTCTAGGGGGCCAGTTGCTGGAGTGAAGGCTGCAAAAGGCCCAGGGCTCTGGCTGCCTGACAATGTATTGAGTACAATCTTTTGACCTAAGAAGGGGATGGTACAGGGTGAAATGGTGAAGGAGGGGGATGTGTGTCATTCAGTAGTGAAAGATCTACAGTAGTGGCAGTTATGTGAATTTCCTTTAGCTAAAAGCATATGTCTAACTACTGAGATAATCTTTAACTTATTGGGCTGCAGCTGGTGGGAGTTGGTTTTACAAAGAGCCAGCATGTCTGGTCACATTGCACTGCTTCAAGGGAGTTTTTCAGCCATGTTCACTGGCCTGGGGACACAATGGCACTAAGGAGGTGTTTCTCCTCAGGGGCCCCCTATGGTGTTCCATAGGTGTCCTACACAGGGGTGACTGGCTAAACTGACACCCCATAAATGCTTCCACCAGCACTTGCTACCCCCCTTTCTTTTTATTAATAACTGCCATTGCTATCATGGCTTGCTTGTGGTGTCTGGCTTCTCTCCCGAGGCATCTTTTGCACCTGTAGACTAAAAATAAACAGCATAGACAAACACAAATTAAAGCAAAGTTTGTAGCAGTTGATTCTCCAATGGTTTTAATCCATTTCAGAGGATTCAGGTCAGAGAGCCCATCAACAGCTCCATTAAGGGCATCAGCACCAGATAAGAGAGTTAAGTGGCCTCAAAAACTTGTTCCTTTAATTTTATTATATCCAATGTTAGATTTTCCTCTCTTCCTTCTAGATGGCATTTAACCTTTTCCCAATGATGCACAGAGGCATTATAAGATTGAGGAGCAATACAAAAATCAGAAGTATTCCAATCACACTATATTTGTATTCTGTGTTCCAAGTTCATAATTCAATCCCCTCTTCACGGTACTGTTTGATGGAGATCGTTAATCTGATTAGCTAATTTTTGATCAATTTGTTTCTGGGTATTCCAAAGCTTGGAAGAATTTGTTCGCCACTGGTTAACATAATCAGCAGTTTGAACAGAATAATGTAAAGCAACACCTGTGGATGCTGCTGTGGCTATTACAGCTATAATACCCATAATGACTGCAATATGAGTGAAAATAAATCTTCTTGTTCAAGTAAGCATTCTCCTTAGTATTTCAGTGACAATACAAATGGAAGGGGAAGCTTCTTAAGGTCTATTAAGGGAAACAGGTATCCAAACTCCCTCTCGGACTCTGACAAGCTAGATACTATTATTCTTATCAAATGTAGAATCAATGCAAGTGAAAAAATGACAGCCAAGACATGATATAGTTTGAAAATCAGGCAAAATATTGATTTGTCCTACTGCCAACATAAGAGGTTTAACACAGCCCTGTAATGGGGCATCTGATTAGAGGTCAAAGCTACAACAAATTGAAGTTTTTTACTATGGGTTTCTGTTTTATATTTTCCTTTTTGAATCCGTGTTGGGGTTTGAACCATCATTAATTTCTACGGTTCTGGTTGTTCTGAGCCTACTCTTGGATCAATCATTTTAGGGAGTGGAGGAGCCATATCACTGCCTTCCCAGAAGATAGGAAAGTCGGCTTCTATTCTATACTTTTGGGTAGGTGCTTTTTCAGAATACTCAATTGGCAAGCTGCACTCTTGACATTCCTTGTGCTGTCCAGCACAATTTACTGCAAATTGCCCCTTAGGGGTCCAGTCAATAATGATTCCATAGGAGTTATTTTGCAGTACTACAGCACTATTTGCAATGCAGTCTTCCCAAGTTAGCACCTCAGCTTCCTTAGAACATACTGTCAATTGTTCTGGGCATTTTTTCTTTCTTGGCCTAAATTGATTAGTAAGACTATTAGCTGTATGATAGGAATTTCCTGAGGATGCGACTTTTGTTTTAGATTGAAAACTCCTTACACTAACTATATGAACAGAGGTCTCTGATCCATTATGTGCAGGGACATAAACCCTCCAGCTTTGTTTGTCATAATCTAAACATCCTGCTGCAGGCCCCAGACATATAGGAGGAAAGCAATAACCAATGGACACATTTATTAACATACCTTCCTCCTCTGGATGAGTAGGGCCTTGGTTATCAGTTGTTCCAGGCATCCAAACACTATCATTAACATAAACCTCAAGTGGTGAGTCCAGTCAAGTAACAGGTCTAATCAGTGGAGGGAATGGAATGTAAGCCCAATAAGTATAATTTTGATCAGCCTCAGCTACGGGGAGACTCACCACCAGGATAATTACTGCCATCATAGCTACTAACAGATTGCAGGAGGTCTGTGGCTTGTCCTGAGACTTCAGGTCCTCTTCTGCAAGCTGGGTCAATTTCTTGATCTGCCGCCAGGTAGGCGGAGTTGCCTGGCGAATCTTGCTGGTCACCTTCTGCTTGGCAGATATCTTCATTTGAGCCATCAGGCGAATTGTGGGTGCAGAGAAGTTCTGAGGTCTTCTCCTCTTCCTTGGATTCTGACTCACGGCGCAGCTTAAGATGTCTTGTAGGCACCCACACAGGAAGCTGATTTTCTCCTGGTGAAATACAAGCAAACCCTCTACCCCATGTGATGATTCTCTCCTCTTCCCAGGTCTTTGTTCTGACATCTTTCCACCACACGAGTTTTCCTTCATGGGGATTTATTTTTTGCCCTGTTAGATGCTGCTCTGCTGCAGTTGTAACCTGATCTATGGACAAGTTCAAAAAATTTAAAGTAATAACAGCCAGTTGTAGCTGCATATGGGGAGTGGAGTATTCCCCCTCTTTGCCTTTTGTTTCTGTAATTGAGTTTTTAAAGTTCTATTTGCAAGTTCAACAATGGCCTGTCCTTGAGAATTATAGGGTATATCAGTACTATGTCGAGCACCCCATTGTTGTAAGAACGTTTGTAAAGATTCACTGCAGTAGCCTGGCCCATTGTCTGTTTTAAGTTTCTGTGGAATGCCCATAACAGCAAAACAAGAAAGCAAATGTCTTTTTATATGTGCTATAGCTTAACCAGTTTGGTGGGTAGCCCATATGAATTTTGAAAATATATCAACACTTGAACATAAGAAAGTTTACCAAATGTAGGAATGCGGGTAACATCAGTTTGTCAGATTTTGTTAGGTGCCAACCCTCTAGGGGTAACACCAGTTCCTTGAGGTGGTAATTGTAATACTTGGCACTGAGGACAGTGTTGTACAATTATTCTTACTGTTGGTACAAAATATATTCCATTGCCCTGTCCTGTGTTTTAGGGTAGCCATCCTGTGCTTGTATACCCAAGGCCAACCACATTCTATCCTCAAAGAAATATATGTCTTGTCTCTTACAGTTCTCTTTAGAATTATTAGCAATTTTATGATTACTGAAGTGCTGTGCAATTCTAAATAAGGTCTCAGCTGTGGAGTATAATGGTAAATTGAGACCCCTTCTATAATGGAAAAATAATTGGTTATAACGGTGAGCTGGGACCCCATTACAATATTCTCAAAGTTTCCATTTTAGCGGTAAGTAGTGTCAGACGTCAGTGTTTAGACTATTTCAATGGTTCCAGGACCATCTCAGGAGCCCAAATTTGGGCCCATCCTAGTTAGTCCAATGAAGGTCATTTACTCTCTTTTGCTTCTAGCACATGACTCGTGGACATACCCTGGAAATACAGGACACACTGTGGACTCAGAGGACATACCTGAAGCACTGGGAGAAAGAGGTATGGGGACTCAGCTGGGAAGCCTGTTGTGCTGAGCAGGGGTTCAGGGGCTCAGGGGTCTTTCAGAATAACTGGTGACTCTCTGGTTTTGGCCTAGCAGTTTCTTCCAGAATGTCACAGCATGACTCATGTTTTTCGTCTCACTTCAGAGCCTTTGCAAGGTTCAGTATGGTAGCCACCAGGCATACCAAACTGAATATTCCTTCTTTCTTTCTGGAGAAAATGCCTGTTGCAAGTTTTTCTGCCTGACTTTGCCTTTTAGAATTCTGACAATGGAGTAGCTGTTTAACTTTAAATAAATTGAAACAAAATAAAATTTAAAATTCAGAACTGCAATCACACTCATCACATTTCAAGTGCTCAGTAGTCACATGGGGCTAAGGGTCACCATCGTGGACAGCACAGAACAATCCCCTCCGTGTAGAAAGTTCTATTAGTGCTGCTGGATGATCAGGTGGGCAGGTCCCTTGCACAAGTAAATCTGGACAGCTCCTCCCCTTACTTCCTCTCTTTTCCTCTTTCTCAACATCCTGGCTTAGTATTGTGCGCAAAATCAGAGAGGGGTGCAGGACCCTGATTTTCCAGGTAAGGGAACAGGGGTGTGTGTGGTGGGGGTCGGGACAAATGTGCGATTTTGGTGAGGAGGGACCTGTATCTTAAATCGTCTGGTAAACACGTTTTCAGACTGTATTCTTATTGGTTCCTGTTTCCTGTCTTTGCTAATTTTAGGTTGTAATCTGTTTTGAAGGCTGAGCCCTACAAATTAATGCCTCTTTCAGGGGTTGCTACTCAGAGGATACTTGTTTTACAAATAAATGTTTCCTTTCACTGGTTGTGGAATGTATATAGAAACTTTGATTCTTCCAGGAATAAAGTTAGGTGAGCGAACAGAATTAGCTCTAGGGGAGCTGGTGGGAAGAAGAACATTGGGATGTGTAAGGCGCACAGCTCCGTATGTGGCCCCACAAAGACTGCACCGAGGTCAGGATTGGAGGCTCTACAGTCGGAGGTCTTGTTACAGGCTTAACTGTATGCTCAGAGATGCCCGTTAGGGAAACTGCCTCCTCAGGGACAGTCCTGGGTTTACTGGGCGTTGAGCTCCCCTTTAGCGGTAGGAGGAGGGAGATGCCACCTGGTGTGACTCTCTGCAGTTCAGGAGAAGCTGGGTTCTGATGGGTGCTTTTTCCTTAGGCAGAGAGAGAACTCAGCCACCTAAGGTCAGCATCTACAGAAGCACAGTCTCCTGGCTTTGCCTCTGAGTTAGGAACAGCACGAGTTAAAGAGCCCACGTACTAGAAGGATGATTTGAAGAAACACCCAGAGAATGTCACAAAAATCCAGAATGTCACAGTATTGTTTTCTTGTTGCTGGTGTCCTATCCTCTCTCCTAAAACCAGCCACTAAAGTTGATTTTTAAAAATTCTTTGATTTATCTTCTTTGTTTACAAGAAGCTCTTTCCTATACCCCATTCTTGAAGGATAAAGAAATAGTCATTCTTTCAAAAGAAATGTCTGGCTTTTCACTGTGTTTCACATTTGTTGACTTCCTATGAGGTGACTCTGTGTTTAACAACTACCATTTTCTGCCTGTTTTGGTCAAAATCTGCTCCAATAAGAGTTCTTCAAATATCTTTCTCCATTGCAAAATGTTTGTAGGTAGCAATGAAATGAAACATTTAAAATTAATGCCATGTTTCTATAACACTACATATTAATTAATAAAGGAAAGGATTGTCATTTTCACAGATCAGATGTGGGCTGGACATAGTGATGAATCAGAGGCAAGAAGCAGGGAGATTATCCATTTATTTATTTAACAAATAATGATTGAGAACCATTCTTTGCCCATTATTGTGCTTGTCCCCAGGGAATAATGAGAAATACAACACATATGTAGTCTTCCCATCACAAAGCTTATAGTATAAGAGAAGACAGTTAAAAAAAAAATCAAACAATTAACTTCCTAAAGTAATACATATTCTGTAAGAACCCCCTGGGGTGCAGTGGATCATACCAGAGGGTGTTGCTGGTAGACAGTGGTGTTGGGGAAGACTCTCTATAGAGCCAAGGCCTGCGGGTTGAGCAGGAACAAGCTGAGCACTACGTTGGAGGGTGAGTGCTCCAGAGAGAGAGAATGATAGTGCAAAGGCCTTGAAGGTGGAAGGAACCTAGAAGATTTCCAGGACATTGAGGGTAGTGTGGCTCACACATTGGAGAGAGGAGACAGCTGATCACACAGGGCTTAAGTTATTTTTGAGGACTTAAGTTATTTTTGAAACCAATAGGAAGCCACTAGGAAATTTAAACAAGAAAAAATGTCAAATTTTAGTTTTAAAATAATATCTGGTGGTAGAGTAGAAAAGGGATTTAAGGGAAGATGATCAATTAAAAGCCTGTTAATTTGCATACAATTGACAGTGGGTTGTATTAGCACAAAGATGGAGAGAAATGGGAGATTTCGAGTTTTTTGGAAGTAAAATCAATAGGATTTGGTGATGGGCTAATGAGAGAGAGAGGATAAAAGAGTTGTGGATGACCCCAAGGTTCTGCAGGAGCCATGGGGCTAGATGGTGGTGCCATCTGCTGAGGGGAGAGCCAGGGAGGCAGACAGGATGTGGAGGTCAGGGCTTAATTTGGGCCAGGTTCTGTTTGAGATGCCCATGAAATAGCCAAATGGAGTGAGATGCAAAATTTGAAACTTTTATAAGCTGAGTGAGATATAAAAGTTTGGAACTCTGAGGAGGTTGTAGGCTACAGACCTCATATAAAGGCATCCAAGCCATGAATCTCTAGGTAGAGGGGGAAGGGGCCAGAACCGGTGCTGAGGAAGCACTGGAAGCATTTATGTTTGTGTAAAGAAAAAGGAACAATCTGAAAATGAAACTTAAAAAGAGAGGGTTGAGGAGACTTTTGGGAAATGGAGCAGGAGAAATCAATGTGGCAAGCTCATGGCAAAAAGAAAGTTGTTGACTACAGGCAGTCAGGGATTCTAGTTGCTTCCATTTCCCTAAAATGACCTGTTTATGTTTCTCGATTTACAGGAGTTCAAGCGACAATGGCAGCCCCATTCGGCAGTGTGAGCTTCAACTCCAGCACACCAGGGGCCAGTTATGGTGAGAGGGCAGTCAATGCTCCCCAGCGGGGGTGAAGGATGTGGGGGGCAATAGGAGTGGGGTTTCTCCTGCCTTGCCACCCAGTTCCCATTTGAGCAGGAGAAAAATATTTCCGACCTCCTTTCTCATTTTCTCTTCATTTGACCTGCTCTTTCATCTCTCTTGACCCTCTGCACTTTCTGCCCATGGTGTGGCTGTAGCAGCTAAGTAGAAGAGAGATTAAATATCCTCTGATTGACCCAGGGCTTGGTACAGTTTCTTACCTCTTGCTTCCTACATCATGGACATACCAGAATAGCTGGTTGTAGCCTCTCTGAATGTTTTATGCCCCTTTCTTCAGCCTGGAGGAGGATTGGGAATGAGGAATGCGGGAGTAATTGATCCCTCACCCTGGTCCCTAATTTCCCAGCTCCTGGTGGTCTCACTATAACCAACAAATTAAACTGGCTGGCTCATTCGGTGTATCACATGACCCTCCATTTTCTTCCTTATCCATAGAAATTGACTAAATCAGTTGAAATTTTGCTGGTTTAATAAACTATCCCAAAGTTTCATAGCTTAAAACATCAGCCATTTAGTTGGTTCTTAATTCTGTGGGTTCACTGTGCCATTCTTGGGTCTGCGCCAGCTTGGCTCTTGCTCATGCATCTGGGGTGAGCTAGTGCCTGAATGGTCTTGGATAGCCTTGTGGACATGTCTGGTAGTTAGCAGGCTCTCAGACAGCAAGGGTAACAGGGATAACTTGGCTTTGTTGTCATCATCAAGAAGGCTAGTCCAGGCTTCCTTATAAGGCAGTTGCAGGAAGAGCAAAAAGAAAAGGCAAGCCACAGTGCATAAGCACTTTTGGGGTCTCTGCTTGCACTAGGCTTTCTACTGTCCTACTGTGCAGAGCAAGTCATAAGGCCCACCCAGATCCAACAGTTGAAGAGACAGATAGCATCTTGATGGGAGGAACTGCAAATCTGCACCCCAGAGGCATGCATCCAGGGATGGGAATAGATTGTGGCTACATTTACAATCTCCTCCATGGATTGTCACCCATATGCTGTCAACACTGACTAACTGTTGCAGTGTTGGAGCTGGCCTTTGGTGCTTTGTCATTTTGCCTCCCATGATTCTCCTACTTCCTTCCCTATGGCCAACCAATGCTCTCAGGTTATCCTTAGGACAAAGCCTTCCACTGTGATGCTAACTAAATAAAAATGTGAACACCAGCCCACATCTTTCCTTAGATAATCTTAGCCTTCCTGTATCCCGTGTTCTCAGTCGTATCACTTTCGGAAATATGCTTCTTTCATCCCGGGATTCTGGTTATCAAACGTGGGAAACTGTGTTTTAAGAATAATGACAGGTTGTATAACCCACTTCCCTGGCTTCTTAAGGGGAAGAAGAAATGCTTCATTTTGAATATAAATTGGGAAAATAAATCTCCACTACAGATACCCTAAAGTCAAATCTTGGGTTACTCCCTGCACTACCTCATTAGAAACGAATAGCTGGCCAGGCACAGTGGCTCATGCCTGTAATCCCAGCACTTTGGGAGGCTGAGACGGGTGGATCACCTGAGGTCAGCAGTTTGAGACCAGCCTGAGCAACATGACGAAACCCCATCTCTACTAAAAATACAAAAATTATCTGGGTGTAGTGGTGCATGCCTGTAATCCCAGCTACTTGGGAGGCCGAGGCAGGAGAATCACTTGAACCCAGGAGGCAGAGGTTGCAGTGAGCTAAGATCATGCCACTGCACTTCAGCCTGGGCAACAAGAGTGAAACTCTGTCTCAGAAAGAAAAAAAAGAAAAAATAAAGAAACAAAACAGCTATTATTGGCAGTAACATCAGAAGAAGCCCCCACAGCCAGTAACAGAGAAGGGCACTGGGGGTGAGGACCCTGCAGGGGAATCTATTAGAGGTAGATTCTAACAGCATGGCTTTTTTTTTGTTTTTTTTTTTTTTTTTTTTTTCTTGATATCCCAGGGCCTGAAAGGCAAGAGCCCAGAGATTCCCAATTGAGAATTGTGTTAGTGGGTAAAACCGGAGCAGGAAAAAGTGCAACAGGAAACAGCATCCTTGACCAGAAAGTGTTTCATTCTGGCATTGCAGCAAAATCCATTACCAAGAAGTGTGAGAAACGCAGCAGCTCATGGAAGGAAACAGAACTTGTCGTGGTTGACACACCAGGTATTTTCGACACAGAGGTGCATGATGCTGACACATCCAAGGAGATTGCTCGCTGCATTCTCCTGACCTCCCCAGGGCCTCACGCTCTGCTTCTGGTGGTCCCATTGGGCCGTTACACTAAGGAAGAGCACAAGGCCACACAGAAGATCCTAAAAATGTTTGGAGAGAGGGCTAGAAGATTCATGATTCTCGTATTCACCCGGAAAGATGACTTAGATGGCACCAATTTGCATGACTACTTAGGGGAAGCTCCAAGAGACGTTCAAGAGTTGATGGACATTTTTGGTGACCGCTACTGTGCATTCAACAACAGGGCAACAGGCGCTGAGCAGGAGGCCCAGAGGGCACAGTTGCTGGCCCTGATCCAGCGCGTGGTGAGGGAGAACAAGGGAGGCTGCTACACTAATAGGATGTACCAAAGGGCCGAGGAGGAGATCCAGAAGCAAACACAAACAATACAAGAACACTATAGAGTGGAGCTGGAGAGAGAGAAAGCACGGATAAGAGAGGAGTATGAAGAGAAAATCAGAAAGCTGGAAGATAAGCTGGAGCAGGAAAAGAGAAAGGCGCAAATGGAGAAAAAACTAGCAGAACAGGAGGCTCTCTGTGCTGTAAGGCAGCAAGGGGCAAGAATGGAAGTGGAGAGTCAGGATAGGATGCTTGAATTTATCATGAAGGCATTAGAGATTGCTTCCTCTATTTTCTTACAGCTGTTTGCGGAAGACTAAACTTAATGAAAATCTCTTTGTATTTTCTGTATATTCTCTAGCAACCTTGCCCCATACTTACTCATTTAGCATAGTCAGAGTGCTCTAGTTTCTGTCTCTCAGGTGCTCATAACTAAGGACCACCATTGACCATTAGTAGATATTTGATTGACTTAACAAGAGAGGGACAAATTTTCAATTTGTGAAACTCCAAAGCAGAAAGTATTGGTGCTTACTACCTTGTGAATTCTTCCTTAGTCACGCAGAGAAAATGTATGCAAGAGACCAAAGAAGATGGCTCCAAGCTATATCATGTTACCTCTAATAAAATATTTTCTTCTAGATTCTTTCTATATTAGCAGATAATCTCCCTTTGTAGCTTCCACTCACTTACTCTTGCGTTCAGAGTCACAGTGATCATCTTACCCATGTGGTTTGTTAGAAAGAAAGATCAATTATTTGTTTGCAGTAGGTAATCTTAGAGATGGAGATGATTGTAGAATTATTTCTAGATGAGTATCAATTTATTTAATTCCATTGTCATATAAGGAGTCAAATTGTTTCTTATCATTTGCTCATTAAAGAACAGAGATGTGTCTGGAAAATCGATCTCTACGAATTCAACTAAATAATGATCCCCAAATGCTGAAAGAGTGAAAGACAGCAATTCAACAGATAATACAGCAATGTTTAGTATATTCAGGTGTATCTGTAGAAACTCTTTGACCAACCTCAATTTAACCAATTTGATGAATACCCGGTTCTCTCCTTTTCTTGAGAAAGATAGTTGAACCTCACCTCCCTCACTCAACACTTTGAATACTAATTGTTTGGCAGGTTATCCACACACTTCTGCCCCCACTGCATTGAACTTTTTGCTTATTGTGTTTATAATAAAACTTTTCAATTATCTCATATTTGTGCAGAATTGGAACCTGTTTTGTCTTGGAAAATACTGCCGCTACTTCTAATAATACAGGGATGAATTTTGCTTTATGGTAAAAGTTCAAGATGATTTTGGAGCTAGACTTTGT
Organism: Mandrillus leucophaeus; assembly: GCF_000951045.1. Classification (NCBI taxonomy): domain Eukaryota; kingdom Metazoa; phylum Chordata; class Mammalia; order Primates; family Cercopithecidae; genus Mandrillus; species Mandrillus leucophaeus. The sequence continues at coordinate 130,536 of NW_012108330.1, read as the reverse complement.
CTACCCTCATGACATCTCCCCTTCCCCCTTTCCCTAGAAGATTTGAGCCACAATCTCAACCCATTTATCAGCCAAAGACTACAACTTCCTTGGATTTTCATTGTGTGCTGATGGAAATTATGTGTAACCAAGGTTTCTGAGACTTGTGTAGTTTTGTCGATGCAAAAATTCCCTTTAATATAGAGATAGCAATAGTTGGAGTTCCTATTCCTTTTCTACTTTTCTACTGGGCCCTCCTCACCTAATAATTTCTAGAAATTCCAAAAGCATGTTTTCATGTTCTACCAGTATGTCCTAGAGGTCATATGTGACTTATGCCAACTTTCCATGTTCCTCCATCTTGAAATTGGCTTCTCCATGCCCTAAATCATTTTGTCCAAAATAGGGTATACATTTCTTCCTTATTTCCCCAAAGCACAAATAAGTTTAGACTGTACATTTAATAAAAGTTAGCAAAGGCTCAAAGATAAGAGAAGTACTACACAATGAAATGTGTGATTCCTTTAGAAATAATCACTCAGAGTAAGACAGCTTCTGTCTCTCACTTATTGTATTACAACCGTCTGTAAGCAAATATTTGAACAAAAAGTCACACATACCTCCCAAGAGAAAGTACATTCAGGTTTAATAGGAAAAAGTCTTTAACTGCAGTGGTTATTTTCAGTGTAACACACACGCAATTATCCTTACCCTTGCATTCAGGTTAATGCTGCAGATGAGGCAAAGAAAAAGGTTTTGACTTAAGAAGCAGCGAGCAGATGAGAAGCCCGAGTGAAAAACTGTAAGAAGAGTGTTGCCTGTTTGCCTCCCAGGAGAGAAGGCAGACAGAGGTCCTTGGCAAATACTATGCATTGTGATTAATACAAGAAGAGAGTGAGACATGGTTCCTTCTCTCAAGAGTTTTGAGAGTTCATACCTACTCATGCACTCGTTAACACTCATTGACTCCTTATATCTCATGGTTGGTTCTAGAGCAGACACTAAGAATCTAGAGATGACAAAAAGAAGTCCCTTTTGAGATTGGGTTCATTCATTGCAGCATAATGCTTTCGAGAATCATCTGAGTTGCCTGTTCTTTTTTTTTCTGAGTAATATTTTATCATATGGATGTTCCATATTTTGCCTTTCTTTACTTATTCTTGTGCATCTAATTGGTTTCTTTTGTTTGATTGCATTGGCCAATAACTCCATTATAATGTTAAGCAGTAGTGGAGATACAAACATACTTGCCTTATTCTTGGCAATGCCTCCAGTGTTTCCCAATTAAACAAGTAAGGTTCTGGGTTACAGCAGTATCATTGCTCTGCTTTTCCTCTTCTTAAGATGGAGAGCTGAGATATTTGATTTTAGAACTCTTTTTTTTTTTTACTAACGTAAGTCTGTAAAGCTATAAAATTTCTCTCCGTTTATGTTTGTCCACATTTTTATTTGGAGAGGTGGTAAGAGAAAATACTATTTCAGTTATGAAAGCTTTTGTGGGAAAATTGGGGAGAAGACTGGATATTTAAATGTTTGCACAACATGAAAGATCTTCCACTGAGGCATCATTTTGAATGAAACACTTTGAGTTCACTATCAACTCAGCTGGTAGCTACTTGCCTTGTCCCCAGCCACTGAGAGGACAAGGCAAAAGAGACCAGCAAGGAATTCCCCTGCATGGGTCCTTTCTGGCTGCCTCACTGTAAGGGCTCTGAAGAGATGGATTGTGAGCACACCTTCAACAACACAACCACATTGTGAAAGGTTAAGAGTTTTTAGTACTTATATACCCTGGGGAATGTTTTGTCTTAAAATAATTCCAAATTTATGTGAGGTGTTGTAAATTCAGGACAATATATGAATTCATGGTATAGATGTTTGAAAATCATCTACACTTGTCAAGTAAGAATTCTAGCTAGATATTTGACACAAATCCCTTGTAAGCAGTCTCATTTTCATGTTTCATGACCCAGGATTACTGGACCATGCTCTGTTTCACTTTTGGAACCCAGCATGATTTTGCCCTGATTGCTCCCAAAAAGGATTTCATCTTCCTCCACTTACACAGAACATTTGATCAGGAAAACTGAAGCATATGTAGGTATAAGTAGGATATATTTTCAAATCCAGGAAATTAGAGGCTGGCCCACCCCTTGGAGGGCTGGGAATGCAGAGTTCTTGGAAGCTTGCTAATGCACAGAGCTGGGTGGTTTCCAGGTGCTCATTTGCTGTGACATGCAGCTAGGTCTGCTCATTGTCTCCCTGCTGTTGCTGCCAGAGAGTGGTCCTTCTTCCTTGTCCACCATCTAAATCTCAAGTGAATGTATCACCTTGATTGACTCTCACTTGGACCACACAGTGTAAGAGGTGATGAGAAATATCATTCTAGGCTCCTCCATGATTCAGAAACAAGAGATAATGTTGGAGACCGAAAGATTGAGGGTCATGATCAATTCCGTATACCACTTGGGCTATATGAGTAGGCAGCAAACTGTTTCTCATAAATGCAGAATGTTGGCAGACTGACAAACTGCATACTCCACCCAGAAAGGATATTGAGGGCAGTCACGCCCCAAGCGCAATGTTTCTTGTGATTAGGTACATCTGAAGCTTGTTCGTAATCATATGAACCTGTGATCAATTAAGCAGCTGACCAGGTGTTACCTCCTGCTCCCTGGTCATTCTACCCAATAAATATGAAGGGCATTAGAAGCTCAGGGGCTGCTTTTGCCCACTAGAAGGAGGGAGTGCTATTCTTTTTCTCCAGTTCCCCTTTATTTAAAACAGTTTCTTTTTGTTTTAAGTTTTCATTTCTACATTTGTCCCTTCATTCAGTCTTGTAATGATGGTCTCAAATAGTAACAATAGTGACTGTCATAGTGACAGTCTCAAGTAATAACCATGGCAGTCAGCCACAAGTGGCACCCAAATAGGGACAAACAGGGACAAAAAGAGACTTGAAGTGATCTGAAGAGGCCTGCAGGGACAAATAGAGATAAGTAGGGATAGAGATAAATAGAAATAGAGACAAATAGGGACAAACAGAGACAAATAGAGATAGGTAGGGAAAGATAGGGATAAAAACTAGCAAAGACTAGCAAAAGTTGCTGAGACAGATAGGGTCCTAAAGGAACTTGAATGAGGAAGGTCTGCTGGAACAGAAAAAACTAAAGCTCAGAAAAAATAAAAACCAGACGAACGAGAAACCCTGTTACAAGTCTGCCCGCAGCAACACAAGGTCAGGGCTTTAAAAAGGAACTTGTCAGAGCCCTAGAGGTACAAAAAACGGTACGTTTTTGAATCAGGGTAACATGGGGAAGAATTTGGCTATTTCTTTTCTCTTTTGTTTGGAGCTTGGTATGTACTATCTTTTTGTTATTTCAGAGTTTGAGAGAATTTTTTGCCCCACCTACAGCACCTATCAAAAGTAGTGAACAGGAGAAGGAGACTGAAAATTGGCTTATACGGTCTTCTTTTGTGGCTACAGAAAGGCTAACTTTAGCTTTGGTTTTCTTGGATTGTAAACCCACATTGGCACTTGTGAGATGTGCAGAGGACTTGGGAGGTTTTCTTGGAGATTGTCGGAATGTGGGAACTGAGCTTCATTGCTCTGCAGTATTGACTCAGGCATTGGCTAATTTGGTAGCTGACAGATCTAAAAGAAGCCAAGGGTCAAGCCCTAACATGGGAAAGTGTTATAAGTGTAGAAAAATTGGATGTTTCAAAAAAGAATACTGCCAGACCTCTGAGCAAAAGGGATCTTGTAACACAGTTCCACTCTTAAGAGAAAAAATGCCAGAACGTGGCCCTCGTTGCAATAAAGGGAATCATTGGGCTAATCAATGCCACTCAAAGTTTCATCAAAATGGCAGCCCCCTGTCGGGAAGCGAGAAGGGGGCCTGGACCCAGGCACCTCAAAAAATGAGGGCATTCCCTGTCCAGGCCACAGCTCCGTTTCAGGGATGGGTTCCCAGAGGCACATTGATTCCCTCTCCCCAGGAACACCGGGAAGCTCAGGATTAGATCTCCCAGTTAGAGAACAGCTTACGTTAATTGGAAGAAACAGACTCATTAAGATTCCCATTGGCATTTGGGGACCTTTGCCAACAGGAATCATGGGATTAATTTTGGGCAAAAGCTGTCTTAACTTACAGGCCTAGGAGTTGTTGATTCGGATTGTGAAGGAGAAATTCAAGCAGTGGTAATGTCACAAGATCTTTGGGTTTTTGAACTGGGAGGATATATTGCTCAACTGTTGCTTATTTCCTGTAAATTGTACCCCTCTCTACATAAGAAGAAGTGAGGTCAGAGATTTGGAAGTGCAACTAGGAGAGAGACTTATCTATCACAACCCATGGCATCTAATAGACCCACCTGTACAGTGCAAATCAAAGGAAAGAAGTTTTATGGGCTTATGGATACAGGAGCTGATGTGTCAGTGTGTCAGTAACATCTAAAAATAATTGGCCCCTATCTTGGCCCCTAAAACTATCTTCTTCATCCCTAGTTGGGAGTAGGAACAGCTCAAAGTGTTCAACAGAGTGCTGAGATTCTCTCCTGTCTCAGACTGGATGGGCAATCGTGTTTTGTGTCTCAAGGTTTAGAGAAGTCTTTTGTCTTTCCCCCTGAACCCATTGGGGGTAGAGGGCAGGAGAGGGAGGATGAGAAGTGGCCTGTACCACCGCTTGCAGTAGTAGAAACACCTCTACTGTCTTCTGAAGCAGAAACAGAGACACTAATAGTTCGGCAGGAATATCATCACCCCTATTCAGCCTGAAGAATTTACAGCCTGAAGACAGATCTTTATCCCTCTGCAACCCTTAGGATTAACAGTCATCTTGGAAAGGGGGAGATACGTCAGAGGTGTTTGAACCAGGGCCGTTTAACTTGTTTCTGGGACTTCAACAAGCTGTTCACTCTCATGCTGCTCCTTTTCATGTTTCTCATGTTCACCCTCGTACACAGCTCCCTGGGCTGCTGTCTTTGGGTGCTGATGGAACGAGAGACTGGATAAGGATAAACCTCGATTTGCTTTCTCTGTGCCTTCTGTTAATCAGAAAGAGCCTGCCTCTCGTTATCAATGGAAAGTTTTACCCCGTGGTAATTAATTAAGGAGGCAGAAGTTGAGTTACAACTTGTGGCGCCGACGCTTCAGCAATGGCATGCCTGCCTCCCAGCTATAGCCGCAAAAGCTTTTTGCTTCTGTTTTGCTAGATTTACTAACGTGGGGACGAGGGTATGCTTCTGTTTTCACAGAAAATGAACAAACCGTGTGGGTGCCCTCAAGGTGTGTAGGACCATGGAACAGGAGACTGGAGGGACCCATGGATCCCAGCCACAGGCCTGGTTCCCCCAGTGCGAGTCATGAGCCAGTTGAATCTGAATGTGAAGATGGAATGAACCACCAACCGGCAATTGAAGGCTGCACGTTTTGCAATTGCCCTATTCAATTAATTCAAAAACAAAAAGGGAGAAATGTTGGAGGCCAAAAGATTGAGGGTCGTGGTCAATTAAGTATACCACTAGAGGCTATATGAGTAGGCAGCAAACTGTTTCTCAAATGCAGAATGTTGGCAGACCAACAAACTGCGTCTTCCACCCAGAAGGGATACTGAGTGCAGTGACGCCCAAGTGCAGTGTTTCTTGTGATTAGGTACATCTGAAGCCTGTTAGTAATAATGTGAACTTGTGAACAATTAAGCAGCTGACCAACTGTGACCTTCTGCTCCCTGGTCATTCTACCCAATAAATACGAAGGGTGGTAGAAGCTCAGGGGCTGCCTTTGCTCACTAGAAGCAGGGAGCCCTTTTCTTCTTCCCCAGTTCCCCTTCCTTTAAAACAGATTCTTTTGTCTTAAGTTTTCGTTTCTATGTTCGTCCCTCCATTCAGTCTTGTAATGACGGTCTCGAGTAGTAACAGTAGTAACTGTCATAGTGACAGTCTCAAGTAATAACCATGGCAGTCAGCCACAAGATGATTTGGCACAGCTGAAGCATTCATATAGCAGCATTCATCATCTATCTGACCTTTTTGTGGGAAACGTTTCCTAGCCCATTCAAGACACTTATGCTCATTGATGCTGGGTATACCCAGGATAAAGTAGTTTTGATCTTGTATTTTGACTACATGCAGTCTGTCTCCTACAGTTATGGCTGATGAACACTTCCTGGTTCACCATTGGATTCCAAAGTCCTGGAGTGCATGAAGCACTCATTAAATATTTTTCACCCATTTGGCAGCTGTACATCACCCTTGCCCTTGGAGATTGGTAAAACTCGGCTCAAGCTGCATTTCCACAGCACACAGAATCCAAACTCCCTCCTACAGGGAGCTTTCTGCACTCACTTCTTCATCCTTCCCCTACTTCCTCCTGCATGTGCCACTGTCCTCTGTCTTACTCCATTTCATGCACTTGAAGTTCATTCACTTGAAGTTCAGTTGTCTGCCTGGTTTCCACCATCATAACAGTGATCAGCATTGTATAAGCTTCAGCAGCTTTCCTAGAGATTTAGAGTTACAGGGGAAGGTACCAAAGGCAGCACTGGGCGTTTCTATACCAAGCTCACTCTCCTCTCTCTGGCTTGGAAAGAGAAACTGTTTATCCCTCTACACCCAGGAGGAAGCAACTCTGGAGTTGCTTAATAAATTGTCATCTTCTCAGGACTGCAGATGACTGATCAATTCCAGGATGTTAGAGAGCCTGGCTCCCACTGGACCACTTCCTACTATTGTTTTAACTTTCCAAAAACAGGAAGCAGACTGTTCTTTCCCCTTTGTCCTGTGGTGACCAGACATGACCTTCACTTTTGCTTTTTCTTTGCACTCTACAGGCACCAATGAAGGTCTCCTTCTGGCAGCTCTGCCTGGGTCTGATTCTGTTGGTTTTCTCTCCTGGGGTTGTCACTCTGTGGTTGTCAGGTGGCCCAGGATGGGGAATAGCTCCCTTCTGTCCCAGTAGGAGGATTAAGACACTCACTTTGAGCTCTGGTCCCAGCTCTGGTCTCCACTCCATCTTTATTAGAAAGTCGTATCCTTCTGGTAAAAAGATGGTATTTTGCCTGATTTGATTGAGTTCCTTGTGTGTTCTATGTTCTTCAGAATCCTGCAGGGGAGAAGGGCCTTTGGCACCTTGTCATTTACTAATAATGTTGGAAATAGGGGAAATGCCTTGAACATTAAGTGTTAGGAATGCCAATTCCCAGGTTCCACTCTACACCTACTTCCTCAGAAACTTCGTATTTTAACAAGCTTAAATGCGTGCTAGTGCTTGAGGTTTTTCGAGAATGCGATATTCGCTTCATAGGCATACAGAGAAAAACCTGCAGAAACAATCAGCTTCCAACATTCAAAAATATTA
>NW_012108330.1:110755-123150 GCF_000951045.1 Mandrillus leucophaeus | reverse complement strand
GCAGTGACGCCCAAGTGCAGTGTTTCTTGTGATTAGGTACATCTGAAGCCTGTTAGTAATAATGTGAACTTGTGAACAATTAAGCAGCTGACCAACTGTGACCTTCTGCTCCCTGGTCATTCTACCCAATAAATACGAAGGGTGGTAGAAGCTCAGGGGCTGCCTTTGCTCACTAGAAGCAGGGAGCCCTTTTCTTCTTCCCCAGTTCCCCTTCCTTTAAAACAGATTCTTTTGTCTTAAGTTTTCGTTTCTATGTTCGTCCCTCCATTCAGTCTTGTAATGACGGTCTCGAGTAGTAACAGTAGTAACTGTCATAGTGACAGTCTCAAGTAATAACCATGGCAGTCAGCCACAAGATGATTTGGCACAGCTGAAGCATTCATATAGCAGCATTCATCATCTATCTGACCTTTTTGTGGGAAACGTTTCCTAGCCCATTCAAGACACTTATGCTCATTGATGCTGGGTATACCCAGGATAAAGTAGTTTTGATCTTGTATTTTGACTACATGCAGTCTGTCTCCTACAGTTATGGCTGATGAACACTTCCTGGTTCACCATTGGATTCCAAAGTCCTGGAGTGCATGAAGCACTCATTAAATATTTTTCACCCATTTGGCAGCTGTACATCACCCTTGCCCTTGGAGATTGGTAAAACTCGGCTCAAGCTGCATTTCCACAGCACACAGAATCCAAACTCCCTCCTACAGGGAGCTTTCTGCACTCACTTCTTCATCCTTCCCCTACTTCCTCCTGCATGTGCCACTGTCCTCTGTCTTACTCCATTTCATGCACTTGAAGTTCATTCACTTGAAGTTCAGTTGTCTGCCTGGTTTCCACCATCATAACAGTGATCAGCATTGTATAAGCTTCAGCAGCTTTCCTAGAGATTTAGAGTTACAGGGGAAGGTACCAAAGGCAGCACTGGGCGTTTCTATACCAAGCTCACTCTCCTCTCTCTGGCTTGGAAAGAGAAACTGTTTATCCCTCTACACCCAGGAGGAAGCAACTCTGGAGTTGCTTAATAAATTGTCATCTTCTCAGGACTGCAGATGACTGATCAATTCCAGGATGTTAGAGAGCCTGGCTCCCACTGGACCACTTCCTACTATTGTTTTAACTTTCCAAAAACAGGAAGCAGACTGTTCTTTCCCCTTTGTCCTGTGGTGACCAGACATGACCTTCACTTTTGCTTTTTCTTTGCACTCTACAGGCACCAATGAAGGTCTCCTTCTGGCAGCTCTGCCTGGGTCTGATTCTGTTGGTTTTCTCTCCTGGGGTTGTCACTCTGTGGTTGTCAGGTGGCCCAGGATGGGGAATAGCTCCCTTCTGTCCCAGTAGGAGGATTAAGACACTCACTTTGAGCTCTGGTCCCAGCTCTGGTCTCCACTCCATCTTTATTAGAAAGTCGTATCCTTCTGGTAAAAAGATGGTATTTTGCCTGATTTGATTGAGTTCCTTGTGTGTTCTATGTTCTTCAGAATCCTGCAGGGGAGAAGGGCCTTTGGCACCTTGTCATTTACTAATAATGTTGGAAATAGGGGAAATGCCTTGAACATTAAGTGTTAGGAATGCCAATTCCCAGGTTCCACTCTACACCTACTTCCTCAGAAACTTCGTATTTTAACAAGCTTAAATGCGTGCTAGTGCTTGAGGTTTTTCGAGAATGCGATATTCGCTTCATAGGCATACAGAGAAAAACCTGCAGAAACAATCAGCTTCCAACATTCAAAAATATTAGTAGAATTTTTTTTCATCCATGTTAGCCTGAGTACTTTCTTCAGAATGGATTGTCTGCATTTTATCATTTGTCCAATTTCCACGTCAAGGCCCAGGTTTCCAGGTTACTAGACAATAACATTTTATACAGAAGTCTAGGTAATAAGATATGGAAACTCACATCCTCTTCTAGGGGAAAAGAGCCAGAGAGGAATGCAGAAAAATAAAGCAGTCAAATATGTATCCTGAGTTTTGTCTCTCCAGATGTTGGCTCAGGTAATAGATTTATTAGATACCAGAGTTCTACTCATCGCTTGAGCCTTGGTCTGGGGAGTGCTTTCAGAGTAACAGTCTTTCTAATGTGGCTGTGGCCACGTGTAGTTCCTCATTTTGAGGATCTAAACACCTTTACTTTTTGTCCGTTTTTTGTAACTCTATGTTGCTTTCCAATATTTTATTCTTTCTTTAAAAATTGCACTTTAAGTTCTGGGACACATGTGCAGAACATACAGGTTTGTTACATAGGTATACATGTGCCATGGTGGTTTGCTACACCCATCAACCCGTCATCTACATGAGGTATTTCTCCTAATGCTGTCCCTCCCCTAGCCCCCTATCCCCTGACAGGGCCCAGTGTGTGATGTTCCCCTCCCCGTGTCCATGTGTTCTCATTGTTCAACTCTCACTTATTAGTGAGAGCAGGCAGTGTTTGGTTTTCTGTTCCTGTGTTAGTTTGCTGAGAATTATGGTTTCCAGCTTCTTCCTTGTCCCTACAAAGGACATGAGCTCATCCTTTTTTATGGCTGCATAGTATTCCATGTTATGTATGTGCCACATTTTCTTTATCCAGTCTATCATTGATGTGTATAAATTAGTTCATCCATTGTGGAAGACAGTGTGGTGATTCCTCAAGGATCTAGAACTAGAATTACCATTTGACCCAGCGATCCCATTACTGCATATATACCCAAAGGATTATAAATTATTCTACTATAAATACACATGCATGTGTATGTTTATTGCAGCACTATTCACAATAGCAAAGACTTGGAACCAACCCAAATGTCCATCAATGATAGACTGGATTAAGAAAATGTGGCCCATATACACCATGGAATAATATGCAGCCATAAAATAGCATGAGTTCATGTCCTTTGCAGGGACATGGATGAAGCTGGAAACCATCATTCTCAGCAAACTATCACAAGGATAGAAAACCAAACACCGCACGTTCTCACTCACAGGTGGGAATTCAACAATGAGATCACTTGGACACAGGAAGGGGAACATCACACACTGGGGCCCGTTGGGGCTGGGGAGCTGGGGGAGGGATGGCATTAGGAGAAATACCTAATGTAAATGATGAGTTGATGGGTGCAGCAAAGCAACATGGCACATGTATACACATGCAACAAATCTGCACATTGTGCACATATACCCTAGAACTTAAAGTATACTAATAAAAAATATATGTATTTAAAAAGTGTTCCTATTTTTCCACATCCTCTCCAGCATCTGTTGTTTGCTGACTTTTTAGTGATGTCCCTTCTAACTAGTATGAGATGGTGTCTCATTGTGGATTTCATTTGCATTTCTCTACTGAGCAGTGATGATGAGCTTTTTTTATATGTTTTTTGGCTGCATAAATGTCTTCTTTTGATAAGTGTCTGTGGATATTGTCTGCCCACTTTTTGATGAGGTTGTCTGGTTTTTTCCTCATAAATTTGTTTAAGTTCCTTGTAGATTCTGGATATTAGCCCTTTGTCAGATGGATAGATTGCAAAAATTTTCTCCCATTCTGTAGGTTGCCTGTTCACTCTTCTTTTGCTGTGCAAAAGCTCTTTAGTTTAATTATATCCCATTTGTCAATTTTGGCTTTCGTTGCCGTTGCCTTTGGTGTTTTAGTCATGAAGCCTTTGCCCATGTCTATGTCCTGAATGGTATTGCCTAGGTTTTCTTCTAGGGTTTTTATGGTTTTAGGTTTTATGTTTAAATGTTTAATCCATGTTGAGTTAATTTTTGTATAAGGTGTAAGGAAGATGTCCAGTTTCTATTTTCTGCATATGGCTAGTCAGTTTTCCCAGCACCATTTATTAAATAGGGAATCGTTTTCCCATTGCTTGATTTTGTCAGGTTTCTCAAAGATCAGATGATTGTAGTTGTGTGGCATTATCTCTGAGGCCTCTGTTCTATTCCATTGGTCTATATATCTGTTTTGGTATCAGTATCGTGGTGTTTTAGTTACTGTAAACTTGTAGTATAGTTTGAAGTCAGGTAGTATGATGCTCCAGCTTTGTTCTTTTTGCTTAGGATTGTCTTGGCTATATCGGCTCTTTTTTGGTTCTATATGAAATTTAAAGTAGTTTTTTCTAATTCTGTGAAGAAAGTCAATAGTAGCTTTATGGGGATAGCATTGAATCTATAAAATACTTTAGGCAGTATGGCCATTTTCATGATATTGATTCTTTCTATCCATGAGTGTGGAAAGTTTTTCCATTTGTTTGTATCCTCTCTTATTTCCTTGAGCAGTAGTTTGTAGTTCTCCTTGAAGAGGTCCTCCACATCCCTTGTAAGTTGTACTCTTAGGTATTTTTTCTCTCTGTAGCAATTGTGAATGGGAGTTCACTCATGATTTGGCTCTCTGTCTATTATTGGTGTATAGGAATACTTGTTATTTTTGCACATTGATTTTGTAACCTGAGACTTTGCTGAAGTTGCTTATCAGCTTTAGGAGATTGTGGGCCAAGAATGGGGTTTTCTAAATACACAATCATGTCATCTGCAAACAGAGACAATTTGACTTCCTCTCTTCCTATTTTTGAATACTCTTTTTTTTCTTTCTCTTGCCTGATTGCCCTGGCCAGAACTTCCAATACTATGTTGAATAGGAGTGGTGAGAGAGGGCATGTTTGTCTTGTGCTGGTTTTCAAAGGGAATGCTTCCAGCTTCTGCCTATTCAGTATGATAATGGCAGTGGGTTTGTCTTAAGTTGCTCTTATTATTTTGAGATATATTCCATCAGTACCAAGTTTATTGAGAGTTTTTAGCATGAAGAAGTGTGGAATTTTATCTAACGTCTTTTCTGCATCTATTGAGATAGTCATGTGGTTTTTGTCGTTGGTTCTGTTTATGTGATGGATTATGTTTATTGATTTGCACATGTGGAACCAGCCCTGCATCCCAGGGATAAAGTCGACTTGATGGCAGTGGATAAGCTTTTTGATGTGGTGCTGGATTCGGTTTGCCAGTATTTTATTGAGGATTTTCACATTGATGTTCATCAGGGATATTGGCCTGAAAGTTTCTTTTTGTTGTTGTTGTGTCTCTGCCAGGTTTTGGTATTAGGATGAAGCTGGCCTTATAAAATGAGTTAGGAAGGAGTCCCTCTTTTTCTATTGTTTGGAATAATTTGAGAAGTAATGGTACTAGCTCCTCTTTGTACTGCTGGTAGAATTTGGCTGTGAATCTGGCTGGTTCTGGGCTATTTTTGGTTGGTACGCTATTGATTACTGCCTTAATTTCAGAACTTGTTATTGGTCTATTCAGGGATTTGACTTCGTCCTGGTTTAGTCTTGGAGGGTGTATGTCTCCAGGAATTTATCCTTTTCTTCTAGATTTTCTAGTTTATTTGCATAGAGGTGTTTATAGCATTCTGTGATGGTAGTTTGTATTTCTGTGGAATCAGTGATAATATCCCCTTTATCATTTTTTATTGTGTCTATTTCATTCTTCTCTCTTTTCTCCTTTATTAATGTGGCTAGTGGTAAATCTATTTTGTTAATCTTGTTTTTAAAAAAATCCAGCTCCCAGATTCATTTAATTTTTTAAGGGTTTTTTCATGTCTCTACCTCTTTCAGTTCTAGTCTGATCTTATTTGTTGTCTTGTGCTAGCTTTTGAATTTGCTTGCTCTTGCTTCTTTAGTCCTTTTAATTGTGATATCATGGTGTTGATTTTAGATATTTCCCTTTTGTTCCTGTGGGCATTTAGTGCTATAAGTTTTCCTCTAAACACTGCTTTAGCTGTGTCCCAGAGATTCTGATACATTGTGTCTTTGTTCTCATTGGTTTCAAAGAACTTCGTTATTTCTGCCTTAATTTCGCTATTTACCCAGTAATCATTCAGGAGCAGGTTGCTCACTTTCCACGTACTTGTGCAATTTTGAGTGAGTTTCTGAATCCTGAATTCTAATTTGATTGCACTGTGGTCCTAGAAACTATTTGTTACTACTTCCCTTCTTGTGCATTTGCTGAGGAGTGTTTTACTTCCAATTATGTGGTCAATTTTAGAATAAGTGCAACGTGGTACTGAGAAGAATGTATATTCTGTTGATTTGGATGGAGAGTTCTTTAGATGTCTACTGGATCTGCTTTGTCCAGAGCTAAGTTCAAGTCCTCAATATTGTTATTAATTATCTCTCATGTTGATCTGTCTAATATTGACTGTGAGGTGTTAATGTCTACCACTACTATGGTGTGGGAGTCTAAGCCTCTTCATAGGTCTCTAAGAACTTTATGAATTTGGGTGCTCCTGTATTGGGTGCATATATGTTTAGCTCTTCTTGTTGCATTGATCTCTTTACGTTTATATAATGCTCTTCTTTTTCTTTTTCTTATCTTTGTTGGTTTAAAGTCTGTTTTATCAGAGACTAGGATTACAACCTCTGATTTTTTTTCTCTCTATTTGCTTGGTAAATATTCCTCCTTCCATTTATTTTGAGCCTATGTCTGTCTTTGCACCTAAGATGGGTCTCCTGAATACAGCAGCACACTGTTGGGTCTTTTTTTTTTTTTTTTTTGAGACAGTCTCACTCAGTCGCCCAGGCTGGAGTGCAGTGGCGCGATCTCGGCTCACTGCAAGCTCCGCCTCCCGGGTTCATGTCATTCTCCTGCCTCAGCCTCCCAAGTAGCTGGGACTACAGGCGCCCGCCACCACGCCTGGCTAATTTTTTGTATTTTTAGTAGAGACGGAGTTTCACTGTCTTAGCCAGGATGGTCTCCATCTCCTGACCTCATGGATCCACCCACCTCAGCCTCCCAAAGTACTGGGATTAAAGGCGTGAGACACTGTTGGGTCTTGACTCTACATCCAATTTGCCAGTCTGTGTCTTTTAACTGGGGGCATTTAGCCCATTTACATTTAAGGTTAATGTTGTTATGTAAAGTGGATCCTGTCATTATGATGCTAGCTGGTTATTTTGCCCGTTAGTTGATACAGTTTCTTCATAGTGTCAATGGTCTTTACAATTTGGTATGTTTTTGCAGTGGCTGGTACCGGTTGTTCCTTTCCATATTTAGTGCTTCCTTCAGGTGCTCTTGTAAGGCAGGCCTGGTGGTGACAAAATCTCTCAGCATTTGCTTGTATGTAAAGGATTTTATTTCTCCTTCACTTATGAAGCTTCGTTTGGCTCGGTATAAAATTCTGGGTTGAAATTTCTTTTATTTCAGAATGTTGAATATTGAAACGCCCCCACCACCACTCTCTTCTGCCTCATTTGGTTTCTTCAGAGATATACACTGTTAGTCTGATGAGCTTCCCTTTGTGGGTAACCTGACCTTTCTCTCTGGCTGCCCCTAACATTTTTTCCTTCATCAACCTTGTTGAATCTGACAATTATATGTCTTGGGATTGCTCTTCTCAAGAAATATCTTTGTGGTGTTTTCTGTATTTCTTGAATTTGAATGTTGGCCTGTCTTGCTAGGTTGGGGAAGTTTTCCTGGATAATATCCTGAAAAACGTTTTTCAACTTGGTTCCCTTCTCCCCATCACTTTCAGGTACTCCAATCAAATATCTTTTCACATAGTTCCATATTTCTTGGAGGTTTGTTCCTTTCTTGTCATACTTTTTTCTCTAATCTTGTCTTCATGCTTTATTTCATTAAGTTGATCTTCAATCTGTGATATCCTTTGTTCGACTTGATCCATTTGGCTATTGATACTTGTGTGTGCTTCACGAAGTTCTCGTACTGTGTTTTTCAGCTTCATTAGGTCGTTTATGTTCCTCTCTAAACTGATCAGTTAGCAATTTCTCGAACCTTTTTCAAGTTCTTAGCTTTCTTGCATTGGGTTAGAACATGCTTTTTTAGCTCAGAGGAGTTTGTTATTACCCACCTTCTGAAGCCTACCTCTGTCAATTTGCTAAACTCATTCTCTGTCCAGTTTTCTTCCCTTGCTGATGAGGAGTTGTGATCCTTTGGAGGAGATGCAGCATTCTGGTTTTTGGAACTTTCAGTCTTTTTGCGCTGGCTTTTCCTCATCGTTGGTTTATCTACCTTCAGTCTTTCATGTTGGTGACCTTTGAATGGGGTTTCTGTGTGAACTTCCTTTTTGTTGATGTTGATGCTATTATTTTCTGTTTGTTAGTTTTCTTTCTAACAGTCAGGTCCCTCTGCTACAGGTCTGCTGGAGGTTTTTGGAGATCCACCCCAGACCCTGTTTGCCTGGGTATCACCAGCTGAGGCTGCAGAACAGCAAAGATTGCTACCTGTTCCTTACTCTGGAAGCTTTGTCCTAGAGGGGCACCCGCCATGTGCCAGCTGGAGCTCTCCTGTATGAGGTGTTTGTCGACCCTTGCTGGGAGTTTTCTTTCAGTCAGGAGGCGCAGGGATCAGGGACCCACTTGAGGAGGCAGTCTGTCCCTTAGCAGAGCTCAAATGCTGTAATGGGAGATCCACTGCCCTTTTCAAAGCCAGTAGGCAGGAAAGTTTAAGTCTGCTGAAGCTGTGCCCACTGCTGCCCCTTTTCCCAGGTGCTCTGCTCCAGGGAGATGGGAGTTTTATCTATAAGCCCCTGACTGCAGCTGCTGCCTTTCTTTCAGAGATGCCCTGCCCAGAGAGGAGGAATCTAGAGAGGCAGTCTGGATACAGGGGCTTTGCTGACCTGCAGTGGGCTCTGCTCAGTTCGAACCTCTTGGGGGCTTTGTTTACACTGTGAGGAGAAAACCACCTCCTCACCCCTCAATAATGCTGGAGGCCACCCCTCCCCCCTCCCCCCACAAGCTCAAGCGTCTCAGGACGACTTCAAACTGCTGTGCTGGCAGCAAGAATTTCAAGCTAGTGGATCTTAGCTTGCTGGACTCCATGGGTGTGGGATCTGCTGAGCTAGACCACTTTGCTCCCTGGCTTCAGCCCCCTTTTTAGGGGAGGGGACAGTTCTGTCTTGCTGGTGTTCCAGGCACCACTGGGGTATGAAAAAATATCTCCTGTAGCTAGCTCGGTGTCTGCCCAAATGGCTGCCCCGTTTTGTGATTGAAACCCAGGGCCGTGGTGATGTAGGCACCCAAGGAAATCTCCCGGTCTGTGGGTTGTTAAGGTGGTGGGAAAAGGGTAGTATCTGGGCTGGAATGCACCGTCCCTCATGGCAGAGTCTCTCACCACTTCCCTTGGCTAGGGGAGGGAATTCCCTGACCCCTTGTGTTTCCCGGGTGAGGCAACGCCTCATCCTGCTTCTGCTCATCCTCCATGGGCTGCACCCATTGTCTAACCAATCCCAATGAGATCAGCTGGGTACCTCAGTTGGAAATGCAGAAATCACCTGCCTTCTGTGTTGATCTTGCTGGGAGCTGTAGACCGAATCTGTTTTTATTTGTCCATCTTGAGAAGTTTGAGCAATATTTTATTCTTAATACTTTCTCCAAAGTTTATCTCTAGGACATTTAGCCAGTTACAAGCCTCTGTGTTATTTTGGAACCAGAGTCAGACTCTGAGTTTTGGTTTTCTTGACCTATCCTTGGGGTATGTTTAGAATGTACAAGATTTGGTTGTGAGATTGTCAAAAGACGTCACTTTAGTAGGTGAGATTGAGGTAGTTCCCAACAAAGTGCAGAGCAATTTCACCCAAGCTGTGCGGCCCATGCTACTAGTTTTGTGCTTACCATCCATTTTCCCTTTCCTCCTTACTAACAAAACTACAAAATAGACATCGTTAAGAAGCAGGAAATATGAAACAATACCCATATCAAAGACAATTATCAGAAAATAAACAGACCTGCACAAATGTCCCTCATGTCAGAGAAGCATCTAAAGTAACAGTGACAAATATGAAAAAGAACCCTCATGAAAAGATAATCATAATGTGTTTAAGAATGGAGAGTTTCTGGACAGATTAAAACTGTAAAGTTTAAATATCTGAAATCAAAACTTTATTGGACGAGGTTAACAGCAGATTAGATACAACATTTTTGAAAAGAACAGTGTGCCTGAAAACAGATCAAGAGAGATTATCCTAATTTTATCACAGAAATGAAAAGGTTTAGAAAAAAAGGAACAAAATCTTAATAACTTGTGGGATAGTAGGTAACAGCCACACACACACATATACATGAGAGAGAGAGAGAGAGAGAGAGAGAGAGAGAGAGAGAGAGAGGGAATCTGAATGTCTGTCCTTCCAAAATTCTCATTGAAAGTTAATCCCCATTCAATTGTATTAAAAGGTGGGAATTTAAGGAGATCAGGGTCATGAGACTCTGCCTCCATGAATGGGATTAATACCCTTATAAAAGAGTAAGCGTTGGTCCCTTCTGACCTTTTTCTCCTTCTGCTGTTTGAGCACATAGCGTTAGTCCCCTCTGGAAGACACAGCAAGGAACCATCTTGGAAGCAAGGAGTAAGCCTTTACCGGGCACAGAATCTGCTGATGCCTTCAGCTTGGATTTCTCAACCTACAGAATTATGACAAATAGATTTATATTATTTATAAATTAACCGGTCTGTGGTATTTTGTTATAGCAGTGCAAAGACACACATATCACACACACATATACATACACACATGAATGCACACACACATAATTGAAGATCCAGAGGGGAAAAGAGAGAAAATGGGCAGAAAAAATATTTTAGAAAATATTAACTGAAAATATCTCATATTTGGTAAAAATTTTCAACCTACTTATTCAAGATTTCAGTAACTCAGGCAGAATAGCCTGAGTCACCTAAGTTCACAAGAGTCAAACTATTGTAAATGAAAGATTGAAAAAGGTAATATCTTAAAAGCCACCGGGAGAAAAAGACACATGGGTGAAGAATGATAAAAATGAAGGCTGACTTCTCATTGGAAGCAATGAAGGCAAGAGCAAGTAAACATTTTAAATGCATTCATGTTTGTGTTTGTAGGATACTATTTGTAGAACAATATATCCAGTGAAAATATATTTCAAAATGAAGGTAAGATAAAGACATATTAAGATTGAAAAAGAAGGAATTGCTGTGAATAGTCACACGCCAAGATAAGAAAATTTTCCTCCCTCCCTCCCTCCCTCCCTTCCTTCCTTCCTTCTTTCTCTTCTTTCTCCTTTCTTCTTTCTTTTTTTCACATTTATTCCCCTTTTATTAACTGATTTAAAAAGCAACTTTACAAAACAATATGTATATAATTGTAGAATCTATAACATAGAGAAATATAATGTTTACTAATAAAAGCACAGATAAGGTGATGGGAATAAAGCTATACTGGAGTAAGAAAATGACAAGAGATGGTAATTCAAATCAGTGAGAATAAATGAAGAGAACCAGAAATAATAAGAAGGTTACTATAATAAATGCTATGAATATGTATTTGCTTTGCACCCTTCTCTTGGTTTCTTTACAAGATGTGTAAGTATATAAAGTAATAAGTATTACAATTTGATGTTGGGTTTATACCATATATAGATTAATAGGTTAAGATGAATAATGATAATAGCACAAAAAAAGGAAAAGGGTGATATAGCTATAAAGGAGTAACATTTATATATCTCACTTGAATTAAGTTAGCGTAAATATTAGAATGGCGATCATTAAAAAGTCAGGAAACAACAGATGCTGGAGAGGATGTGGAAAAATAGGAACGCTTTTACACTGTTGGTGGGAGTGTAAATTAGTTCAACCATTGTTGAACTTTCTCTCTCTCTCTCTCTCTCTCTCTCTCTCCCTGCCTTCCTTCTTTCTCCTTTTTTTTTTCCTTTTCAAGACTGAGTATCTGTCACTTAGGCTGGAGTGCAGTGGCACGATCTTGGCTCACTGCAACCTCTGCCTCCCAGGTTCAAGTGTGGCAATTCCTCAAGGATCCAGAACTGGAAATACCATTTGACCCAGCAATTCCATTACTGGGTATATATCCAAAGGATTATAAATCATTCTACTATAAAGACACATGCACACGTATGTTTATTGTGGCACTGTTCACAATAGCAAAGACTTGGAACCAACCCAAATGCCCCTCAGTGATAGATTGGATAAAGAAAATGTGGCACATATACATCATGGAATACTATTCAGCCATAAAAAGGATGAATTCATGTCCTTTGCAGGGACATGGATGATGCTGGAAACCATCATTCTCAGCAAACTAATGCAAGAACAGAAAACCAAATGCTGCATATTCTCATAGGTGGGAGTTGAACAATGAGAACACGTGGACACAGGGAGGGGAACATCACACACTGGGGCCTGTTGGGGGGTTGGGGGTTAGGGGAGGGACAGCATTAGGAGAAATACCTAATGTAGATGACGGGTTGATGGGTGCAACAAACCATGGCATGTGTATACCTATGTAACAAACAAGCATGTTCAGCACATGTACCCCAGAACCTAAAGTATTATAATAATAAAAACTTCCTCCCTCCCTCCCTGCCTTCCTCCCTTCCCTCCTTCCTTCCTTCCTTTTCTTTCTGTATTTCTTTCTCTTTCCCTCTCTCTCT
>NW_012108330.1:104513-110449 GCF_000951045.1 Mandrillus leucophaeus | reverse complement strand
CTCCTGACCTCAAGTGATCCACCCACCTCGGCCTCCCAAAGTCCTGAGATTACAGGTGTGAGCCTCCATGCCTGCCTGCCTTCCATCCTGCCTGCCTTCTTTCCTTCGTTCCTCCTTCTTTCTTCTGTTTCTTCGCTCTCTCTCTCTTTCCTCTCTTTCCTTTGACAGGGTCTCCCTCTGTTGCCCAGGCTGGAGTGCAGTGGCACATGGCTCACTGCAACCTCTGCCACCCAGGCTCAAGTCATCATCCCACCTCAGCCTCCCTAGTAGCTGGGACTACAGGTGCCCACCACCACACCCAGCTAATTTTTTTCTTTGTTTGGAGATAGGGGGTTTTGCCGTGTTGCCCAGGCTGATCTCAAACTGTGGTTATGTCCTCAGCACTGGGGTCCAGGCTCCCTGCATCTGAACTTTCTAATTGTCCTTTCCTTGACTTCTGACTTTATTCTTTTTAACAGTAGCCTTCTTCCCTCAGAGGAGCCAAAGACTGGTATTGTTCTATATACATGACTGGTATTTTACCTTGTTTCTTGTAATGTGAGGAACTCATAAACTGACTTTAGAGGGACTCAGTGAGAAAGAGGCAGTCTGTGTGGTGGGATCTCCTTTAGTGGAGACAGGTTTTTGGGGCCCTGAATGTCACTGGTGGATCCGCAAATGGCTGAGTGATCTGAAATTATGTATAATTATTCCCAGACCAATATCCCTGATGAACACATATGCAAACTACAGACCAATATACCTGATGAACATAGATACAAAAATCCTCAACAAAATACTAGCAAACCAAAAACTATAGCAAATCAAAAAGATAATACACAATG
Source organism: Mandrillus leucophaeus (assembly GCF_000951045.1). Classification (NCBI taxonomy): domain Eukaryota; kingdom Metazoa; phylum Chordata; class Mammalia; order Primates; family Cercopithecidae; genus Mandrillus; species Mandrillus leucophaeus. The sequence goes on along the minus strand of NW_012108330.1, from coordinate 109,625 downwards.
ATCAAGTAGGATTTATACCATGGATGAAAGGATGGCTCAACATATGTGAATAAACATGATATACCACATCAACGAATATGAAAAATTCAGACTTTATTCTTTTTAACAGTAACCTTCTTCCCTCAGAGGAGCCAAACACACACATCACAACGTGCTGCAGGGAGGGCTATGGTGCCAAAGACACAACAGAACGTACTTCAGAGAGGGCTGTGGTGCCAGAGCTTCCAATGAGGATAGCACTTTTTGGTCCTGAAAGAAACACTAACTTGAAGGACTGCAACAGGCTCTGGTAGACACTGGCCATGTCCTAAAGGGCACACCCTCCTGGGTGAGAGGCAGAGCAGGTGGTGTGTCACTGGTTAGGTGCTCCTGGAGGGCAGCTCTGCTGGGTGGGTGAAGAAGAGGCCAGAGCCCTGCCTTTGGTGCCATTCATCATGGGAAAGCCACCTACCTGTGACTCACCCAAAACAGGAAAGCAGCTCCACAGACCCCAAGCTCTCCTTGGCTGTCCACAGCCAAGATGTTCACCTCATCTTGGCTCCCAGGGCCCAGAATGACCTCATTTACCAGTTAGCCAGCTTGCTCCTCACCATGAGGGCTGTCCCCCTGTGACACCTCCCCAAGTGCTCATCACGTCACCCCGAGCTTTTGATCACCTGCAGTGCTCCTCTGTCTGGACTGCACCTCAGGCCAGGGCTCACTGTCTAGGGTCCTGTCTGGGAGGACAGGCTCTTTGCAGGAGCTGCGTGGGTGTGTGCAGGGAACTATTGCTTTGCAGGGTGGAAGCTCTTTGATATTCGTGCCATGTCCATCTACCCCACCCCATTTCCAATCATGGCACAATGGTCTTACATTAATTTTTTGTTAAAATAAAATGAGACTTAAAACCATGAAGAACAAAAAGTCTGTTTCTTCTTAAAGTTTTCAAAACTTAGTTGACTACTTAAACCAAAAAACAGCAACAGTGTATTGAGGAATTTAAGATATTTATTCCTAAAATCTTTAAAATATAAAATTTATTCATAAAATCTATATCTTAAGATAGCAATTGCCCTAAGAATGGGAGATGTTGTAAATAGAATTATACATATTTAACATTAATGTGGTTAATAGAATATAAATAATTAATATATGTAACATCTTATGTTTCTATTTTAAAATTCCTCTTGAGCTAATAGTTACTGTATTAGTCCATTCTCACATTGTTATAGAGAACTACCTGAGACTGGGTAATTTATATAGAAAAGAGATTTAATTGACTCATTGTTCCATAGGCTTAACAGGAAGCATGACTGGAAGGACTCAGGAAACTATCTCATGTTACATATATTAAGTGCTATAATATTTGAAGATAGACTATGATGAAAAGTGGCATATGGTAAACATTAGAGCAATCATTAAAGAATATGCAAAGAGACAGAGATAAAAGCCATTCGTGGAGATATAATAGAATACTAAAAGAGAATCAATCTGAAAATAAGTCAGAGAAACTAGGAAAAAGAATAGATGGAACAAATAGCAAATAGCAAGATAGTACACTTAGGCTATTACAGTGTAGTAAAACTACATTGTACTAATAACTACAATGTAGTAATAACTACATTAAATTTAAGTGGCCTTGTTATGGATGGAATTGTGTTATGGACTGAATTGTTTATAAGAAAGGAAACTGCATATCGCCGCAAATAGATATAAAAATACTTAACAAAATAATAGCAAATCAAATCCCACAATATGTGAAAAGGGTAATCCAATAATACATCCTAACCAAATGGTTTGCCCAGGACTGCAGAGTTCAGTCAACGCTCAAAACTGAAGTAATATAATTCACTACATTAACAGAATATAGCAAAAAAAAAATTATATGTTCTTGAGGTTATATGCAGAAAAAGAGAATTCGACAACATTCCACACTCATTCATAATAAAAACTCTCTGTCAACTGGGCATAGAAAAGAATTTCTTCAAATTTATTTACTTAAAGATCAAATAGCAAGATGGCATCCATGACAAAATTAGCTAAAAGTGCACTCATTGTAAAACATTAAACATGTTCCTCTACTATCCTCAGCATTTGGCTTCTACCTCATGTCAAAATCAAAATCCTAGTTTGTTAGTAAGGAGAAGGGGCAAATGGATAGAGAGCAGATATGCCCTTGTGTGCCCCTGTTTTCCTAGTGGCGACAGCATGGGCTTGATAACTGGAGCCATGTAACCTTCTTGGGTCATGCACAGTTTGGGTGAATTTGCTCTACACCTCACTCTAGAACTACCTAAATCTCACTTTCTAAGTTGTTGTCTTTTGACGACCTCACAGCCAAACTAAAGTCTTGTTCATTGTACACATGAACCAAGAATAGGTCAAGAAAATCAAACCTCGGAGCTTGAGTCTAGATCCAAAATAACAGTTTTGTTATAAGCTAAATGTCCTAGACATAAGCTTCAGAAAAACTCTTAAGGATGAAATATTGGAAAGCGATAGAGAACAGTTCAACCAGACAGAAAGTGAAGGAGTTTAGATCCTCAAAACAAGGAACTACATTTGGCCACATCCATATTTGAAAGACTTTGACACTCCTCAGACCAAGGCTAAAGGGATGAGTAGAACTCAAGTACCTAACAACGTCTTGTTTCCCGAGCCACCATCTGGAGAGACAAAACTCAGGACACGCATTTGACTGCTTTGTTTTTCTGCTTTCCTCTCTGGCTCCTTCCCCTAGAAGAGGCGGGGGTGGGGGTGAGGGTCCCATATCTTACTATTTAGATTTCTGTATAAAATGTTATTATCTAGTAACCAGGAAACCTGGGCCTTGTCATGACAATTGGAGAAATGATCAAATGCAGACAATCCATTCTGAAGAAAGTCCTCAGGCTAACAAGGCTGACAAAATTATATTAATATTTTTGAATGTTGGATGCTGATTATTTCTGCAGGTTTTTCTCTGTATGCCTATGAAACAAATATTGCATTTTCAAAAAAAACCTCAAGAATTAGCATGCATCAATGCCGCCTGGAGGGCTTGTTAAAATACAAAGTTTCTGAGTAAGGTGTGGGGTGGAACCTGGGAATTGGCATTCCTAACACCTAATGTTCAAGGCACTTCCCCCATATCCAGTGTTACTAGTAAATGACATGGTGCCAAAGACCCTTCTCCCCTGCAGAATTCTGAAGGAAATAGAACACACAAAGAACTCAGTCAAATCAGGCAAAATACCATCTTTTGACCAGAAGGATAAGACTTTCTAATAAAGATGGAGTGGAGACGACAGCAGGGACCAGAGCCCAAAGTGAGTGTCTTAATCCTCCTACTGGAATGGGAGGGAGCTATTCCCGATCCTGAGCCACCTGACAACCACAGAGTGACAGCCCCAGGAGAGAAAACCAACAGAATTTGACCCAGGCGGAGCTGCTAGAAGAAGACCTTCATTGGTACCTGAGACAATTTATTAAGCAACTCCAGAGTTGCTTCCTCCTGGGTGTAGAGGGATAAACAGTTTCTCTTTCCAAGCCAGAGGGAGGAGAGTGAGCTTGGTATAGAAACGCCCAGTGCTGCCTTTGGTACCTTCCCCTGTAACTCTAAATCTCTAGGAAAGCTGCTGAAGCTTATACAATGCTGATCACTGTTATGATGGTGGGAACTAGGCAGAAAACTGAACTTCAAGTGAATGAACTTCAAGTGCATGAAATGGGGTAAGACAGAGGACAGTGGCACATGCAGAAGGAAGTAGGGGAAGGATGAGGAAGTGAGCGAAGAAAGTTCCCTGCAGGAGGGAGTTTGGACTCTGTGTGCTGTGGAAATGTGGCTTGAGCCAAGTTTTACCAGTCTCCAAGGACAAGGGGATCGTGCATCTACTAAATGGGTGAGAAACATTTAGTGAGTGCTTTACACACTCCAGGACATTGGAATCCAACGGTGAACAAGGAAGTGTTCTTCATCAGCCACAACTGTAGGAGACAGACAGCAAGTAGTTAAAATATAAGATCAAAACTACTTTGTCCTGGGTATACACAAAATTGATTAGGTGTCTTTTTTGAGAAGGAAATGTTTCCACAAGAAGATCACATAGAAGGTTATTGTAAATGGTAAACTGAGGCACAATCAGATATATAGTGTTTATTTGTGTAACAAGCAATTCATGAATTGGGAAACACAAAACCAAAAGAGGCTTAGTGTTTCAGTGACAAAGAATCAAAGGCAAAGATTTATAGGATGAATGTGAAAGCAAAATAAATACAGTATTTGATTGTTTGCAGCTGTATCATCTTTTTTGGTTTATGTTGTTGGAAATCTCTAGTCGCATGATCATGTATTAGCTGGCTGCTTATGATTGGCTGAGATTAAGTTTCATTTCTGTTCAACATAAGCATTTACCAGAAATGACTCAAGTTAAAGTTTTGCTTATGTTTGCAGTTTAAGCAATGTTAAGGCTATTTTTAATTTTTCATTGGTTTCATTTGCTCAGCAATGTTTAGGCCCAGGCTCCATTTTAACTGTGCTTTAACAATTTTCCCTTTTACATTATTTCTTCAGCAAGCTGGCAGTGTGACCAAATGGCATACCATTACTCTCAGTTACCAATGTTGATGTAGTCCTTGGAAAGAAAAGTCAGGAAGATGTCATCATTAATCGTTATGCTGGGGTTCAGAGTTACAAGGCTACTGTGAACAATTATGTGGCCAGTGTTGGTTTCCTTGAGTTGGCTGATCCTAAGGGCAATCTTTTGACATGTGAGTGGCCACTGGAAAGAATAAAAACCCTTGAGAGAATGTAATGCACCAGGGGGTAAACACAATAACTATAAGGAGAATAATAGCCAAGGATTGAAAAATTCCTCTGAGAAAAGATTCCCAGGAGTCAAATTTAATCAACTAAAGAAATCAATGGAGAAGGCAGGAGTTGTCTGATGAAAGATTTATATTTGTTTCTTAAGATCCTTTAAATTGGTACATGACGGAGCAAGATGGCCGAATAGGAACAGCTCCAGTCTCCAACTCCCAGTGCCAGCGACACAGAAGACCGGTGATTTCTGCATTTTCAACTGAGGTACTGGGTTCATCTCACTGGGGAGTGCCGGACGATCGGTGCTGGTCAGCTGCTGCAGCCCGACCAGC
>NW_012108330.1:93633-98413 GCF_000951045.1 Mandrillus leucophaeus | reverse complement strand
TAGTCACCCCACTCTGCCATCAAACACTGAACTTATTACTTCTATCTAACTCTATGTTGGTACCCTTTAACCCAATTCTCTTCATCCACCCACTACTTTCCCAGTCTCTGCTATCTTTTCACTCTTTTCTACTTCCACATGATCGAATCTTTCAACTCCCACATATGATATTTCAGTTCCCACATGTGATATTTTTCTTTTTATGCTTGGCTTATTTCACTTAAGATAAAGACCTCCAGGGAGATCTGGCAAGATGGCCGAATAGGAACAGCTCCGGTCTGCAGCTCCCAGCAAGACCGGTGCAGAAGACCAGTGATTCCTGCATTTCCAACTGAGGTATCCTATTCATCTAATTGAGACTGGTTAGGCAGTGGGTGCAGCTCATGTGTTGGGGTAACTGGACTCAACACCAGGTCGTGGGGGTGATGAAGTCTGGCAAAGTCAAAGGGATGAAAAAAGACAGTTTGAGAGAGAAAGTGGGCCCAGAGGGCCAACGTGAGTATGGAGGCTGTGAAGGTCCCTAGCTCTGGAAGCCCAGACTATTTATTGGTGATCAAACAAAGAAACAGGTGATGAGAATGTGGGGTTGAAAAGGAGTGTTGCATTAAGCACATGGTTGACAACTGTGACGGTTTAGCACATACTCTGCTACTTGAGATAATGGAGAGCAGGTTCTTTTAACTCAAGATACAATCCATCCTGGGAGAGCAAGAAGGAAGGAGCCAGCAAGTCTAGACACATTCCAGAGGCCATGAGGGGTTTTATGCCCTGAGCTCTGGATTCTATCCAAGCCACGAGGGGTTTCATGCCCTGGGCTTAGATTATGGTGCGTCAGGGTAGCCTTCCACCTTTTAGAACAGAGCTTGGTGTCCAAAGGCTACGAGGGGTTTTAGACCCTTGACCCTGGACATGTTCCCAAACTCTTTTACATTATGTCAGACATGCAAGCCCTGCCTCAGTTTCTCCTGACACTCAGCTTTTTCCAACATGTCCCCCTTTTCTTTTTCATAAAACCGCCACAGCTATCATTGCTTGTTCTTGATGGTGGCTTTCTCTTCAGAGGCAGCTTCCTCTTCCGAGGTGGCTTCCGCATCTCCAGACTAAAAGGAGACAGCACAAGCACACAACCCACCAGAACAAAACCCACAGATGTAGAGCCTCCAATGGCCTTCAACTATAAATCTTTTGGAATGGGATAAGAGATTTTTAAGGATCTCAGTTACAATATAAATACATGGGGATGTCTCCCATGGTCTATTTAGGGACACAGGGATCCAAACTCCTTCCCTGGCTTTAATTATCAAGATAGTTAGATTTTTATCAAAGATTGAATTAATGCAGGTAAACAAGCAACATTCGGGGAATGTAATAAAGCGTGTATTTATATCAAGAGTAACATTTCCTATTGCTAGCACAACTTTGAATCCAGAAGGTCCTGTTGGAGAGAAAAGAAAGAGCATTTTTATCCTTACCTCCTTCCCCTCTATTCCTTTTATATTTACTCTCTCAGATTTTGATTGGTCTTTGATCCATTGCTAATTTCCATGATTCAGAATGTTCCTGTCTATCCCTGCAAATCTCTGCTTGTCTTTACTAGTCTCTACCTTTGTACCTCTTTAGGGCACTGAGCTTATATTGCTAGTCTTTGCTTTTGTACCTCACTGACCAGTACCTCTTTAGGGTACTGCCCTTATATTACTAGTCTTTGCTTTTTTACCTCACTGACCAATACCTCTTTAGGGCACTGACCAGTACCTCTTTAGGGTACTGCCCTTATATTGCTAGTCTTTGCTTTGGAACCTCTTTAGGGCACTGATCTTATATTGCTAGTCTTCATCTATCACTATCTGTCCCTGTCTGTCCTTATGGTACCTATTAGTTCCTGCAAGTCCCTGTCTTTTCCCACCTATCTTTACTTATTTCTATCTCTACTTACTTGTCTCTATCTCTATTTACCTCTATCTCTATCTCTAGTTATGTCTATCTCTATCTCTATTTATCTCTATCTCTACTTACTTATCTCTACATCTTCCTGGAAACCTTTTTTATGACCCTGGGTAGAGCTCAGAAATCCACCCTTCAAGCTTCAGCAAGAGACAAAACAGAGACCCCAGACCTGGCACCAGATTGAAGGGAACAGGAAGTACTCTCCCCTCCCCAAAGCAGGAAAACCAGAGTTTGGCCCTTGCAAATTTCCACTCCACATCAGCGTCATCTCAATTTCCTGGAATGAATTGTTGATCGTGGCAATTAACATATTTAGCAAAACAATGACCATTGTAGCATTATAGACTCCATAAAAAACATAACCAATGTTTTCAATGAATTTGTGGTTATAGTTGATGATCACTGATTTCACTTCGGAAAGTCCAAATATAGCCCAGAACAATGTCTTAAAATTCTCTTCAACTGTTGTGAAGGCTTCATTTTGTTTTGCACCAATGTAGTAGGAGTAGAGGTTGAACATTCCAGTCATAAGGGCCACAAACAGCATAATGAATATGACCATGAACCTGAAGATGTCTTTGACTGCTCCTCTGAGTGACATCTGCAGAGGTCCAAAGCTTTCATTTGCTGGCAAAATACAAGCTATCCCAGAGAAACTCAAAACCACGGGAACTGCACAGAGACCTTCAGACACCATCCAAGGATCAGAAGGGTCCCACTCCCTCCTGGCCAAATTGTAGTATTTCATATTATCTCCCAGTGTTACTTTTGTCAAATCCTTCAAAGTATTTGCATCAATGATGCTCTGGGCTTTGGAAGCATGCCAGAATGCCCTGAATCTTGCAATGAACAATGCTGCAAAAATTGCTAACATACCAAAATCAAGCGTATTCTGCAACTCAAACAAATATTCCTCGGGGCCTTGAGTCCAAATTTCTTTACATTCAGCCCATATCATGCCTCTGTGCTCATTAAATCTATTTTTCTCTAGCAGAGGCAAGTTAACCATGAAACTGAAGCTTAAAGATGACTTTCTGTGCCCAGGCTCTTTCTAAGTCCTCACTTTGTCTTCTTTTTCTCTAAATGGGGCCCTCTGAATAAACAAGCCTCAGATTCCACTGGGTCTTACCCTATGCCTCACCCTCTTCATAATAAATGCCTTAAGAAATTCAAGTAAGCAGAATATTTGTTTTCACTTTGTCGCATTGTTCCCCTGTTCTTCCGAGCACTCAGCTTTCCCGACGACCTTCTTTCAGTGGTCCTCGGGTGTCTTTTGACGATGCATCCTTCACTTTCACATGCTGTAGCATTCCTTCGCTGGGGTCTTTGTCACCCCAAGTTGGGCACCAGGAATATTGGGGTGGTTGGACCCAACACCTGATCGTGGGGTGACAAAGTCTGGCAGAGTCAAAGTTTGAGAGAGAAAGTGGGCCCAGGGGTCCAACGTGAGTAATGGAGGCTGTGAAGGCCCCAAGCTCCGGAAGCCCAGACTATTTATTGGTGATCAAACAAAGAAACAGGTGGTGACAATGTGGGGTTGAAAGGGAGTGTTGCATTAAGCACATGGTTGACAGCTGTGATGGTTTAGCACATGCTCTGCTACTTGAGATAATGGAGAGCAGGTTCTTTTAACTCAAGATACAATCCATCCTGGGAGAGCAAGAAGGAAGGAGCCAGCAAGTCTAGACACATTCCAGAGGCCATGAGGGGTTTTATGCCCTGAGCTTTGGATTCTTTCCAAGCCACGAGGGGTTTCATGCCCTGGGCTTAGATTATGGTGCATCAGGGTAGCCTTCCACCCTTTAGCACAAAGCTTGGTGTTCCAAAGGTCACAAGAAGTTTTAGACCCTGGACCCTGGACAGGTTCCAAGACTCTTTTACATTATGTCAGACAAGAAAGCCCTGCATCAGCTTCTCCCAACTCTCAGCTTTTCCCAACACTATGGAGGGTGAGCAGAAGCAGTGGTGCATCACCTCACCCAGGACATCCAAGCAGCCAGGGGCCTCCCTCCCCCAGCCAAGGGAAGTTGTGAGGGACTGTGCTATTTGGCCCAGATAGAACTACGCTATTCCCACAGTTTTTGCAATCCACAGACCGGGAGATTCCCTCGTGTCTCTACACCACCAGGGTCATGGGTTTCAAGCACAAAACTGGGCCGCTATTTGGGCAGACAGAGAGCTAGCTGCAGGAGTGTTTTTTTGTACCCCAGTGGCACCTGGAACCAAAGTGAGACAGAACTGTTCACTCCCTTGGAGAGGGGGCTGAAGCCAGGGAGCCAAGTGGTCTCGTTCAGCAGGTCCCAATCCCATGGAGACCAGCAGGCTAAAAGCCACTGGCTTGAAATTCTCACTGCCAGCACAGTAGTCTGAAGTTGACCTGGGATGGTGGAGCTTGGTTGGGGTAGGGGCACCCGCCATTACTGAGGCTTGAATAGGCAGTTTTCCTCTGACAGTGAAAATACAGTCATGTATCCCTTAACAACAGGGATACCTTCTGAGAAATGCATTATTATTTTTTTATTATTGTTCTTTAAGTTCTAGGGTACATGTGCACAACGTGCAGGTTTGTTACATATGTATACATGTGCCATGTTGGTATGCTGCACCCATTAACTCGTCATTTACATTAGGTATATCTCCTAATGCTATCCCTACCCCCTACCCCCTCCCCACAATAGGCCCTGATGTGTGATGTTCTCCTTCCTGTGTCCAAGTGATCTCATTGTTCAATTCCCACCTATGAGTGAGAACATGCGGTATTTGGTTTTCTGTTCTTGCGATAGTTTGCTGAGAATGATGGTTTCCAGCTGCATCCATGTCCCTACAAAGGACA
>NW_012108330.1:73884-92908 GCF_000951045.1 Mandrillus leucophaeus | reverse complement strand
TGCAAATCTGTACAGAATGTTACTGTACTGAATACTGCAGACAATTGTAACACAGTGGTAAGTATTTGTATATCTAAACACACATAAACCCAGAAAAGGTACAGTAAAAAATATGGCATAAAAGATAAAAAATGGTACACCTGTATAGGGCACTTACCACAAATGGTGGTTGAAGGACTGAAAGTTCCTCTGGATGAGTCAGTGAGTGAAAGGTGAGTGAACATGAGGGCCTAGGACATTAGTGTACCCTACTGTAGACTTTATAAACACTGTAAATGTAGACTATGTTAAATTTATAAAGGATATTTTCTTTTTTCAATTTATTTTATTTTATTTTTTATTATAGTTTAAGTTCTGGGATACATGTGCAGAATGTGCAGGTTTGTTACAGAGGTATACATGTGCCATGGTGTACCTATCAACCCATCATCTACGTTTTAATAATATTCATTGTGCTATAAATTTCCCTCTTAACACTACTTTAGCTGTTTCCCAGAGATTCTGGTACATTGTCTCTTTGTTCTCATTGGTTTCAAATAACTTCTTTACTTCTACCTTCATCTTGTTATTTACCTAGTAGTTATTCAGGAGCAGGTTGTTCAGTTTCCATGCTGTTGTGCAGTTTTGAATGAGTTTCTTAATCCTGAGTTCTAATTTGATTGCACTGTGGTCTGAGAAAATGTTTGTTACTATTTCCCTTCTTTTGCATTTGCTGAGGAGTGTTTTACTTCCAATTATGTGGTCACTTTTAGAATAAGTGCTATGTGGTACCAAGAAGAATGTATATTCTGTGGCTTTGGGGTGAAAAGTTCTGTAGATGTCTATGAGGCCCACTTGTCCAGAGCTGAGTTCAAGTCCTGGTTATTCTTGTTAATTTTCTGTCTTGTTGATCTGTCTAATACTGACAGTGGGGTGTTAAAGTTTCCCACTTTATTGTATGGGAGTGTAAGTGTCTTTGTAGGTGTCTAAGAATTTGTTTTATGAATCTGGGTGCTCCTGTATTGGGTGCATATATGTTTAGGATAGTTAGCTCTTCTTGTTGCATTGATCTCTTTACCGTTATGTAATGTCCTTCTTTGTCTTTTTTGATCTTTGTTGGTTTAAAGTCTGTTTCATCAGAGACTAGAATCACAACCCTTGCTTGCTTTGTTTGTTTGTTTGTTTTTAATTTGCTTGATAAATATTCCTCCATCCCTTTATTTTGAGCCTATGTGTGTCTTTGCACTTAAGATGGATCTCCTGAATACAGCACATTGATAGGTCTTGACTCTTTATTCAGTTTGCCAGTCTGTGTCTTTTAATTGGGGCATTAGCCCGTTTATATTTAAGATTTTAAGCCCCATGTGAATTAGGTATTTCTCCTAAGTCTATCCTTCGCCTTGCCCTGCACCCCCTGACAGGCCCTGGTGTGTGATGTTCCCCTCCCTGTGTAAATGTGTTCTCATTGCTCAACTCCCACTTATGAGTGAGAATATGCAGTGTTTGGTGTTCTGTTCTTGCATTAGTTTGCTGAGAATGACAGGAACTCATGTTTTTTTTATGGCTGCATAGTATTCCATGGTGTATATGGGCCACATTTTCTTTATCCAGTCTATCACTGATGGGCATTTGGGTTGGTCCCAAGTCTTTGCTATTGTAAAATAGTGCTGCAATAAACATACATGTGCATGTGTCTTTATAGTAGCATGATTTATAATCCTTTGGGTATATACCCAGTAATGGGATTGCTGGGTCAAATGGTATTTCTGGTTCTAGATCCTTGAGGAATCACCACACTGTCTTCCACAATGGTTGAACTAATTTATGCTCCCACTAACAGTGTAAAAGCATTCCTATGTCTTCACATCCTCACCAGCATATGTTGTTTCCTGACTTTTTAATTATTTCCATTGTAACTGGTGTGAGATGGTATCTCATTGAGGTTTTGATTTGCATTTCTCTAATGACCAGTGATGAGATTTTTTTCATGTGTCTGTTGGCTGCATAAATGTCTTGTTTTGAGAAGTGTCTGTTCATATCCTTCACCCACTTTTTGATGGGGTTGTTTGTTTTTTTCTTGTAAATTTGTTTAAGTTTCTTGTAGGTTCTGGATATTAGCCCTTTGTCAGATGGGTAGATTGCAAAAATTTTCTCCCATTCTGTAGGTTGCCTGTTCACTCTGATGAAAGTTTCTTTTGCTCTGCAGAAGCTCTTTAGTTTAATTAGATCCCATTTGTCAATTTTGGCTTTTGTTGCCATTGCTGTTGGTGTTTTAGTCATGAAGTCTTTGCCCATGCCTATGTCCTGAATGGTATGATTAGCCTAGGTTTTCTTCTAGGGTTTTTATGGTTTTAGGTCTTACGTTTAAGTCTTTAATTCATCTTGAGTTAATTTTTGTATAAGATGTAAGGAAGGGGTCCATTTTCAATTAAATTAAACTTAGATTACTGTAACCTTTTCATTTTATAAACTTTTTATTTAACTTTTTAACTCTCGCAATAACACAATTTAAAACACAAATACATTGAACAACTGCACAAAAAAATTTTAAATATTCTTATTCTATAAGCTTTTGTCTTTTTTTACTTTTCAAACTTTTTGTTAAAAACTAGGACACAAACACACACATTAGCTTAGGCCTACACAGGGTCAGGATCATGAATTTCATTGTCTTCCATCTCCATACCTTTTCCCACTGGAAGGTCTTCAGGGGCAATGGCACACATTGAACTACCATCGTCTGTGATAACAATGACTTATTCTGGAATAGCTCCTGAGGAACCTGCCTGACAGGCTATTTGCAATTAACCTGTTTATAAGTAGAAGGAGTATACTCTAAAACAGTGATTTAAAATATAGTAAGTACATAAACCAGGAACATAGTCATTTATTATTATGATCAAGTGTTATGTACTATAAATAATTGTATGTTCTATATGACTGGCAGCTATTCACACCAACATCACCACAAACACATGAATAATGTGTTGCACTGTGACATTCAATAGCTACAGTGTCACTAGGTGAATTTTTTAGTTCCATGATAACCTTATGAAGTCACTGTAGTATATACAGCCCTTAATTTATCAAAATGGCATGATGTAGTACATGACTATACTCAGTTTATATGAGCACTTATTTTTCTCTAGGCCAATTATAGTTATTTTAATATTATTTCTAATAATACTATCCATAGGTGGAAGAAAATTACATATAAATAACATACACATGTAGACATATATAAATATATAAACAGATGCAAATAGAGTCATGGCATCTCTTCTAAAAGTTTAGCCATGTATCAGGCATAATAATGTAAAACTCATTAGTTGGGTTCAAACTATGTTCTTGCCTGTTCAGATGGCTCAAGACTTTAATTAATATTTGTGTAAAGGGCATAAAATGTTTTCTATTTGTCTGTTTATTTCTAAAAGATTCCTCTTTTTCTCCCTACTTATGAGTCTTTTCTCTGACGCTTGCATTTAGAAGATTTAGACATCTCAAAGTCACAGAGAAAGGATGTTATGTTTTCTCCAGAAGGAGTTTTGGGACATATTTGCCTATTATCAGAAGTCAATCTTATTGAGACTGCAGATTACATTTTAGGTGAGTGACTGAGGAGACATCCACTGTATTTCCAATTAGTCTTTCTTCGTTTTATTCTTAGGTGGATGCTTTTACAATAACTTGGGAGTGTGTATAAGACCAAAAGTTAAGTTTAGTTGTTCCAGATACCCCTGACTCATCTGAAGATCTAATTTTTTAAGGAAGTTGGTATTGATGAGGTTCAGATGGAAAAGACAAGAGACCAAAGAGGTTAGTAGGTTCAGAATAGTTTTCTATTAGCACACTGCAAAGATTTCCTTAAAGGGCTATTTTCTGAGTCATTCTGTGTTTTGGAATCTTTTGTACACAAATCAAAAAATGTATCTCATTGTATTTGAAACATTTGGGATTCCCCCCTCTTTTATTCCTAATGTACCCATAGATAAAAAATTTCATCTACAATAGAACTTCCCCATTATGGCCACTGTAACTCTAAGTTATCTTCCTGAGATGCACCCATTTCTCTAGAAATGCACAGGTTCTAGGTCTGTAATTTTTAAACCTAAAATGCACTGGAGTTACAGACAGAGGAGTCCCAGACTCCTTAGATTTTGATAAACACATAATTCTCTGTTCTAAAATTCTACATCAGAGTTCCTTAACTGGACTCAGTCCAGTTCTTGTCGAACACCCAGTTCAACCTTTGAAATCCAAACCAGATTTTGGTTAGACCTAGTCTGGAAGCTAGTGTACACTATACTGGACCTGGTCCAGTTTCTGTCAATCACTCAGCTCAACCTCTGGATCCTTTCAGAAATAAAACTTCTCAAATAAACTTATAGAGCTCAGGATGCAAAATGCAGAGAGCTCAGGATGCAAATGCAGGATGCAAAATGCAAAATCTGAGAGGCACTTACCCGTAACCTTTAGATGCAGCAAGAAATTAACACAATGGGCTCACCAAGTACCTATGCCTGGTTGCTTACTGCTTCTGGGGATTACAAGGGGATCCTTCAGATCCCATTTCTGACACCAAACTGGTAAAAATCAAGGCACAACAAAATTTTCAAGTTTATTTCAATAGCAAGCAATTCATGAATTGGGAAACACACAAACCAAAAGCAGTACTCTGATGACAAAGCATCAGAGGCAAGTATTTATAGGATGAATGCAGAAGCAAAATTTGAAAATTATTTGATTGGTTGCTGTTATGAATTTGCCTTTTCTCTTTACCTTGCTGGAAAGTTCATAGTCACTAATCATATGTTGATTGGCTGCTTATGAATGACTGAGATTAAGTTTTGTTTCTGTCTAGAAACGACAGAAATGACTCAAGTTAAATTAATTTACCAGAAATAACCCAAATTAAGTTTTGCTTATGTTTTCAATTTAAGCATCATTAAAGCTATTTTTAATGCCTAATTAGTTTTGTTTGCTCAGAACCCACTCTCCACTTTAATTTTGTTTTAACAAGATGAATGTTGATGTTGAATTATTTAGCTGTGCCAAAGTGTCTGTTATAAATGCAGTACCACTAATTCTCTTAAGTTCTCTGAGTCACAAAGAAAGAGCCGGGGATGACATTTCTTGTCATCCCTTTCCCCATATGGACCACATGAGGGTCCACCAACAAGAGGCACTCAGGTGAGATCTGGGAGGTGGATGAGAAAGAAGGAGAATCATTCTCTGGTAGTGACAGCAAAGAGACAATGGGTGAACCACAGATGCATATTACAGCAGACGAGCACCTGAAAGCCACCAGCTCCGTGTAGCAGTGAGTTTCCCCAGGCCTGTGCATTCCCAGCTCTCCAAAGCATGTGACAGTCTCTAATTCCCTGGACGGAAAGTGCATCCTACTTTTAATACCTAAATGTGCTTCAGTTTTCCTAATTGACTCCTCTGTATCAGCTGAGGAACATGCAATGCTCTTTGGAAACAATGGAGGCAAAATAATTTTCAGAAATAACAGACCCCAGTAGTCCTGGGTTATAAAATATGAAAATGAGACTACTTACATCACAAGGGATTTGTGCCACATATCTAGCTAAATTCTTATTTGACAAGTGTAAAAGATTTTAAGATAATCTATACCACTAATTTATACTTTTGTCTTGAATTTACATCCCTCATAAATTTTGAAATATTTTGAGGCAAAACATTTCCAAAGTCTTTGTAAGACAGTGTCTTACATCACACTTCTCATCTAGTGCTCAAGAAAAATACTTGTGAATTTTCCAATTTTAGGTCAATTAGTCTTTGTTACTATTTAAAAAGTCTTGCCTCTATGGGCATTTTTTGGTGCCTTAATGGAAGCTATTTCATGTTTCCTATACATTTAATTTTTTAATTTTTTTCCGCCTTGTTTTCCAACAAAATTTTCTATAACTGAAGTAATAACTTATTTTACCTTCTCTCCAACTAAAAATGTTGTTTTGTGTGTGTGCAATAATTTAAGTTTTATTGCTGTCAGTCATAAGCTCAGATCCTATTAAACATTGTTTAGTTTTTCGTTGGTAAATGTTTAATTCCGGCTCCAGGTGACTAACTTTGTCAATTCTGCTTTTGATTGTTGAGAGAAAGCTTTTTATCATGCACCCTATGTAACTGCTGAAAATGTCTCATCATAATAGTACGCTCCGTTATCTTTCCTTTTTTTTTAACACAACAAACAAGCTGTGTGTTTTCTTTTGCTGTGCTGTGGCATATTACTATTACTATTAATCATGAAATTTGTGACATATCTCCTGCTCATCTATAGTTCTCTTTCCTGTTCTAATTGTAGCACTAGCTTAATCATCTCCATTCAATTCTGCATCAGCATTGTGCCTTCACTTCAAAATTAAAAACTTGTCTATACTTATTTTAAGCTAAAAAGTAATTTGTTATAAGTAAAATAATACTTAGCATTTAATTTTAATTATCATTTACAATATAGATAGGTGTAACTATAACTCATACTGTCTACATAAAATATTGAAATAAAGATATTATATCCTGATTAAAAAATTATTCAAACTGAATCAATCCTTTGACACTGACTAGATCAGTGATGTATCTACATGTGGTGCTGAAAACAATCCATATGGCAACACATTTGCAGTCCAATACAGATGCATCTCTATTTTCAAATTATTTCTTCTTCTTCTTCTTCTTCTTCTTCTTCTTCTTCTTCTTCTTCTTCTTCTTCTTCTTCTTCTTCTTCTTCTTCTTCTTTCTTTTTTCTTTTTTTAAGAGATGGGGTTCCACCATGTTGCCCAGGCTGATCTTGAAATCCTGGGCCAATTTACCTCCAATGTTAGCCTCCCAAAGTGCTGGAATTACAAGCGTGAGCCACCATGCCTGGCTCAGACGCTTCTCAACTTACAACAGAGTTACGTCCTGATAAATCCATTGTAAGGTGAAATATTGAAAGTCTAAAATGCACTCAATAAACCTAACCTACTGGTCATTATAGCTTGGCAACACAGTACACTGCAGGGTATCAGTTGTTTACCAGAGTAATCGTGTGCTGACTGGGAGTTGCAGCTCATTGCCACAGCTGAGCTTTGTGAGAGGGTATCACATGGCTTTCTACTGCATGCACAGAACTTTCATATCTTCATCAAGTCAAGAAATCCTAAGTCAAACCATCATAAGTCAGGGATGATCTGTAATATCTTAAGTGATGCAATAGTTAGAGATATTTCCACCAAAATAGTAAAGTTGTGTTTCATGGTTAAATATTTTACATGGTTTCAAAATTTAAAAGTAATGACAACTGAATAAAATTTAAAATTTAGTTTCTCAGGTGTACCCCTATATATTAAGTGCTCAGTAGCCACATGTGGATAATAGCTACCCTATTGGATACCGTCATTTCTAGAAAATACTCAAATGTGGAATTTTAACACACACTTCTACATAATCCATGAGTGAAAAGACATCACAAGAAATATAGAAAGTATTTTAAAAGAATGATAGTGAAAATAGAATATTTTAAAATGCGGGCCAGGCATGGTGGCTTATGCCGGTAATTTCACCACTTTGGTAGGCTGAAGCAGGAGGACTGCTTGAGCTCAGGAGTTTGAGACCAGCCTGGGCAACAAAGTGAGACCCCATCTCTACAAAAACTAAAAAATTCAACTGGGTGTGGTGATACATGCCTGTGGTCCAAGGTACACAAGAAGCTGAGGTGGGGGAATTGCTTGAGCCCAGGAGGTTGAGGCTTTAGTGAGCCATGATCATGCCACTGTACACCAGCCTGGGCAACAGAGCAAGATCCTGTCTCAAAAAAAAAAAAAGAAAGGTAAAAATGTGTGAGATATAGATGAACATGCACAGAAGGACATTTTATAGCTTTATAGTTATATGTTTGAAAAGAAGAATTTTTAATAAGAAAAAGGATATTGTAGGTAATATGTTATAGAGGCTTTGGATATTATATCTTCTGCAGAATATTGAGTTTGCTCCAACAGGCACTTAAATTACTGACAGATCA
The DNA here is from genome assembly GCF_000951045.1 of Mandrillus leucophaeus. Lineage (NCBI taxonomy): Eukaryota > Metazoa > Chordata > Mammalia > Primates > Cercopithecidae > Mandrillus > Mandrillus leucophaeus. Next base: position 84,906 of record NW_012108330.1, on the reverse strand, counting down.
CTTTTGCCTTGGGAAGGCTTGATCTTAGACATCATTAGAAGGGTTTGCTTTAATTTTGCTCTTCCTTCTAGGGCAAGTCTCTTAGTTCTGAGATGCACTACTTAATCCTAAAATATGACCCTTTTGGTATTTTAGTGGAAATATACAAGTTTTCCAAGGTCTTCTGACTTGATGGACTAGAACTTGCCATTTTCTTTGCTACTGTGGGCAACTGCTGACATCTCTGATCAGTTCTTTCAACCTCCACAGAAGTTTTCCTGGGATCCTCTGGAGAGTACCCTGTGCTTGTACAGTTCAGGGTCAGCCAAGGATTTGAAGGGAGAAATGCAGAGCTTTTGGTGCCCACCCCAGAAATCCCCACCACTCCATCTCCCTGCTCTGCAGCTGTTTTATTTTGGGGAGTTCCCATGTAAATTTTTACGTGCTCTGGTTGTCCCAGGCTCCATCCTGCCAACCTCCAGGCCACTGTGAACATCTGGTGTGTGCTGTTTCTGCATCCAGACTGAATACTGCCTTAATGTGAAAAATCACATCAAGATGAGACCAGTGTGCTCCCCTCATCTTAAGGGTCATGTTCTCTGCAACAATGTCTACCTGCATTTGACCATTTCCCATGCCTTCAAAGTTGTTTTCTTAGTATTATAATTTTGAATTTTCTATACACTTTATAAATGTTATCACAAAAAGGTTAGAGGCTGAAACCTTTCTGTGACACTCCACACCTGCTTTGATCCACCAAGGAAGAAAATCCCTATACTGACTGAGCTCAAATTCTCCAAATCCCTGTTTTTTCATCCTTCACTTTAGTGTAGAGATATTTTTAACAAACTCTATAAGCTGCTATTATCACAGCTTTGGCCAAGACAACCCTCCCTCATCACCATCACCCCCCACCACTAATTTCTTACTGGTTGATAGACTAGAGTTTCTAGAACATACCCACACATGCCTTCCCCATTCTCTGAAGTTGAAAGAGTGAGAGCTATGCAGAGACATCTGTCCCTATTCCTGAAATGTCATGGGAGATATCTTTCCTGGTGCTTAGTAATAAAGGAGAGAAAACACCATATTTGAGGTAATTAAAAACAACCTTTAATGAATGACATGTTTTGAGTGCCTTGCCAGTTAGTCGCTGAATGGATCTCATTTGGTCAAATGCTTGTGTTTTCTCCTATGACATTACTTAAGTTAATAGAGTTAAAATAATAGTGTCAAAATTTACAAAATTACCTCCTATCTGAATGAAAATGCAAATGATTCTAACTTTTACTTCAGTAGCTCTGGAGTTTTAAGTCTGTTCACTTAGAAAGAAAATGGTCTTGACTAACTTATACTTAAACTATTTACCAGTTCCCTCAAACTTAACATAAATGTAAGACATTGCCAACTAGAATACCAATAAGATTTTTTTTGGGGGGGGGAAATTACACAATGATTTTAACTTTCACATAGAAGAAAAAAATGCCTGAGAATCGCAAGGTAAATATGAAAATGAAGACTGAGGCAAAAATTGGCTCCCACATTATAGTCAAAGCCACTGTAACCAAATCAATATTTTATTCATACAGGAGTAGAAAAGTAGAACACATGAACAGAAATAAAGATTCTGACACAAATCTTAAGGAGTGTGAATGAGAATCGAATGTATGATAAACGTTGCATTTTCAGTTCAATGGGAAATTGATTGCTTACTTACTAAATGATTGTGGCACAAAGGCCATCTTCAGCATACACCAAATAACTGTGCTCTGCTTTGAGACACTTTTCTGAATCTGTTAGCAAGAGAACTGCTGAAGCTTTCTCAGATGTCTGCTGTGTTCTAGGGAAGCTGGGGGATGGCCTCAGAGCAGGAGGCCACAGATTGGGTGTCTGGCTGTTGAGAATCTCCAACAGCGGACAAGTGTCCAGGTAGACCTGAGGCTGTGCCCTGCGATTTCTGATCATCTCCCAGCACTGTCCCCACAAGCTGTACTTCCCACCTCTCTCAGGAGAAAGTAGCTAAAGACCCCCTGCCAGGCAGCTTGAAGAAAGGAAAAGAGGAATATATTGGGGAGCAGTTTCCCCATTGCCTCCTATTATCTTCCCAAATGTTGGTCAACTCCCCAGGAGCATCTTGGACCTCAGAGAAGCTGGGGTGCACCCGAGGCACATCAGTCTCCTCTTGCAGGCAGGCGGCTTCCTGCCTGAGGCCTGAGTCAGGCTGATATCCTATTCCCTTCTCATCCTGTCCAGTATCACTTCTTATAAGCCCCAACTGTAGCAACAGCCTTCCAGGAAAACATCATGGACTTCAGAGTTCTCCCATAGACCAGGTAGGCTGCCTTGCAAGATGTTTAAGTCACTCCACTGCTTCCTTTGCAGGTCCCCTTTCTTGCCTGCCTCCTTGCATTCGACCCCCACAAATACTTTGCTAGGGAACCCGTTTGCACATGCAGACACTCACCCCATCCACATGCTCCCGTTATCAAGGGAGAAGGGAGGGGTGGCAGTGAAGGGTGCAGCAGGTTGAAAGTAGTCTGTGCCTTCTAGGAGGTGAAGGCAAATATCATGAGTGGCCATGAAACCCAGGGGAAAAGGGGAAGTAACAGATGCAAGTCGTCTCTAATATAAGTCTACCTTGATGGGGTGGTGTGACCTCCTCTGCCCAAGTCCACTTGCATCTCTAGGGGCTTCCATGTTCTGTAGCCACGACAAGGAACCACCTTCTTGACCACAGCCTAGCTTCTTGGATACCCTGCCCCCGACTTCTCCCATCATTCCCACTAGGAAGTTCCAACGGGGCTTGTTTGTTACAGTTCAAGAGTGAACAAAAGGGCCGCTCCTCCTGCCTCCATCCCTGTTCCTCCTTGCTCTCCTCTCAGCCCAGTCTCCAACCCTCCCCATGTCTCAGCACCACTGCCATGTTCCAGCCACCAGACACAACAGGCACCTTAAACCATCATGGTGTGGGGAGAGATGAGAAGTCATCTGGTCAACAGCTCGCACAGAGCTGCTGCACCAAGTGTGACTGCATGACTCCAGTGCAGTCAAAAGCTGTGGAAGTTACACAGAAGTAAAAGATACAGGCCTGCCCTCAAGAAACTTTGGTTCTATCAGAGTATAGGCAAGTAAACCATGAAAGGCAATGCCAATGAGATAGAAGGTCCAATAGGAAGACAGCATGCTGTTGGCGCACAGAGGAGGGAGGACCCAGATGTTCTAGAAGGAATGAAGAAACTGGGATGTGATCTGGGCACACTAGACCCCGTCCTCCAGCCCCATGCCTCCCTTCCTACACCAGACATCATGAGCTGGAGACTGGGAAGCACTCCATGGGATGGAAAGAGAAACAGAGGACTGGACACAGGGGTGCAAGGGCTGAGGGTGTCCTTGGCTCAAGTCCAGCACAGGCTCAAAGGTCAGCCCTCCCCAACAGGCGTCTGTGGGCTTCCTCAGATTCCTTCTGGATCTGGGACAGTCCTTCCATCCATGACTCTTCACCAAGCACGTCCTCAGAGCCCTGATCCTGTGTTACTTTCCTTTCCTGTAGTTCTTTGAGCGACAAGTTTTGCTGGATATATTGGTAAGCCTTGTTGCTGTAATAGTGGCCTTCGTTTTCCCACAAGATGGCTTTGACATTCTCCATAAGCTCTTGCAGTTGGGCCTCCTGCTCCTCCCCCTGAGCCCTGTTGTTGAAGCTGCAATGGCGCCGTGCAACGGTCACATCCAGCTGGGCGAGGGCCTGGTTGTCGGTCTCTCGCACATAGTCTTCCAGGGAGCCGCCGGCCAGGTCTTCCTTCCGGGTGAACACCAGGATGGTGTGACCCAGAACCCCCACTCCAAAGACCTCCTGCAGGCGTCTGACCACCTGCTGATCCTCATCTGTGAACCGGCCCAGCTGTGTCACCAGGAGCACAGCATGGGGCCCTGGGGAGGATAAGATGATGGCTTGGCGGATAGCGGCTGCCGCCTCCGGCAGGACCTGGGAGGACAAAATGTCAGGTGTGTCAATCACCTCAAGTTCCTTCCCAGCCCACTCTCGGCTCCCTTTCTGGGAGGTCTTGGTCACGGGTCTGGTGCTGAGTTTAGACTCAAAGACGTCCCTGCCAAGGATGCTGTTTCCTGTTGCACTTTTCCCACTTCCTGTTTTCCCCACAAGAATGAGCCTCAGTCTCCTTGGGGTCTTCTGTTCTTTCTCCCTTAGACCTAGAAGTATCCAAAGAAAGCAGAAGGAACTGGGGTTAGGGCCCATGTACCCCATCTTGTTCTCACCAGAAGCCCCTGGGTGTACCCCCAGACTGCAGGGGCAGATTGTCAAAGACCAACATCTGCCCTGAAACCAGTGCTGGGCCACCATTCTGGGTCCACATTCTTGAAGGTGGGGCTGAACATTCTCTCCCAGTGAAAGAGTGGAGCCTAGAGAGAAAAGCGAGACTTGGCCAATAGAACACCAAGACACCCAATACCAGGGTTTTTAGATATGACTGGGGAAGAAGGCAGGAAGGAAATTCCCTTCTCCTGGTCTTGCAGGTCCCAAGACCCAGAGTACATAAAGAAGTGACAAGTAATAGCCGGTTTCCCAGTCTTGTCTCCACTGAAGACATTGATGTATCTCAGATGACAGAGCATGAAGCTGGCATGTGGCAGCATGGGGGCAGTCACCTCCTGGGTACCAACAGGCCTTGCTGTGGCCTGCCAGCCACCCTTGGCTCTGACCCACACACCAGTTCTAACTGAGTGACACTGGCCCCCCCTCCAGCTTCCCCAAGGTGGTTGGAAAGGAATTCGAGTGAATGGGCAGGAGTCTGGGCAGTAGATGTTCTTCCCCACCCACCTAGCCCAGTGCAGAGCCAGAGGAGACAGGAACCCCCATCTGAGAAGCCTGGAGCTAGCACACACCACTGGACTTTACTAAAGCCAAATGCATCACTTGAGATCTGGAGAGGATTCTTAAGGGAATAGCTAACTTTGATTGCTGTAACAAAAGGTCAAACCGGTGTTAGCACAGGTATTGGTAATTGGTAACCTATTGTAGTAGGTTAACATGGCTTTTTCCAGATGGCTCAGGCCATTTAAGTTCATAAAGTAAAAGGTCATTCATATTAAAATACATAATGAATCACAAATAATGTATTCTGGCCAGGAAAGGGCTGGGTTTCCAGCTTTTCTAAATCCTGCCTGAAAGTTAAGCGCCTGACCCTGTGCAATGGCTTTAGGGAAAGGGACGCTCTCGATAAGGCAGAGCCCGGATGTGAGGCAGCAGCCAAGTACATTCTGCTTGTTCGCAAGGCGCTTTCAACCTTACAACCGTGACAGCTCCACTTTGGAGTCAGTCAAACACCCACACAGGGTCTTGGTCCAAGGCCACTTATTTTTGTCACACCCACTGTCAGCACATCCTTCCTGAGGAAGAACATTCACCATGTGAATGCCTTTCCTTTGGGACTGGCATGGTGAGTTAGTCATTGGTGCTATTTTTTTGCCTCCTTTTATCTACCATACCTACCCGGGGGTCTTTTTTCTTATTTTGGCTAGTGATAAGAAGGGCCCTACCTCAAAGACCTCTGATGGTGACTGAGGTGGGTAAATTTCTGCGACCAGGGGACACCAGCTGCCTCTCCAAGCACATCATGGTGGCGGAGCTGTGTCCCACTTGCACCCCAAATGTTTCCCACCCGCTCCTCTCTCCTCATTCTCTTTACCTCCTGACAGCTCCAGCACAGGATCCTGGGACAGCTCTTCTCGGGGATTCTCCTGGGGCATGTGTTCACATTCATCTTCCTCCATCTACATAAAAAAAAATCATATGTTCTACTGACTTTCCAAATGAGTTTCAACAGCTACCTGCCTTTCACCTTTCTCTTGCCAGGGGAAAGTTTTTTGCATTAGTTTAGGGTTGGGGTGGGACTGAGTAAGGCAATGGAAGAAGGGGTCTAAGACACTCTCTGCTGTCTTTAGGGACCCTATTTCTTTAGGGACCCTATCCCCCGCCCCCTCCACTGTGGTCTCCATAAGTTTAAGAGATTTTACAGATAAAGGTGCAACTGGCCTGGGACCTGAGGAATGGATGATATTTGGATAGACACAGGGTCTGGAACTGTTCTGGGAGGTGGGGGGAGGTGGAGGGGGAGGCAGTGGGGAGAAGGTGGGGGAAGGAGAGGAGGAAGAGGAGGAGGAGGAAGGGAAGCACAGAAGCAGGTGTGATTCTGATCCTGTGTGCCCTGGGAGCAGTAGGAAGTCTAGTGTGCCTGGAGGACGTGAATGAGTAGGATGTTGTTGGAAGGGTCTTGGGGCCAGACTTTGGAGAAGACTGTGCAGTGAGGACTGCAGAGAACTGGGATTGCAGGGGCTGAGCTGGGAAGGAAGCCAGAGACCTCAGGGGAGATGCAACCACCAGTTAGGTCTACCTGGGCCTCAGCATCCCATCAGTATGAATGTTGGACCTGAACTAGATGCCTGTGAATGTCTCTTCCCCAATTAAGGTCCCAACATACTTCATAACATTTTTTAGAGCAATTCTTAGTCCTCTTTGCAAATTAGGGCCACATCATTCCCAACCAGGAACTCCTGTCCCCCTTCCCATGACAGCAATGTGTCCTGGCTTCATGGACTAACACAGTTCTGTATGTCAAGATCCCATAAGGTTCTCTCTGCGGATTTTCTCTGTGCGACTGAGGAGGAAGTTGCATGGTCCATGACTGTTTTTCCAGATCATGTAGGACATTCATAACCAGATGAAACAGATCCAGATGAAGGGTCTGGGGTGTGGGGAAACCTAAGTCCAGGGGAACCTGATAGACAGGTTTTTCTCATTGCCACATTGTTGTATGTTTGTTCTACTCTGCTCACCTGGCAAACACTCCAGTCCTCCCCAGATCCCAGGAGTGTATATGTGGATATTGCTTTATGATTGGTAGATAGCAATTTTGCAGTGCTGGGCTGGGGATGGAGGGAGTCCAGGAAGGTCTGGTGACTTTCTAGCAAGAGAGAAAAAGCAGACCAGGCGGACAGCCTTACTCAAACTTGAACAGCCAGATTCTGGAAAGAGTCCAATATTTCACCTACCAAAGGGAGTTCAGGTCTTCCTAACTGGTGGTCTCTCAATCTCTTTGTCCCTGACTTCCTTACATCCCTGGAGGAAACTGAGGCAGCACTTTACCAATGTAATCTCATTCCTCCTTTAGAGAGAACAGGCAGGCAGCTTAACAGGAAACAACAGCCGGGTGGGACTAGGCTGTGGCATGCAGGAACCTGCACTGTGCCCTCGCAGGGTTTTGGGGGAACGGGTCTGCACCCAAGGCGCCTCCCTGCCTCCTCCTGGACCCTGCCTGGAATAGCGCCTCCCATATTGGCCACAGTGTGTGTTGTCTCCAACACAGAAGATGGAACAGATAGTACCATCCTTGTCATGTTGCTCTGGAAGAAAGCAAAACTCAGAGAAGCATCTTGCCAAATATTAAACAGTGACTTTGTCACAGGGCAAAAAGTTCTCCAGACTTGTTGGTCACAGCTCTTTTTATCACATCACAAACCCGCACACACTACAGCACACAAAAATACACAACACACACACACAAAACACATGTACCACTCACACACATGCAGATGAACACACAAACACATACACACACAAACACAAATATACATACACAACACACACATATGCAAACAACACTCACATACACATACAACACAAACATCACACACACAAATACCACTCACATTCATGTTAACACATACAAACACGTAAACACACATATACAACACAAACACCCACACATACACATCCAAATATGACACACACAATTACTCAGACTTACCTCTGCACCAGCTAACAGGGAAGAGAAAGGGCTACGTTTCTTGTCTCTCAGCCACACATTCTCACGGAGGAGGCAGAGGAAAGCTTCCATGGTGTATGAACAACATGGAGGACAAGGCCGATGTTTGCTTATATTTTCAGCAAAACGTGATCGAAGAGCTGGGCTGGAGACCTGCCTTGAAACAGCAGTGTCTGCTGGAGATGGAGGAACAGGAAGTGGGCAGGAACACCCGCCCTCCTGAGTCAGGGAGCCTACTGTTGCACTTTGCAGCCTCGGAAGTAGAAAAAGGGAGGATACTAGTGGTGGGATTATTTTTATCCTGAGCCAGGATAACTAGAACTCAGAGCTTAAAAAAAAAGCAGATGCCTCAGAAAGACCTGTGTCAGGAAGAGTGACTTTCTCCTGATCTCTCTTTTCTAAACCCCACCCCCTCCCCAGGGAACTTCTATGCCTCAGTATTGGAGCAAATGGTCATTGTCTCCTTTCTTCCCCAGCCTCTCCTTCCTTTAATAGTTTCTCTCAGGACAAGGTCTGATACTCATTACCTGTAAGGCATGAATCATTGGCAATTACAATTGTTACAGCTTCTAGAAGATCTGCACTATAAGAAGAGGGAAAATACAAAATAATGTCTAAAATGTAGGGTTAAAGAGAGCACTTGTTATGGGAGAAGAACAATATTTTAAACAGAGGCTAAGGGAGAAAAAACCTCAGCATCCTCAAAAACATGTTTTCTAGGACTTTACTGACAGGTCTGATCACTGTGGCTAAAGGGAAGCCATTGAAGGAAGAAATTGAGAACACAGGAGCATAGGTGATGATATTGTTACCACATGATTTTAAAATGTTAAGATACCCTTAAAAAAATCCACTCAATCTACCATAATAGTTCTAATTTTCTTTTGTTCTGTTCTGGTTGATAGTCATGGTGTATTTACTAAAATTGTTACATAGTATGTGTGTGTGTGTGTATATTTTATATATATATATCTTCTAATGTTCTACTTAAATTATTCTGTAAATACCCTGACATAATTAATTTTTTTTTGAGAAAGAGTCTCATTCTGTCACCCAGGTTGGAGTGCAGTGGTGTGATATCAGTTCACTGCAACCTCATCCTCCCAGGTTCAAGTGATTCTCATGCCTCAGCCTCCCGAGCAGCTGGAATTAGAAGTGTCCGCATGCCCGGCTAATATTTCGTATTTTTAGTACAGACAGGGTGTTACCATGTTGACCAGGCTGGTCTTGAACTCCTGACCTCAAGTAATCTGCCCACCTTGGCCTCCCAAAGTGTTGGGATTATGGGCATGAGCCGCCGTGCCTGGCCTAACATGATTAATTCTTAAAAGTCATGTGTTGATCTTTACCATTCCATTGCCTAAGTATTTAGAAAGTATTTAGAATGTTATTACTCATACCATACCAATAACCAATAAGAATGTTATTACTCATACCCATAATTGAAATTAACCATCTATTTTGAATTTTAATCATTTCCATCTTCTGCAAGCTGACCCTGGAGAGTTGCCAGACCTGTGGTTGACTGAGCAAGCCAGGGATCATTCAGCTCAGTGTTCAGTCAGTCATGAGACTTGGGAAGTGTTTGTTACTGCAAGGTAATCTGGCCTAACCTGATTGATACAGCATATGAATCTGATGTTGGTTCTTTTGGGTTGTTTTTTATTTTTTGTTTTTCTTTTTTGCTGACTCTCACTTTTGGTGATTTCTTTTCTGGAATTACATTCACAGTCTTTGATTGTGAACTTAAGTATGGAAATCCTTGGGATTGAAATCAAGGTGGCTTTACTCCAAAGAGGATTTGTGTATATTTTTATCAGGAACTGACAAGGGGGTGCTGGCACTACTAAACTGAGACCACTTCAGCCCCATTTTCAGATTTCTGGCTTAATCCAGAAATTCCTCAATCTACAACTCACTTTATAACTGATTCCAAATTTAGGCTCCAGAGAGTATGGCTGAGAGCTTCATTTGCTCCTGGGGCAACCAGTCTTCCCTTTGAGTTTATGGCTCTACTGCCATTTCAGTTTAAGTTTTATTTATTTATTTATTTAGTTAGTTAGTTAGTTAGTTATTTAAAAAAATTCTTCCCACATGGTGTTATCCCTCACTTCCTGCAAGCCAAATAATGTATTCTGTTGTTTTGTTGAGGGAGGTCCTCTGTATCCTAATGTCTTAAACATAGCATATTTACAAAGAATGTAATTCACAATCTCTGTCACGATCTTGTTTCTTTTTTTATTATTATATTTTAAGTTCTGGGGTACATGTGCAGAGTGTACAGGTTTGTTACAAAGGTATACACATGCTGTGGTGGTTTGCTGCACCCACCAACCCGTCATCTACATTAGGTATTGCTCCTAATGCTATCCCTCCTCCAGCCCCCCACCCCACAGCAGGCCCTGGTATGTGATGTTCCCCTCCCTGTTCCATGTGTTCTCATTGTTCAACTCCCACTTATGAGTGAGAACATGCAGTGTTGGAGTTTCTGTTCTTGTGTTAATTTGCTGAGAATGATGGTTTCCAGAATCATCCATGTCCCAGCAAAGGACATGAGCTCATCCTTTTTCATGGCTGCATAGTATTCCATGGTGTATATGTGCCACATTTTCTTTATCCAGTCTATCATCGATGGGCATTTCAGTTGGTTCCAAGTCTTTGCTATTGTGAACAATGCCAATATAAATATAGGTGTGCATATGTCTTTATAGTACAATGATTTATAATCCTTAGGGTATATACCCAGTAATGAGATTGCTGGGTCAAATGGTATTTCTAGTTCTAGATCCTTGGGGAATCGCCACACTGTCTTCCACAATGGATGAACTACTTTACACTCCCACCAACAGTGTAAAAGCGTTCCTATTTCTCCACATCCTCTTCAGCATCTGTTGTTTCCTGACTTTTTTTTTTAAAGTTTTTAGAGTTCTTTTCATTTGTTTTATTTATTTATTTTTATTATACTTTAAGTTCTAGGGTACATGTACATGTGCCATGTTGGTGTGCTGCACCCATTAACTCGTCATTTATATTAGGTATATCTCCTAATGCTATCCCTCCCCCCTCCGCCCTCCCCACAATAAGCCCCAATGTGTGATGTTCCCGTTTCTATGTCCAAGTGATCTCATTGTTCAGTTCCCACCTATGAGTGAGAACATGCGGTGTTTGGTTTTCTGTTCTTGCGATAGTTTGCTGAGAATGATGG
>NW_012108330.1:73067-73834 GCF_000951045.1 Mandrillus leucophaeus | reverse complement strand
TACCAGGTTTCAGAATCAGGATGATTCTGGCCTCATAAAATGAGTTAGGGAGGAGTCCCTCTTTTTCTATTGTTTGGAATAGTTTCAGAAGGAATGGTACCAGCTCCTCTTTGTAGCTCTGGTAGAGTTCAGCTGTGAATCCTTCTGGTCCTGGGCTTTTTTTGGTTGGTAAGCTGTTAATTACTGCCTCAATTTCAGAACTTGCTATTGGTCTATTCAGGGATTCAACTTCTTCCTGGTTTAGTCTTAGCCATTTCTTCTAGATTTTCTATTTTATTTGCATAGAGGTTTTTATAGTATTCTCTGGTGGTAGTTTGTATTTCTGTGGGATCAGTGATGATATCCCCTTTATCATTTTTTATTGTGTCTATTCGATTATTCTCTCTTTTTCTCTGTATTATTCTGGCTACTGCTCTATCTATTTTGTTAATCTCTTAAAAAAAAAAAAAAAAAAAAAAAACCAGCTCCTGGATTCACTGATTTTTTTAAGGGTTTTTTTGTGTCTCTATCTCCTTCAGTTCTGCTCTGATCTTAGTTATTTCTTATCTTGTGCTAGCTTTTGAATTTGTTTGCTCTTGTTTCTCTAGTTCTTTTCATTGTGATATTAGGGTGTTGACTTTAGATCTTTCCCACTTTCTGATGTGGGCATTTAGTGCTATAAATTTCTCTCTGAACACTGCTTTAGCTGTGTCCCAGAGATTCTGGTACATTGTGTCTTTGTTCTCATTGGTTTCAGAGAACTTTGTTATTTCTGCCTTAATTTTGTT
>NW_012108330.1:59233-73017 GCF_000951045.1 Mandrillus leucophaeus | reverse complement strand
GTTCCATTGCTGGCGATGAGCTGCATTCCTTTGGAGGGGGTGATGCACTCCGATTTTTTGAATTTCCAGCTTTTCTGCACTGCTTTTTCTGCATCTTTGTGGGTTTTTTTTTAATCTGCCTTTGGTCTTTGATGATGGTGACATACTGATGGGGTTTTGGTGTGGGTGCCCTTTCTGTTTGTTAGTTTTCCTTCTAACAGTCAGGACCCTCAGCTGCCGGTCTATTGGAGTTTGCTTGAGGTCTGCTCCAGACCCTATTTGCCTGGGTGTCAGCAGCAGAGGTGGCAGAAGATAGAATATTGCTGAACAGCCAGTGTTGCTGTCTGATTCTTGCTCTGGAAGCTTCGTCTCAGAGGTGTAACCAGCCATGTGAAGTGTGAGATGTCAGTCTGCACCTAGTGGGAGATGTCTCCCTGCTAGGCTACTAAGGGGTCAAAGACCCACTTGAGAAGGCAGTCTGCCCGTTCTCTGATCTCAGCCTCCATGCTGGGAGAACCACTGCTCTCTTCAAAGCTGTCAGACAGGGACATTTACACCTGCAGAGGTTTCTGCTGCTTTTTGTTTAGCTATGCCCTGTCCCCAGAGGTGGAGTCTACAGAGGCAGGCCAGCCTCCTTGAGCTGCAGTGGGCTCCACCCAGTTCAACTTTCCTGAGGGCTTTGTTTACCTACTTAAGACTCCGCAATGGCAGGCGCCCCTCCCCCAGCCTCGCTGCTTTCTTGCAGTTAGATCTCGGATTGCTGTGCTAGCAATGAGGGAGGCTCCATGGGCGTGGGGCCCTCTGGGCCAGTCGTGGGATATAATCTCCTGGTGTACCGTTTGCTAAGACCCTTGGTAAAGTGCAGTATTAGGGTGGGAGTAACTGAGACAGGTGATGTGTCTCAGTTTCCCTAGGCTAGGAAAAGGAATTCCCTTCCCCCTTGGGTTTCCCAGGTGAGGTGATGCTTTGCCCTGCTTCAGCTCTCGCTGGTTGGGCTGCACCCACTGACTAGCACCAACTGTCTGACACACCCCAGTGAGATGAACCCGGTACCTCAGTTGAAAATGTAGAAATCACCCGTCTTCTGTGTTGCTCATGCTGGGAGCTGGAGGCTGGAGCTCTTCTTATTCAGCCATCTTGGGTGCCCCCTCGTTTCCTGACTTTTTAATGTTTGCCATTTTAACTGGCGTAAGATGGTATCTCATTGTGGTTTTGATTTGCATTTCTCTGATGGCCAGTGATGATGAGCTTTTTTTCATATGTTTATTGACTGCATAAATATCTTCTATTGAGAAGTGTCTGTTCATATCCTTTGCCCACTCTTGGATGGGGTTGTTTGCTTTTTTCTTGTAAATTTGTTTAAGTTCTTTGTAGATTCTGGATATTAGCCCATTGTCAGATGGATAGATTGGAAAACTTTTTTCCCATTTTGTAGGTTGCCTGTTCACTCTTATGATAGTTTCTTTTGCTGTGCAGAAGCTCTTTAGTTTAATCAGATCCCATTTGTCAATTTTGGCTTTTGTTGCCATTGCTTTTGTGTTTTAGTCATGAAGTCTTTGTTTATGCCTATGTCCTGAATGGTAATGCCTAGGTTTTCTTCTAGGGTTTTTTATGATTTTAGGTTTTAGGTTTAAGTCTCTAATACATCTTGAGTTAATTTTTGTATAAGGTGTAAGGAAGGAGTCCAGTTTCAGTTTTCTGCATATGGCTAGCCAGTTTTCCCAGCACCATTTATTAAATAGGGAATCCTTTCCCCATTTCCTGTTTTGTTCAGGTTTGTTGAAGATCAGATGGTTGTAGATGTGTGGTGTTATTTCTGAGGCTTCTATTCTGTTCCATTGGTCTGTATATCTGTGTCGGTACCAGTATCATGCTGTTTTAGTTAATGAAGACTTGTAGTATAGTTTGAAGTCAGGTAGCATGATGCTATTCTGCAAGTCTACAGAAGTTTGTTCTTTTTGCTTAGGATTCTCTTGGCTATGTGGGGTCCTTTTTCGTTCCATATGGAATTTAAAGTAGTTTTTTCTAGGTCTGTGAAGAAAGTCAATGGTAGCTTAATGGAAATAGCATTGAATCTATAAATTACTTTAGGCAGTATGGCCATTTTCACAATATTGATTCTTCCTATCCATGAGCATGGAATGTTTTTCCATTTGTTTGTGTCCTCTCTTATTTTCTTGAGCAGTGATTTGTAGTTGTTTTCCTTGAAGAGGTCATTCACATCCCTTGTAACTTGTTTCCTAGGTATTTAATTTTCTTCATAGCAATTGTGAATGGGAGTTCACTCATAATTTGGCTTTCTGCTTGTCCATTATTATGTATAGGAATGCTTGTAATTTTTGCACTTTGATTTTGCATCCTGAGATTTTGCTGAAGTTTATTAGCTTAAGGAGTTTTGGGGCTGAGTCGAGGGGTTTTCTAAATATACAATCATTTCATCTGCAGAGACAATTTGACTTCCTCTCTCCCTATGTGAATACCCTTTATTTCTTTCTCTTTACTGATTGCTCTGGTCAGAACTTCCAATAATATGTGAATAGGAGTGGTGAGAGGTGGCATCCTTGTCTTGTGCCAGTTTTCAAAGAGAATGCTTCCAGCTTTTGCCCATTTAGTATGATATTGGCTATGGGTTTGTCATCAATAGCTCTTATGATTTTGAGATATGTTCCATTAATACCTAGTTTACTGAGTGTTTTTAGCATGAAAGGGTGTTGAATTTTATCGAAGGCCTTTTCTGCATCTCTTGAGATAATCATGTTGTTTTTGTCATTGGTTTTGTTTATGTGATGAATTACATTTATTGATTTGTGTATGTTGAACCAGCATCCCAGGGATGAAGCCAACTTGATCATGGTGGATAAGATTTTTGACGTGCTGCTGGATTTGGTTTGGCAGTATTTTACTGAGGATTTTCACAATGATATTCATCAGGGATATTGGCCTGAAATTTGTGTGTGTGTGTGTGTGTGTTTCTACCAGGTTTCAGAATCAGGATGATTCTGGCCTCATAAAATGAGTTAGGGAGGAGTCCCTCTTTTTCTATTGTTTGGAATAGTTTCAGAAGGAATGGTACCAGCTCCTCTTTGTAGCTCTGGTAGAGTTCAGCTGTGAATCCTTCTGGTCCTGGGCTTTTTTTGGTTGGTAAGCTGTTAATTACTGCCTCAATTTCAGAACTTGCTATTGGTCTATTCAGGGATTCAACTTCTTCCTGGTTTAGTCTTAGCCATTTCTTCTAGATTTTCTATTTTATTTGCATAGAGGTTTTTATAGTATTCTCTGGTGGTAGTTTGTATTTCTGTGGGATCAGTGATGATATCCCCTTTATCATTTTTTATTGTGTCTATTCGATTATTCTCTCTTTTTCTCTGTATTATTCTGGCTACTGCTCTATCTATTTTGTTAATCTCTTAAAAAAAAAAAAAAAAAAAAACCCCCCCCTGGTTTCCCTGTTTTTTTTAAGGGTTTTTTTGTGTCTCTATCTCCTTCAGTTCTGCTCTGATCTTAGTTATTTCTTATCTTGTGCTAGCTTTTGAATTTGTTTGCTCTTGTTTCTCTAGTTCTTTTCATTGTGATATTAGGGTGTTGACTTTAGATCTTTCCCACTTTCTGATGTGGGCATTTAGTGCTATAAATTTCTCTCTGAACACTGCTTTAGCTGTGTCCCAGAGATTCTGGTACATTGTGTCTTTGTTCTCATTGGTTTCAGAGAACTTTGTTATTTCTGCCTTAATTTTGTTATTTACCCAGTAGTCATTCACGAGCAGGTTGTTCAGTTTCCATGAACTTGTGCAGTTTTGGGTGAGCTTCTTAATCCTGAGCTCTAATTAGATTTCAGTGTGGTCCGAGGGACAGTTTGCTATGATTTCCATTCTTTTGCATTTGTTGAGGAGTGTTTTAGTTCTAATTAGGTGGTCAATTTTAGAATAAGTGCTATGTGGTGCTAAGAAGAATGTATATTCTGTAGAATTGGGGTGGAGAGTTCTTTAGATGTCTCTTAGGTCTGCTTGGTCTAGAGCTGAGTTTAAGTTTTGGATATTCTTATTAATTTTCTGTCTTGTTTATCTGTTTAATATTGACAGTGGGATGTTACAGTCTCCCACTATTATTGTGTGGGAGTCTAAGAGTCTTTGTAGGTGTCTAAGAACTTGTTTTATGAATCTGGGAGCTTCTGTATTGGGTACATGTACATTTAGGATAATTAGTTCTTCTTGTTGCATTGACCCCTTTACCATTATGTAATGCCCTTCTTTGTCTTTTTTGATC
The DNA here is from genome assembly GCF_000951045.1 of Mandrillus leucophaeus. Classification (NCBI taxonomy): domain Eukaryota; kingdom Metazoa; phylum Chordata; class Mammalia; order Primates; family Cercopithecidae; genus Mandrillus; species Mandrillus leucophaeus. The sequence goes on along the minus strand of NW_012108330.1, from coordinate 68,775 downwards.
TTTGTTGGTTTAAAGTATATTTTATCAAAGACTAGGATTGCAACCCCCGCTTTTTCTTGTTTTCATTTGCTTGGTAAATCTTTCTCCATCCCTTTATTTTGAGCCTATGTGTGTCTTTCCATGTAAGATGGGTCTCCTGAATACAGCACACTGATAGGTCTTGACCCCTCATTCAATTTTCCACTCTGTGTCTTTTAATTGGGGAATTTAGCCGATTTACATTTAAGGTGAATATTGTTATGTGTGAATTTGATCCTATCATCATGATGCCAGCTGGTTATTTTGCACATTAGTTGAGGCAGTTTCTTCAGAGTGTCGCTGGTCTTTATATTTTGGTGTGTTTTTGCAGTGCTCGTACCAGTTTCTCCTTTCCATATTTAGTGTATCCTTAGATCACTCTTGTAAGTCAGGCCTGGTAGTGACAAAATCCCTCAACATTTGCTTCTCTGTAAAGGATTTTACAGATTTCTCCTTCATTTATGAAGTTTAGTTTGGCTGGATATGAAATTCTGGATTGAAAATTCTTTTATTTCAGAATGTTGAATATTGGCCCCCACTCTGTTCTGTCTTGTAGGGTTTCTGCAGAGAGATTCACTTTTAGTCGAATGGGCTTCCCTTTGTAGGTAACCTGAGCTTTCTCTCCGACTGCCCTTAACATTTTTTCCTTCATTTTAACCTTGGAGAATCTGATGACTATGTGTCTTGGGGTTGCTCTTATCAAGGAGTATCTTAGTGGTGTTCTTTTTATTTTTTGAATTTGAATGTTGGCCTGTCTTGCTAGGTTGGGGATGTTCTGGATAATATCCTGAAGTGTGTTTTCAATTTGGTTCCATTCTCCCCGTCACTGTCAGGGACCCCAATCAATCCTATGTTTGGTCTTTTCAGATAGCCCCATATTTCTTGGAGGCTTTGTTTCTTTTCAAATCTTGTCTTCACACCTTATTTCAGTAAGTTGATGTTCAGTCTCTGATATCCTTTCCTCTGCTTGATTGATTCGGCTAATCAATCCATTTTTAATTCAGTGTTTTTATATGAATTACGCCTTAGCATCTATGAAGATGATCAAATGATTTTGTTCCTTACTTTTATTAATATGATTAATTATATTGTTAGATCCCCAATATTAATTCATATTTCCATTACCAGAATGATCTTACTTCATCATGATATATGAGTTTTTAATACATTGTTATATTTTATTTCTAATATTTGTTAATTTTTTTCATTGATACTTATCTTTGCCCAAAACTTAAATTCAGTCTGTTCTAGTCCACACCTTAAGCCCATTTTCTCCTCTCCTTTAGTAGTGCAATGAATGATATTAAGGTATTCCTTGTGCCCCACCTAAGGATTTATTATTTTCTCTTAGGCTGGTCTCCATCTCCTTGTGGGCCAGTCCCTGGGTCCCCATGATGACTCATGAGCTCCAATAAAGAATCACTGGTGATAGGTCTTATATTAATTCCAAACATTATTTTCATTAGATGGAGAGTTTGCCTGAGGTCAGAGATTCATGACTATCTTGTGGACATGTGATTTGCAGAGCCCAGCAGAGTAAACACAAAAAAATTATTAAGTAAATAAATTGTTACATACCCTTTACACAGAAAAATTATTTTCCCTAGCAGAATAACACATGAAAAATTGAGTAAGTAAAATTTATTCCATAGCCTTTACACACAAAAAAACCCTATCTTTTCCACAGTGTAAATAGGTCTATGCAGAGGTTTGTTTTTTTTTTTTTTTTTTTTTTTTGCTTTTTAAAACTTTGTTTCAATATACCTATGCTTACAGAAATACACTCATATTGGTTAATAGAATGCAATTTAAGTTTAACTTATCTTACACAATTTGGATCAAAAACCTGGTACATGGTTTAAGATTTTAAAAAAGGATTTGCAATCTGGTTTATTTTTATCTAGTACAAATGTATAAAAGATCCTCAATAAAATGCTGCTAAACAAGGCAGCAAGAACCTTGAGAAATTTACCTTTGGTTTGCTTCAGAAAAATAACATGTATTGCACTGCCTAAGTTTATAAAATTGGTGCAACGAAACATTGTCGTATGCCAGAGACATTGTTTCAATGCCAGTTTAGAAAGTTCAATAACTAGTGGGTATGGAAGGGACTGGGAGAGAACCTATGTACACATGTGACACTATAAAAGCTATCTGATTTAGTTAGTATTGCACGTAGATTGTAAATTTACACAAACCAAAATTCAGATAATTTCTAAAAGAAGAACTACCATTCAACCCGGAAATCTCATTACTTGGTATATACCCAGAGGCATATAAATCATTCTACCATACAGACACATGCACACATATGTTTATTGCCGCACTATTTACAATAGCAAAGACTTGGAACCAACCCAAATGTCCATCAGTGACAGACTGGATAAAGAAAATGTGGCCATATATACCATGGAATACCATGCAGCCATAACAAGGAATAAGTTCATGTCCTTTTCAGGCACATGGATGGAGCTGGAGGCCATTATCATCATCAAACTAACACAGGAACAGAAAACCAAACACCGCATGTCCATACTTATAAATGGGAGCTGAACAATGAGAACACATGGACACAGGGAGGGGAACAACACACACTGGGGCCTGTGGGTGGGGCAGTGGGAGAGAGAACACCAGGATAAATAGCTAATGCATGTTGGGCTTAATACCTAGGTGATGGGTTGATAGGTGCAGCAAACTACCATGGCACACATTTGCCTATGTAACAAACCTGCATGCCTGCACATATATCCTGAAACAAAATAAAATAAAATAAAATAAAATAAGAAAGAATGTAGGTTATCATTGCTTCCAAATAGGCAGTAAATCTAAAACTAAAACTAAAACTGTCAGCAGTTTAGGCTTTCAGAACTCAGTTGTCAGATTCCTGCATGGCAGGTTAGGGCAGAGGCACATGCTTCAACTAAGTGGTCATCTTGCCTACTCCTGAGGAAGTCAGAAATGGTCATTGTTGTGTCTGTCTGAATGAGGCCGTGTATGGGTCTGCAGACTCAGAGAAAAACTCTCCTGTCACCCTTGGGTCAGCACCAGCCTGAGGAGGTTCTACAGAGGGGCCTGAGCACAATTCCCCAAGATTTCCATGGAGAGACTCCTCCTCATCCCAGTCTGGCCTTCCAGTCATCCAGGGCACATCCCATGTGCAGGGAGGGGACAGGGGCCCCAATTCTAACTCTGTCCTGTGTGGAAACCACACTGTATGTGAAGGCTAAGACAATAGATGGAGGAGGTGAGACAGGAAATGGCTGTTGCAGCCACAGGAAGTAGTGTTGCTGCATACACAGGTAAATTTACAATAAATAGTCTTGCTTTCACATCTTGAGAAGGTTCTGGGAAATGGGCTGACATCAGTTGTAGACCACAGACTTCCTGGGGACAGGCTGAGATGCACAAGAACAAAAAAACCCATACACTGTATAATAAAGAGGTACAAGCTTCTGCAAATGGTGGGTAACACTGGTTTAAGAAAAATGCTACATTGCCAAAGCAAAGGAAGAACTGAAACTAGGAGGAGAGATTGTCCAAACCTAAGTGCAAAGCCCTTGGGGTGGAGGCGATCCTGACTCTTGAGGCCTTTTCTTGCTCTCCTGACCCTCCTGGGCACACTTTGCTCCCCCCGTGATATTGAGGAATAGGTCAGAAACCAGGGGCTTTCAAGGGAACAGTATGGTTTGTGGCGAGGTGAGATAGGGATTGGAACATGAGGAAATGGGGGCTGAGTGCCCATGTCTCTCAGCACAACCTACATCCTTGGTTATTTTGCACCAAGACAGGGACAAAGCCGACATACCGGCCCCTCAGTCTCTGCAAGTCAACACTGTGTGGAACCAAAGGGGTCAGACCCCAAGACTTCATGGCTTTTATGAACATAGCTTCCTGGACAGGGCACTCTACTCTACACCTCCCAGGGTTGGCATTGTCACTCTCCTGGTCTGGTCACCAGGTATAGTCTCCATTAGGGATCACAGGTCCTCAGAACCAGCCCTGTGCAGTTCAGCTGTGTTCCCACAGCTCTCTGAGAACTGAGTCTGTGTTGATGGGTCATTTGGCCGGGCTGTGCTAATGGGTAAATAGAATTTCATGCTCACTGGGTAAGGTCAGAAACATCAGAGAACTTTGGATGTTGATGTGGGAAGAGAACTTAGATCATGTCCTGCAATTCTCACTTTAACCATAAAACAAGCATCCTACCCACCACCTCCATCTCCTGACGCCCGGGCTGCTGCTCTTTCCACAAGGTGGTGAACTTGTCAGTGGGAGGCACAGGTGCTAGAGCGCTAATGGCAAAGTCCATGCTGATGGGCTCCAGTGGAAAACCAGGGCCTCCATGCCAGTGAGGAGCCCTACTGATGCAAACACAGTCCTGATGGGTGCTACTGTGCCACTCAGAGAAGGAAAAAATGAATGTGTCAATGCACCGCAGCAGAGCAATGCCGGGGGAGGCAGGGGGAGAAACTCCCTACGTAATTTAATGCAGTACAACGAGGGTTTTTGGAATTGATACCCTTCCCTTTGTTAATGTCAATAAAATTCTCTTGGTAGGAAGTTCAGTTTCTGTCACAGTATGAGAATGTCTTATGAGTCATGCTTACAGGCAAAGGGGCTTTGCAACCATCTCTGAATGCTCTAGCCTGGCAGTCTGCCTATGCCCTGAAATGTTCTCCACCACTCAGAGACAGAAATCATTGCCTATTCTCCAGATTAAATGAACTCCTAAAGCATTTTTCCCATAGAGATGCTAAACTCAGAAAGGATAAGACCTAAAAGTTGGAGAAGCTGGGAGGGGGCTGGGCCCTGCCATGGTGTGTACACATGTGCTCTCTGGGTGGAGGCAGAGCGGGCTCTAAGAGCAGACAGGCAGGGTCTGGAGTGGTCTTTTCGGGAAAGCCAGTGTCTCTGCTCTACTTTGTGACCTTCAGAACCCACTAATTCTGGGTGCAGGGTGGGACTGAGGGATGGGTGTCCCATAAGGTTGAATATTACCTAAGGTAGTGGGGTTGGGAGCTGGGATCAGGATTAACAGGACACCACGCAAGAAAGACAGAGGAAAGAGGGAGGAGCAGTGAGACAGAAAAAGGCACAAACTGACAGTGGGAGAGTGAAGTACAGGGTTTAGGGAGCAAAGGAGAGGCAGGAAAGGGGGAAGAACAAGGAGACTTTCTGTAGCCAGAAAGAACTTCTCTCTTCACTTCTCTAATTAGTCTGCACCCAACAGATCAAGATTATGTAGCTCAGACCTACCATGTGTGTTGATCAAGAGGCCATGATCACCTAGGTTACAGTTCACACTTCTTGGCCTGAAATTGACAGTTTTTATATCAGGCTGCAAACTTTCTTCACAGCCCCCTTGCTTCTATTCTACTACCTTATGAAAGTCACAGCAAGGGGCTTGGGGTAGACAGATGGGTTAGAATGGGGTAGAATGGAGCAGAGATGGGGTAGAATCCATCTCTGATTCTACATTCATTCTCTGAGTAACATTGGTCGAGTTACTCATCTTTCTGAGCCTTATTTTTACTTCTTTAGAAATGGAGATGATAATTTCTACTTCCTACTGTTACTGTAAGCATTAGAAGGAGATATAAAACCCAGGGCTGAGCCAGAAAGAATTAAGTGGTAGCTGTATCCGCTCTATGAGGGGTACCCGTTTACTGGCAGTCTGCCTATGCTTATTTTTACCTTAAAGGCAATGCTTATTTTTACCTTAAAGACATTCACACTATTTCCTTCCACCTATTTGTCTGTCCCCAAAGTTCTCCACATTTCCAAATCCTCCCTTCCTCTAGTGCAAAACTCCTGCATGAAAACCTCCACAACTTGAGAGTTTTGATCCTCTGCTGTCTGTCAATCAGACAATGCCTCTTGGACTCCATTTCTCCATGTGTGCTGGTTTCATTTCCTCAGCAACATGGGAAGACATCTGTAGAAACGATGCCGGGTTGGTTTCTTCTTCTTTTTCCCCTTGCTCCACCCTCTGCCACATGACAGACACATCAGAGATTTTAAACCTTACTTGGAGTTCATCATGTAAATGGCCCAGGCATTCTGATGGTCCCCAGGGGTGCTAGTTTATTGTATTAGCTCCTTTTCAGACTTACTGTGTATTAGACTAGTGGTTCTCAAAATGTGGGCCATGGATCAGCAGCATCAGCATGAACTGGAAACTTGTTAGGAAGTATGGGCTCCATCCTTAACTCACTGAATCAGAAACTCTGGGGATGGAGTCCAGCAATCTAAGTTTCAGTAAACCCCCCAAGTGAGTCTGATGCCTGCTAAAGTCTGAGAACCACTGAGCTAAAGCTTTGTCTGTTAAAGGACTCTCACCTATGATTAAATCGGCTGAAATGGAGATCGTAAGAGAGTTTTTAAAAGATCATCTGAAATGTAAAAGTTTTAGGTGAGAAAAGTCAACATAAGACCCTCTCATCTAAGATCATCGTAGAGGAAACAAAATGGAGAGGCGCTTTAGGCCATCAGGAAACAGCCTAAATGTCCCTGAAAGTTGAGATGCCTCAGAAATAAACCTCCAACTTTTATTTGTAGCTGGGCACAGGCCCCAGTTCCACCAGTCATGGCAGTGGCCCAACTTCAACAGCACAAATGATACAGCAATGCCCAAGAGCAGTGGTTCTCAAAGTGAGGTTCCCAAACTACTGGGAATTGTCAGAAATGCTATTTTCAGGCTCCATTCAAAACCTACTAATACAGAAATTCCAGGGATGCTGACTAGCCATTTGTATTTTAATAAACTCTTTAGGTGATTCTGATGCAGGCTAAGGCTTGAAAACCTCTTTGCTAGCCACTGGGAATTCATCCTTTACAAGCACTTTTCCATGTAATTCAGACAATTCTACTGGATAGTTTAAATTGTTCCCATGTTAAGATGAAGGAAATTAGGCTCGAGTTTGAGTAAGGACACTTAGCTAGTTAGTGGCCCAGTAAGAATTGGAACTCAGTTCTAATTCCAGAACCCCAGTGAGAATATGGAGGATGTATTTTGGGTATATGTGATCACTGATGGACTGAGCAGTTAAAAATTTATGTGGGAGAACTTCAGGGCAGGATGAAGAAGGTAGAGAAAGGCAAATAGAGCAGTCTCTGCTATTTTAATGGATGATCAAGCCCCAGATCTGTAGCAAGTTAAAACTATAGAGGTCATCTCTTTTACAAGATGTGGCCAAGATAACGGGCAACAGACTACATCAAAGAAACCTTCCACTGGAACCCCAGCATTTAAGGACTTGATTTTTTTGTTCGCTTGTTTTGAGGCAGAGTCTTGCTCTGTCACCCAGGCTAGAATGCAATGGCATGGTCTCAGCTCACTGCAACCTCTGCCTCCCAGATTCAAGCAATTATCTTGCCTCAGCCTCCCAAGTGGCTGGGATTATAGGCACCCACCACCACGTCCGGCTAATTTTTTGTATTTTTAGTAGAGATGGGGTTTCACCATGTTGGCCAGGCTGGTCTCAAACTCCTGACCTCATGATCTGCCCACCTCAGCCTCCCAAAGTGCTGGAATTACAGGCATGAGCCACGGTGCCCGGCCAAGGGCTTGAATTGTTAACTCTTCACTTGAGCTATTAATATTTGATCTGTATTCAGCTCCTTTGACTTCCTTCTCAGTATCTCCCTGTGCATTATCTTCTCCTTACCTAACTGCTGTCCTGATAGAAAACATTTACCTCTGAGAGAGGAATGATAGCTCCAGATCAATGGGGTGCATGTTTTACAGAGCGGAATTTCAGCCCCTTCAGATCACACAGGATAAGAGAGTTATCTACCCTCTCTGAGGACAGAGCTTGCTGCTATAGCAGCCCTGGGTCTTGTGGTTTCCTTTCACACACTGAAGTTATTTTTCACACTTGACAAAACATCTAGAAACCAAATGCCTCTGAATACTCAGGGAGATGAAACTCAGGAAGGACAGCAAGTGAAAATGAAAAGGTACTATGGGAGAGTTTTTGGAAAGGAAATGGGGTAGGGGCTGACAGGTTTATGAGCAAAGGAAACAGAATGGGCTGGTGACCCCAGTGGGTTCACCTTAAAGTTTACAGCCAGGGTTCCTCTATGCTCGCTTTGACTCACTTGTTCTGTTTCCATGCACTGAGTGGGTGGGGTTGGTGGGAGGCAGAGCAAGTGGAAGAGGATCACAATTAAAGCAACTGAAATTCAGATCATGTAAAGCCTGATGAGGGAGGTTTTGAATTCATAATTCACACAGCCCACAATTACACATATCTGACTGTGACATATCCACATTCAAGACTGGAGTGTTTTTCCATTTTCCATAATAAAACATTCAGGATACAAACTTAGTTATGAGTTTCTGTAAAACATCATCTGCTCAAATCACCAGCCTCATTTCTACACAATCTGACTTCCCACCTCGAGGATCTAGCCATCCTTGGCTTTCTTTGATTAACTGAGAGCTCCAGGTTTTCACTTACCTTGGAATATGCATTATCTTCTTCCTGAAAATACTTCTAATCTCTTTCCCTAACTTCTACTCACTATTCAATTTCAGCTCAAACAATGTTGCTTTTTCTAAGAACTTTTTCTGACTACCCCCACTATTGGTTTAGCAGATCCTCTATACACTCTTAAAACATCCTAGTGTTCTCCTTAATAACATTCATTATCCTACAGTTTTTGTTAACTGTCATGTTTGCCTGAGAAAGGAGGTAGGGATAGGGAAAAGGTGGTGATGGTAAAAATAGAAGAGGGAGGATTTTATAGGATGGGCACAGAAGGAAGTAAAATATTTGATTGATTCTAATTACACCATTACATTATTTGGTCTGCCCTGTTGTAAAGTCCATAGTTATGTTTGTTGGCTACTTCTATTAGTTGAGCTTAAGGTCTGTTTTTATTTAATATTAAACATTTACAAGAAATAGCTCAAGTTAAGTCTTGCTTATCTTTGCAAATCAAGCAAGGTTGAGGTCATTTGTAAGGCCTAACTGCTTTTGTCTGCTCAGGGATTCTCCGGGTCTGGTCTCCATTTTAACTTATTAACAAAAAGAGATGAGACCCTGAAACCAGGTCCAGCTAGAACTAGGGCAATTGAAGAGAGAATTGCTCTTAGAAATGGATAAGATTACTTAGGAATAGCAAGTCAAACATCCTGAATTAGCTATTAACAAATAGAATCAAGCAATGCCTTGTATGATTAAGATTTGTCAAAGTATGCAAAGAATTCAACATTAGGAAATTTTTTATATAATGTAATGTATTACAAAGTTATGGAGCAACATAATCTGATCACCTCCTTAGCTGCTGAAAGGTAATTTGGTAAAATTAGATGTCTAATAATTGGTTCCTTTTCCCCATAATAAAATTTTCCATCTCAACCTCAAAGTCTGCATCTAGTTTAATGGTAAACATTGAGATATTGCCACAAAAGTTAAGAACAAGCTAAGGAAGAACAGAAATTATAACAAACTGTCTCTCAGACCACAGTGCAATCAAACTAGAACTCAGGACTAAGAAACTCAATCAAAACCACTCAA
>NW_012108330.1:48000-55983 GCF_000951045.1 Mandrillus leucophaeus | reverse complement strand
AAAAAAAAAAAAAGAAAAATAAAAGCTTAGATAAGCAACCACAAAAAAAAAAAAAAAAAAAAGCACAAGCTAAGGAAGCCTACTACCATTGTGATTACTTACTTAACATTCTCTTAGATACTAGCCACAATAAATTAACAGTGAAAGAAATTAGAAGTTGTTTTATTAAAAAATTCAAAAAAAAAAAGAAGGTAAATTATCGTTTTTGGCCCCATAAAGAACTTTTACAAATCAATATCAAAATTATTCCCATCATAATTGAAACATGGGCAATAAATATATAAGACAGATATCAATAAAAATATAGTTCTTTCTTTAATAAATAGACATATGACAAATGACTCAATCATATTCCCATTGAGTAATGTGTATGAAAATCACACTAATATCATCTTTCAGCTATCCGTTTGGCACAGATAAAATTATGAGCAATAATATCAGAAACTAATAAAATGCTGGTGAAACTAATTTGATCAAAACTTTTATTGTAAGCAATTCAGTAATATCTGTCAAAATTACAAATGCATGTACCAATTGTATAGCAATTCTCCTTGTAGGAACCCACTCAGGTGATCTGATTATCTGTTGCTGCATAAGAAACTACTCCAAAACTCAGTGGCTTAAAACATGTTTTCGTGTGTTAAGAATTTGGGCAGAGCACAGTGGGTACAACTTGACTTCACTCCTTGCAGACTGGGCCTCAGTTGGAGTGGCTCAAATGACTCAAGATGGGGTGGGGGACAGATCAATGAGGGCCACATGTGGGAGCCTCTGGTTGTCAACTGTGTCCCTAGCTTCTTCTCCACGTTGCACCTGCTGAGCCTAGAATATCCCAAATGGCTTCTACCCTCCTTCACCAAAGTAACAGACTCTTCTCCTGGTGGTTTTACTTTCCCAGGTTCATCATAGAATTGTAAAGTCAGCAGAACTTAAAGGTACTATTGATCAGCTTTATTCACTGTTTGACTCATAATAGCCAGGAAAACAGATTGTGTGTGCAAAGCAGGCTCTCAGATGCTCAGAGACCTTTATAGAGCCCTGACTTACCCAAAACTCTTTTCCTTCATGGCCTGCTGAGTCTTTTACAATCCCACCCCATTGCATCTCATAGTAGAGGAATCCCTTGCTCCAAATGTTATACATCCCCAAAAAAAGTTACATAGCAAAATTCCACCATAGGGGCTCTATATTTCATCATTTAAAGGGGAAAAGCTGCAATACATTTCTAGCCCATCCAAAAACCCCAACAATTTCCTCCAGATATCACTAAAACACTCTTAAACAATCAAAGCAATATAACAGTCAACAATGATATCTGCAAAATGGAAGGCCATTAAATGCCAATCAGATCATTGTTTAGCTGATTATTTGCCAGTTATTTAACACTACACTCATGTCTGTCTGCAGTGAGCAGTGATATCAGTGCAAACATTTTTCTCTACTACACCTCTACAAGAATTCAGAAAAACTGATCAAATATAAAAATAGGTTCATATAGATAACAAATTCAAATTTCACTCACAAATTTAAAAAAGGTTTATTTACTAATTAGAATTGCCTAAAAGAGGTTTAGAGGAGAGGAGAGGGAGATCAGAGTCCTCACAGTGGCTGCTCAGTGGGATGAGTGTGTGAGATGAGCTGATGAAGGAGGAGGAGGAATGCCTGGGGTTTGTCCATATCCAGTTCCAAGGGACTGGTAATTGTCTTTACAGCACTTGACCCTCCAGAAGGAGATGATTGTGGTTTGAATTAGTTCTCTGGCAGTAAGTCCTCTGCTATGTAAGGCTCATAGTTCTTCACATTTTTCACTGTACATGTCACCAATTCAGACCTCTTCAAAAAGATCCAAGAAGGGTTTTTCTGTTGGCGGTGTTGGTGTTGGTGTTGTTATTGTGTTGCTTTGCAGTCATCACTTCATGAAACTTTGGAAATCAGCAATAAATTGTCCCTTTCTCGTAGAAGAAACTTTCACTTAATAATATGAAGAAAATGATTCTAACAATTAAAAACCAATTTAGACAACGTGGGAACAAGACAGGATCCTGTCGAGAAACAGCTGAGATATGACTGCAGTTCACTTAACTTTCACCCTACAGACTCAAGGGCAATATCAGTGTTTTACTGGTGTGCACAATCAGATTTCCTTCAGTGGAGTTTCAATTCAAATAATGAATTTTGGGTGCAATCAGTGGAAAGTTATTTATGGCAAATATTTAAATTTTGGGAGTTTAAATAGTGAGGGAGAGTTTGAGGTTAAAGAGCTCCTGAATTCTTAGTTATCCCAAAATATAATGATGAATTGAAAACTGCCTAGTAAGTCAGGAAGCTAAACAAGCCTAAAAGAAGTCACCATAATTTTTAAACTCATAGTAACAAGGCTCCCCACTCCATGTTTTGGAATTTGGGGATGTTAAATCCACTTGTTCCTTTTGTTTTGCAATTTCTCATTATATCTTTACCTGTGCACTCTTCTCCTTTCACAAACACAATGTTTTGTATCATCTTATTAAGAATGATATACTCTATAACTGCACTGTTCAGAACAGTAACCACTAGCCACATGTGGCCATTTAATTATATGATTTAAAATTAAAATGTAAAATTCAGTTTCTCCATCCCATTAGCCACCTTGCAAGTGCTCAACAGCCACATGTGCTAGTGGCTGCCATATTGGACAGGGCAGACAGTAAACATTTCCATCACAGAATTCTCTATCGAACAGTACTGCTTTATAAATAAACCCTTTACAAGAAATCACAGAACAATTGTCAAATACATCTCAATATCACTACAGAAAATCTGTGGTCCATTCTTTTGTCTTGACCTATTGTCCAAAATTGCCTTGAATCATGGGAATAAAATGAATTTTAAAATGTCACAGTACTCTAAAACATGCACCTTTACTCAGCCACTGCCCTCTCCTTCCTCACCTCCTCCCAACATCTATCTTACCCCTAATTTAAGGCTGTAGTCACATCACTTACTAGAAGCATGAGATGTAGGGGAAACGTTCCATATATGCTCATGTTCAGAAGGGACAGCAGTGAGAAGGCTTGAACAAGAAGTTTCATCATGGAGATATTTAAAACTATGTTTGGAAGTCTCTACAGATGGTCTAAAAGATGAAGCAGGAGAAGCAACATTTGCATCTCCAAACCTAGAGGAACAGTGCAAAAACAGAAGGACCTATCTCCAGTTGCTGGGAGTGAGGCCAGCTGTTAGCTGTCAGCTGTTGAGCCATCAGACCTGTCCAGAAATTGGCTTCTGCTGAAGAAAGATGCCTCACATAAGTCAAGTGTCTTTTCCAGGGGAAGTTTGCATCCAATGGGGATTATAAAGTCCTGCTAGCTCCCCTTCATTCTGAAACTCCAACCAAACTTTAGAACTCCCTGTAGAGTCCGTATTTGTTGTGACTACATCTCAGTCTCACTTCTCCCTGCCTAATCCTAGGTTCTTCCCTTCCCCCTCTAGCACTTTTCCTGAGAGGATTCCCCAATAAACCTCCTTCATCCATTTCATCTTCATCTCAACAGTCTGTATTCCTTGGAACCCAAACTTTTGCACATGCACATGTACATATCACTTATGTTAGGAAACATAGTGATGCAATTTGCAATATTAGTAGGTCAAAAGGAAAAAGACATGGAATTATATCAGTCAACATTAAAATAAATTTTTCTAAATTTATATCTCAGATCAAAGACTTTAATGAAGTAGGACTAAGCAAAGTATAGCCACACTGATTTTAAAATAAACTGATTAATTGCCAATAACCAGCATCAATAATAATAAGATATTAGATGCCCTACAGTTAAATAAATAATAAAAACACATTAGCTCACTTTTGAAAAGGTAACAAGCAATGTAATTATACAAGAGGAAGAAACATAAGACTTTTTGGAAACAAGGAGAGAAAATTATCACTATTTGCAACTGAGTCTATGATAAACCTAGAAACTCCAAGAAAATCAAAAGGAAATTTTTTAAATGTTTTAAAATATTGAAATAAGTAAATTAGCTGTTTATGAAATTAATTTACTAATTTTATTGTATTTCTCTTTATAAAATAAAAGCCCTTTAGAAGATAGGGTAAAAGGATAAATTCTGATTTAGAATAGCAACTTAAAAAGTTAAATTCTCATGAACAAACTGGGTAAAAACCGTTATGTGCTCTATATGAAGAAAGACTTAATACTCTACCAAAGGGCACAAAATCTGCCACACATTTTTCCGAAGTGTTGTAACATTTTACACTCCCATCAACATTGTATGAGAGTTCTGATTGTTCAAAATTCTCACTTGTTGCCTGTCATTTTGGATTTTATTTTAACCATTCTGAGTAATGTGCAATGTTATCTCATTCTGAAATAAACTAAGTATTGAAGAAACATACTAAAAATAATAAGAGCCATCTATGAGGAACCAGGAACCCACAGCCAACATCATACTGAATGAGCCCAAGCTGGCAGCATTCCCCTTGAAAACTGTCACAAGACAAGGATGCCCTTTCTCACCACTACCATTCAACATAGGATTGGAAGTAATATTGGTTGGAGCAATCAGTCAAAAGAAGGAAATAAAGGGCATCCAAATAGGAAGAGAGAAATTTACAATATCCTTGTTTGCAGACAAGGTTTCTATATCTAGAAACCCCCACAGTCTCTGCCCAAAAGCTTCTTCAGCTGATAAACAACTGCAACAGAATCTCAGAATACAAAAAAATCAATGTACAAAAATCACTAGCATTCTTATACACAAACAACAGTCAAGCCAAGAGCCAAATCAGGAATGCAATCCCGTTCACAATTGTCTCAAAGAGAGTAAAATACCTCGGAATACAGCTAACCAGGGAGGTGAAGAATCTCTGTAACGAGAACTACAAAAACAGTACTCAAAGAAATATGAGATGACACAAACAAATGAAAAAACATTCCAAGCTCATGGATAGGGAGAATAAATATTGTTAAAATGGCCATACTCTGCCTGTATTAGTCAGGGTTCTCTAGAGGCACAGAACTAATGGAATATACATATATATTTCACACAATAGGCCATCTTCAGGCTGAGGAGGAAGGGGAGCCAGTCCAAGTTCCAAAACTGAAGAACTTAGAGTCTGATGTTTGAGGGTAGGAAGCATCCAGCATGGGAGAAAGATGTAGGCTGGGAGGCTAGGCCAGTCTCTCTTCAGATTTTTCTGCCTGGTCATATTTTAACCATGCTGACAGCTGATTAGATTGTTTCCACCCAGATTAAGGGTGGGTCTGCTTTTCCTGGCCCACTGATTCAAATGTTAATCTTTTGGGGAACACCTTTAGAGACCCAGGATCAATACCTTGTATCCTTCAATCCAATCAAGTTGACATTCAGTATTAACCATCACACTGCCCAAAGCAATTTAAAGCTTTAATGCTATTCCTATCAAACTACCAATGACATTCTTCACAGAATTAGGAAAAAAAAATTTTTTAATTCATGTGGAATCAAAACAGAACCTGAATAGCCAAGGCGATACTAAGCAAAAAGAACAAAGCTGGAAGCACCATGCTACCCAACTTCAAACTATACTACAGAGCTACGGTAACCAAAACAGCATGGTACTGGTACAAATACAGGCACATAGACCAATGGAACAGAATAGAGAGCCCAGAAATAAGGCCACACACCTACAACTTCTGATCTTCAACAAAGCTGACAAAAACAAGTAATGGGAAAAGGACTCCCTATTCAATAAATGGTGCTGGGATAATTGGCTAGCCATATGCAGAAGATTGAGATTGGACCCCTTCCTCACACCATATACAAAAATCAGCTCATGCTGGATTAAAGACTTATACGTAAAACCCAAAACTATAAAATCCCTGGAACATAACCTAGGAAATACCATTCTGGACACAGGAACAGGCAAAGATTTTATAATGAACTTGCCAAAAGCAATTGCAACAAAAGTAAATTTGACAAATGGAATCTAATTAAACTAAAACGTTTCTCACAGCAAAAAAACTATCAACAGAATAAACAGACAACCTAAAGAATAGGAGAAAATTTTTGCAATCTATTTTTTTCTTATACATGCTGGATATTAGATCTTTGCATCTGACAAAAGTCTAATATCCAGTATCTACAAGGAACTTAAACAAATGTACAAGAAAAACACAAAAGACCCCATTAAAAAGTGGGCAAAAGAGGGGTGCGCCCAAGATGGCCAAATAGGAACAGCTCCAGCCTCCAGCTCCCAGCCTGAGCAACACAGAAGACAGGTGATTTCTGCATTTTCAACTGAGGTACCAGCTTCATCTCACTGGGGCATGTTGGACAGTTGGCGCTGGTCCGCGGGTGCAGCCCGACCAGCAAGACCTGAAGCAGGGTGAGGCATCGCCTCACCTGGGAAGCCCAAGGGGGAAGGGAATTCCCTTTCCTGGCCAAAGGAAATTGAGATACACAACACCTGGAAAATCAGGTAACTCCCACCCTAATACTGTGCTTTACCAAGGGTCTTAGCAAATGGTACACCAGGAGATTACATCCCATGACTGGCCCGGAGGGTCCTACGCCCATGAAACCTCCTTCATTGCTAGTACAGCAGTCTGAGATCTAACTGCAAGGCAGCAGTGAGGCTGGGGGAGGGGCGCCCGCCATTGCTGAGGCTTAAGTAGGTAAATGAAGCCACCTGGATGCTCAAATTGGGTGGAGCCCATCACAGCTCGAGGAGGCTGGCCTGCCTCTTGTAGACTCCTCCTCTGGGGACAGGGCATAGCTAAACAAAAAGCAGCAGAAACCTCTGCAGATGTAAATGTCCCTGTCTGACAGCTTTGAAGAGAGCACTGGATCTCCCAGCATGGAGGTTGAGACCTAAGAACGGACAGACTGCCTGCTCAAGTGGGTCCCTGACCCCCGCCCTGAGTAGCCTAACTGGGAGACATCCCCACTAGGTGCAGACCGACACCTCACACCTCACACGGTGGGGTACACCCCTGAGATGAAGCTTCCACAGCAAGAATCAGACAGCAACACTCACTGTTCAGCAGTATTCTATCTTCTGCAGCCTCTGCTGCTGATACCCAGGCAAACAGGGTCTGGATTAGACCTCAAGCAAACTCTGACAGACCTACAGCTGAGGGTCCTGACTATTAGAAGGAAAACTAACAAACAGAAAGGACATCCACAACAAAACCCCATCGGTACGTCACCATCATAAAAGACCAACGGCAGACAAAACCACAAAGACGGGGAAAAAGCAGTGCAGAAAAGCTGGAAATTCAAAAAATCAGAACACATCTGCCCCTCCAAAAGAACGCAGCTCATCACCAGCAATGGAACAAAGCTGGACAGAGGATGACTTTGATGAGTTGAGAGAAGAAGGCTTCAGTCAATCAAATTTCTCAGAGCTAAAGGAGGAACTATGTACCCAGCGCAAAGAAACTAAAAACCTTGAAAAAAGAATGGATGAATGGATAACTAGAATAATCAATGCAGAAGAGACCTTAAAAGAACTGATAGAGATGAAAACCATAACACGAGAACTACATGACAAATGCACAACCTTCAGTAACCGACTCGATCAACTGGAAGAAAGAGTATCAGCGATTGAAGATGAAATGAATGAAATGAAGCGAGAAGAGCAGTGCAGAGAAAAAAGAGTAAAAAGAAATGAACAAAGCCTCCAAAAAATATGAGATTATGTGAAAAGACCAAATCTACGTCTGACTGGTGTGCCTGAAAGTGATGGGGAAAATGGAACCAAGTTGAAAAACACTCTTCAGGATATCATCCAGGAGAACTTCTCCAATCTCGTAAGGCAGGCCAACATTCACATTTAGAAAATACAGAGAATGCCACAAAGATACTCCTCGAGAAGAGCAACTCCAAGACACGCAATTGTCAGATTCACCAAAGTTGAAATGAAGGAAAAAATGTTAAGGGCAGCCAGAGAGTAAGATCGGGTTACACACAAAGGGAAACCCATCAGACTAACAGCAGATCTCT
>NW_012108330.1:39318-42260 GCF_000951045.1 Mandrillus leucophaeus | reverse complement strand
CCTATCATGGGGAGTGGGGTGGGGAGGGATAGCATTAGGAGATATACCTAATGTAAATGACGAGTTAATGGGTGCAGCACACCAACATGGCACATGCATACATATGTAACAAACCTGCACGTTGTGCACATGTACCCTAGAACTTAAAGTATGAAAAAAGAAAATGGGCAAAGGACATGAACAGACACTTTTCAAAAGAAGACATACATGCAGCCAACAAGCATATGAAAAAATGCTTAACATCACTGATCATTAGAGAAATGGAAATCAAAACAACAATGAGAGACCATCTCACACCAGTCCTAACGACTATTATTAAAAAATCAAAAATTAACATATGCTGGTGAGGTTGCAGAGAAAAGGGAACATTTATACACCATTGTTAGGAGTGTCAATTAATTCAACATTTGTGGAAAGCAATGTGGTATTTCCTCAAAGACCTAAAAACAGAACTACCATTTGACCCAGTAATCCCATTACTGGGTATATACTCAAAGAAATATAAATCATTCTGTCATAAAGACACATGTATGTTCACTGCAGCACTATTCACAGTAGCAAAGACATGGAATCAACCTAAATCCCCAATAATGGTAGACTGGATAAAGAAAATGCAGTATATACGCACCATAGAATACTCTGCAGCCATAAAAATGAATGAGATCATATCCTTTGCAGGAACACAGATGGAGCTGGAGGCCATTACCCTTAGCAAACTAACACAAGAACAGAAAGCCAAATACTGCATATTCTCACTTATAAGTGGAAGGTAAATGATGAGAACAGATGAACACATACAAGGGAACATCAGACACTGGGGATTACCAGAGGGTGAAGAGTAGGAGGAGGAGAGGATGAGAAAAAAGAATTACTGAGTACTAGGCTTAATACTTGGGTAATAAAATAATCTGTACAACAAACTTCTATGACACAGGTTTACCTATATCACTAACTTGCTCATATACCCCTGAACTTAAAAGTTGAAAAAAAAAGATGTTAAGTAACTGGGTTATTCATGTATCTCCTTTTCTGAAGTATCTGTTCAATTTTTGCCCATTTTTATTAGGTTATGTGTCTTTTTTAAATTATTGAGTTATAAAAGTTCTTTATCATGAATAACATATTTTTCTAGATACATTTTTGAGAATTTTTTCTCCTAGCTGTAGCAAGGATTCCTTCCTTTCTCTTTCTCTTCCATACTTCCTTTCTTTCTTCCTTTCTATCTTTTTTATATAAACACAGCTATATACTGCCTTTTAAGCACTGATTTAACTACATTCAATGAGTTATGGTAAGTTTTGTTTTCGTTATCAGTTTTCAAATTTTGACACATTTGGGCATTATCTAGACATCATATCGTTATTGATTTCTTTGCATCATCCAATTGTTGTCAGAGAACATGCTTTGTATGGTTTCAGTAGTTTCAAATTTATTGAGACTATTTTCCATCATATTATGTCTTCATGAAGGTAGATGTTCACTTGAAAAAGAATACGTATTCTGCAGTTGTAAAGCATAATGTTTTATAAGTATCAATTATCTCAAGATGGTTAATAGTACTTTTCTGATCTTCTATATCATCATGAATTTTTTATCAAGTTATTCTATCAATTACTAAAAAAGAAGTATTAAAATCTCCAGCTGCTTGTGGATTTCTTTCTCCCTCTAGTCCTGACAATTTCTGTTTTACGTATTTTGAATCTGTTATTATATACATATTTATCATTTTTGTTTTTTATTAAAGTTTACTTTTTCCTTAAAAAACAGTTACAGAAAAGGAAAACTACAAACTTTTCTCTAGACACTGCTGTTCCTGAGCATAATTTATGGAATTACAAATCCGTCTTTCTACCAAAGTAAGATAAAGCCAACGCTGAAAATGGATAGTTAGATGAAATGAACATGGGTCGTGTAGGTGATCCACTGAATTCATTAGACCTGTAGATGCCTTGCACTCCCACTTACATCATCCAATATTTTTTATTTATAAACCTAAATTATTGGGCCGGATGCAGTGGGTCACGCCTGTATTCCTAGCACTTTGGGAGGCCAAAGCGGGCGGATCATGAGGTTAGCAGATCAAGATCATCCTGGCTAACACAGTGAAACCCCGTCTCTATTAAAATAAATAAATAAATAAATACAAAAAATTAGCCCAGTGCCCGTAATTCCAGCTACTTGGGAGACTGAGGCAGGCTAATCGCTTGAACCCAGGAGGTGGAGATTGCAGTGAGCCAAGATTGTGCCACTGCACTCCAGCCTGGGTGACAAGTGAGACTCCAAATCAAAATAAAATAAAATAAAATAAGCCTAAAGTATTTTTTTTTTTTTTTTTTTTTTGGTATTCAGAGAAGCATATATTATAATTCTGGTATTCTAAGTTGACAGTTTTTTCTCATAAATTCTATTTATGATTTAGAAAATTGGTAAGCTTTCAGTTTGATGCATATTACATTACCTTGGTTTCACACATAAAACAATAAGAAATAGGCCCCAGTTAGTGTTTTTACATAGAATATTTCATTTTTAGGACTAAATTATAGACTTACAGATTATAGATATCAAGCAGGAGTTGCCTGTGTATTGTTCTTCAAGCACGCTTATGAGATTGTACAGTAAAGGATCTGGAAGAAAAAGAAACAGAGCAACAATTGTGTGTTATAAAAGTGGTAGTGTTCACCCAGGTTCCATAGGGTCCACTGCATTCCCCAGTCTCCCTCATAATGTGTCCAGAATTGATGGGTTCTTGGTCTCACTGACTTCAAGAATGAAACTGTGGACCCTCACGGTGAGTGTTACAGTTCTTAAAGATAGTGTGTCCCCAGTTTCTTCCTTCTGGTTGGTTCTTGGTCTCACTGGCTTCAGGAGTGAAGCTGCAGACCTTCGAGGTGAGTGCTACAGATCTTAAAAGCAGCACGTCTGGAATTGTTCTTCCCGGAGGG
>NW_012108330.1:38791-39268 GCF_000951045.1 Mandrillus leucophaeus | reverse complement strand
GGACTAAATGGTCCAATTAAAAGACACAGACTGGTAAATTGGATAAAGAGTCAAGACCCATCAGTTTCCTGTATTCAGGAGACCCATCTCACATGCAGAGACACACATAGGCTCAAAACAAAGGGATGGAGGAAGATCTACCAAGCAAATGGAAAACAGAAAAAAAGCAGGAGTTGCAATCCTAATTTCTGATAAAACAGACTTTAAACCATCAAAGATGAAAAGAGACAATGAAGGCCATTACATAATGGTAAAGGGATCGAATCACCAGAAAGAGCTAACTATCCTAAATATATATGCACCCAATACAGGAGCATCCAGATTCATAAAGCAAGTCCTTAGAGACTTACAAAGAGATTAGACTCCCATACAATAATAATAGTGGGAGACTTTAACACCCCACTGTCAACATTAGACAGATCAACGAGACAGAAAGTTAACAAGGATATCCAGGAATTGAACTCACTCTGCACCAAG
>NW_012108330.1:36499-38741 GCF_000951045.1 Mandrillus leucophaeus | reverse complement strand
AACTGGCGCTGGACTCCGTGCAGCACGCAGCCCGTGCCTCTCCCTCCACACCTCCCTGCAAGCAGAGGGAGCCGGCTGCAGCCTCGGCCAGCCCAGAGAGGGACTCCCACAGTGCCGTGGCGGGCTGAAGCGCTCCTCAAGCGCTGCCAGAGTGGACGCTGAGGCTGAGGAGGCACCGAGAGCGAGGGCTGCTAGCATGTTGTCACCTCTCAATAGGAGAGCCATGTGATTAGGAGCCTAGGGCTTTGTGATTAGGAGCCTAGGGCTATGTGATTATTCTTGACCAATGAGTTTGGAAAGAAAGCAATGCATATCACTACTAATCTGGGAGTATTTAAAGACAATACAAATTCCATGTCTTTCTTCCCCTGCTGTGGCAACTGCCCTATGTATAAGAAAAAGAATATTTGGACGATTTCAACTGTAATTATTTGCGTTATTCTTCTTCAATATAAACCACTCCAGATTATTACTATAGATATTTCCTAGACAATTTCTCCCCACAGGGAGGTTCTCTGAAATTATAGAGCTGGACAGGGAAGAAAGGCCCAGAAACCTAGAAGCCATGAATTAATTATGTAAAAACGTTTTGATGGTTAATGGTCCTTACAATCAGACTCGTACAACACCGGCCCCTCTCAGGTTCCCCTTTCTGTGCCCTTCTTCCCCTGGGCAGTGCCTATCAGAGGCTCCTCTTCTCTCCCAGTGGCATCTGCTTTAGAACAATCCCTGCTGCCAGTGTGAATGAGGTTTAAGCCCTTCTCGGGGGGTCATTTGCATCTAGACAAACTTCTAACTGTTAGGACATATCCCAGCTGGGAAGGATTGAAATCTACCAACTTCCTTGGCATTCGTGCCTTTCTTTCTAGTACAGATGAAATAATTAAAACACTCTTTTTTCACTTTTGAGAAGAGACAGTTGGCCCACATGACAGTAAATAACTACTGATTAACTTTCCATTTAAACTTTATTTTGTTTAATGGCATGAAAGAGAATTTCAGACATAGGCACGTGGTGGGGTTTGTTAGCAGTCAGGAAGCTCAGTGAAGATTCAAGAGAGGAAGAAGACCATCTGGAGTTTCAGTTTTACTTTCTTTTTCTCTGGGAGCTGAGCTACAAGATAACAGGACTGAACAGGGAGCCAACTGTTTCTTTGGACAGTAAATCAGGTAAGCCAAGATTTACAAAAAGTTCTGCAGTGTTGATTTCTAGGTTCCAAGCCATGCACAAACATTTTCATTTTTCTTAGAACAAATTTGTCCTATTTTAAGAGAAACAATTTAGAGTGACTGCCTTTTCCTTAGGTGAAGCCAGTTTACAGGAAACCAATGCAATTTGCTTTACACATCACTGGCAAAGAAAGAATTTCCATAGTATAAAGCCAATAAAAAGTGCTAACTGGGAAGAATCTGGGCATTAACATGTGGCTTTCAGTTTTCTGTGCTTGTAGGCTTGGTCTATGCCTGCCAGATTTAAGCAAGAGAGACTAGCTGATGAAAATGTACCGATACTTCTCACTGCATAGTAGTTCCTAGATTGCAAGGGCTTCATAATCAATGGCTGTTGGGGAATGAGGAAAATTCAAGCAATTGATGGATCAAGTGAAGTGTATTTCTGGCTTAAAGGATTGCACGGTTTCCCAGAGTCATAATCTTAATTCATTGAGTCTGTCAGCAAAGACTCAACATGAGGGAGGAGGTTTGGAGAGAGTAGAGGAGGGAAGGAGGCAAGGTGGAAAAAGAAAGAGAGGGAAAGGGAGGACTGAGCCTCAGGTGTAAGGGAAGGCACACCTACAAAGAAAGCTGACAGAAGGGAAGAGTGTGCAGGCAAAACAAAAACAGAAGGGAGCCGGGCTGACCTGTGAGAGGATGGGAGGAAGGAAGCGAGAGAGAACTGGGCGTGAGGCTTACGAACGAAACCCACTTCTCAGCTCCTCAGCAAGTGATTCCAGTTCTCTGTAAAGTAGGAAGTCATTCTTTTCCCACCCATCTTGTCCCTTATTAGTAGACAAATGAAGCATGGTTGTTTAGAAATATAAGGATCTTGGCCTAGCGCGGTGGCTTATGCTTTTAATTCCAGCACTTTGGGAGGCCGAGGCGGGTGGATCAATTGAGGTCAGGAGTTCAAGACCAGCCTGGCCAACATAGTCAAACCCTGTCTCTACTAAAACTACAAAAATTAGCCAGGGGTGGTGGTGCACACTTGTAATCCCACCTACTCGGGAGTCTGAGGCAGGAGAAT
>NW_012108330.1:33590-34334 GCF_000951045.1 Mandrillus leucophaeus | reverse complement strand
TGAGTGCTACAGATCTTAAAAGCAGCACGTCTGGAATTGTTCTTCCCGGAGGGTTTGTGGTCTCACTGGCTTCAGGAGTGAAGCTGCAGACCTTCAGGGTGAGTGTTACAGCTCATAAAAGCAGTGTGGACCGAAAGAGTGAGTGGCAGCAAGATTTATTGCGGAGGGGAAACACAAAGCCTACACCACGTGGAAGGATACCGGATCGGGTTGCGGAAGCTGCCTGGCGGGACAGACTGCTTTTATTCCCTCATCTGGCCCCACCCACATCCTGCTGATTGGTCCATTTTGACAGAGTGCTGATTGGTGTGTTTACAATCCCTGAGCTAGACACAGAGCGCTTGGTGCACTTACAATCCCCTAGCTAGACATAAAAGTCTATGGAGAAGTGGGGACTTGGAGAAGTCCCCACTAGCTTAGCTAGATACAGAGTACTGATTGATGTATTTACAAACCTTGAGCTAGACACAGAGTGCTGATTGGTGTATTTACAATCCCTTAGCTAGACATAAAAGTTCTCCAAGTCCCCACTAGATTCAGGAGCCTAGCTGGCTTCACCTAGTGGATTCCGCCGGTGGAGCTGCCCTGCCAGTCCCCCGGAATCCACTTCTCAGGGGGTCATTTGCACCTGTACTCTTCAGCCCCTGGGTGGTTGATGGCACTGAGTGCTGTGGAGCAGGGGGCAGCGCACGAAGAGGCAGCTGAGGGCCCGCGAGAGCTCGAGCACAGCACCGGCCGGCACTG
>NW_012108330.1:5606-31160 GCF_000951045.1 Mandrillus leucophaeus | reverse complement strand
AAAAAAAAAAAAAAAAGAAAAAAAGAAAGAAAGAAAAAGAAAAGAAAAATAAAGATCTTTCAGGATTTAGAACTGAAAAATAAGTTTCTTGTCTGTCTGTTTCTCAGGAACACCAATGGACCAAAATGAACACAATCACTGGGGTAAGAAAGTGACTTCTCTTGTGTGTGTGTGTGTGTGTGTGTGTGTGTGTGTCTCTTCTGATGATGTTGGGGCAAAATAAAAAAGAATGAAGGATCTTATTCTAACTCCCACAGCTACCACCACCGGCAGCTGAAAATTGCAGGTTTTTGTTTTGGTTTTGTTGTTGTTGTTCGTTTGTTTGTTTTGAGATGGTGTCTCGCTCTGTCACCCAGGCTGGAGTGCAGTGGCGCAATCTTGGCTCACTGCAACCTCCACCACTCAGGTTCAAGTGATTCTCCTGCCTCAGCCTCCTGAGTAGCTGGGACTAAAGGCACACACCACCATGCCCAGCTATTTTTTTTAATTATTATTGTTTTTAGTAGAGACGGGGTTTCCGCCAGCCTCGACCTTGCAAAGTTCTGGGATTACAGGCATGAACCACCACATCTGGCCTGAAAATTGTTAAAATACTCACCAGTATCCAAAATATGCATCCAGGCTTTTCCCTTATGCACAAATCTTTCAGATCTCTTTGAAATATTCCTTCTCCTACCATTCAGTCTTCTCTTCCTTCTCTCACACTTCTATAGATTCTTTGTCTCTCTCTCTCTCTCTCTGTCTCTGATTCTATCATTCCCTTTCTTTCCCTTGTCCTCTCTCTCTCTCTCCTCTTCTTGCACCTGTTTCTGCTATCTGTATGGTATGGGTGTCTTTCTCTCTGTATCTTGACCTCCCCTTTCCCACTCCCTCCTCCTCACTCTCTGCCCCTCGCCAGCCCTATCTTCAGTCTCTTACATCAAGAAGAGCCCAGATCTTCCTCCCTTCCAAGTTCCCTTCACACTCAACCCTCACCTGTGAGAAATAGGAGGTCTCTGGCTTCATTGTGTATGGAACTTGTTTATTAACAAGCTGAACTCTGCGATCCAAATGAGAAACAACTTTTTTTCCTCCCATCACTGCCTCTTATTATGCAATCTTGATTTCCTTTTGTTTTGGTTGGGGGGGTGGTGATGGAGTCTTGCTCTGTGGCCCAGTCTCACTCTGTGGCTCACTGTAACCTCTGCCTCTCAGGTTCAAGTGATTCTCCTGCCTCAGCCTCCTGAGTAGCTGGGATTACAGGCATGTGTCACTATGCCTGGCTAATTTTTGTATTTTTAGTAGAGACAGGGTTTCACCATGTGGGCCAGGTTGATCTACAATTCCTGACCTCAAGTGATCTGCCTGCCTCAGCCTCGCAAAGTGCTGGGATTACAGGTATGAGCCACCGCGCCTGGCCACAATCTTGATTTATTGATGCCATCTCAGGCAGTTGCCTTTATGATTAATGCAGACTAGGAGAATAGTCTATTAAAGTCCCTATGACACATATATCAGGTGTTGCATTGTTCGGTGCCATCTAATATCAAACTTACATTCAGTATGAGTTTCTCCTTCCTCTACCTCAGCCTCAGCCTCAGCCTGAACTCTGGGACCTTCCAAAAGTCCTCCTCTCCCTTCCAGCTCTGCCTCCTCAACCCTCATGCTAGTCCTTCTTTCCCCATCAGGCAGGAGGATGGGTGACTGGAGAAAGAAAGTGGAGTGCTTGAGTCCCATTGTCTTTGCAGTTGTCTCCTGGCTGGTCCTCACCACCATCCCATGCCCCATTACAGCAGACACCCTCCACTGTGCAAGGACACTGTGGCGGCCCCATGGGGCTGATGCTTTGCACACTTCCTGCCAGAGGCTGTGCCCTCTCTGGCTGAATTATCCAACTAGACCTCTGCTCCCACCCTCATGGCACCCCTGGCTTCCTCTTACTATTGCACTCCCTTTGCCATACAAGGCAGGCCTTTGGCAGGGCCTCATCAAGGCAGCTGTGCCTCGTTATTTTCTGTAAGATCCCTTCTGTCCATGGGAAACCCCCTAAGCCATTGCTTCTTACACCTTATCCTGGTCTCCTAGTTGGCTCTAGTCTGCCTTCAAAATTTAGAATTCTCCAGAAAGGAAATAGACACCAATTTCCATGTTTATACATGTCTCCAAACTCCAGGTAATATCTTACTTCTCTCTAAATTTGCTCAAGAATTCTCTTCACTTTGCTGCACTTGGATAGGCTTACCAGTTTCTGTCATTCAGCAGACACCCATCTGGGAAATGACCTATCTATCTCTCAACTTCGGTGACGTGCCCAATATTTATGAGTGGATGTTTTAGAGACCCTCTCACTTGGCTTTGGATGCAGAGAATTCTCTTCCCTATACCCTCCCCACGGGAGAGAATGAGGCTGCACTTCCTAGGAGGCCAGAAACTCAGGACTCCCACCGGTTCTCTTCAGTGACTCCCTTGATTTCTGTTTTCATAGGCGAGAGGAAGGTTAAAGGTGCAGTTTGGCTGCCTCTAAGCAAGCACCAGCAAGGTGTATCAGGAGCTGCTTGGCTGCTGTTTTCAGAATATAGAAATCTGTAATGTAATGCCTGCTTCCTTTTAAGTAAAAGTGTACATTGCCTGCCCACTGTGAGGCCATAACTTCACTGGCATACAGAAAATAAGAATAAATGTCCATAAGTTTTGGCCAATTTGGCTGGAAGAGAAAATACTTAAATATATGCAACAAGTATTAGTGTAGCAGCATGGCAAAGCACTAATACTTCAGGCATAGAAAATGGGCTGGTTCAACTGCCAGCTTTTTCATTTACAAAATTGGTTAATTTTAATAGCTCTAAGTTCTTGGCCAAGTTGCAGATTCATGTGTAAAATAAGGTGAATAAAAGAAACCCATGGGTAAAAAGGTTGACAAACCATTTCCCTTTCTGCCTGAGAATTTAATCTTTGGTTAAACGTTTTAGCTCAGATTCTCTAGTAATTTAATAAGAGTAAAATGTCTATAACATTATTAGGAACCTTACTTACAGTTGAAAACTTCTCTTGATGGGTGAATTATATCTATGCTGAAAGAACTATAAATACATGCTAGGAAGCTGTTTGGAACTTCCCTGAGCAGAGTGACTCTTGTAACTCTCATGTTCCTTGCAGGGAATCTGGAAGCTAAACCCCTAGGGTTGCTACAAGAGACACTGGCTCCTGTGAGTCCGGGTGGCTTCTCTAACTGCTCAAGATGCCATCTTCTTGCCCTGGGACATCCCCAGGTGACAGTTTGCAGTGTTCCATGAATTGCTGCATAGACTTCCACTAGGTGGAAGGCCCAACATTGTCCCTCTGGCAAGCTAAGATTTCCATTAAAGTAGACTAGTGTCCCAGTGAGGCCCACGGCAGTTCTGTGAGCCCAAGAGGTCATTTGAACCAAATAAGAACAAGACCCCTGGTGGGCATTGCAGCACCTAACTCATACCATTGCTAGAAGGAGTACATTAGGTAATGAAGGTAAACCACTTGGAACAGATCCTGGCACATTAAAAGTTCTCAATAAATGGTAGATTTCACTAACTATTTAGGACATTGTCCAAGTTACTTAATCGCTGCATGCAAGTTACTTCCTCTATAAGGAGGTTGCTATAAACAATCCTAGCCTCATTTTCACTAAGTGCTTTAGTGCACCAGCACTCTTTTAAGTTCTTTACATATATTAACTTATTTAATACTTAGAACACCACCACATGGAGTAAACCGTCATCTTCTCCAGATGCAGAGAAATTAATCAGTTGTCCAAGATCATATGACTAGCAATGGAAAGACAATTAAAACTAAGCAATCCAGCTCCAGATTCTTTATTCTTCACCACTGCATGCTGCCTCTCAGAAAGCTCATTTTCTTTGTACAGTCTAAGTTCCTTCTAAGCTCTGATATTCTGTAGTCAATGTAGACGTTCTTTCCCCAACTTTATTTCTGCAACATGAGAGTAAGGAACAGCTAAACCCCAAAAGGCAATGGGCTTAGCAGAAGAGTCTTAGTTTGTTTGGATATTCCCTCCAGAAAGATTCTTCTGTTATCATGGTATTCCATTTCATTCATACAGGTCAAATGTTCCTCCCTTACAGTAAAGGAATCAAGGAGTTAACCCTCAGGAGTCAGAGTACCCCTACCTTGCAAGTTAAATAACTCATCTCTCCACTACAAAGCTGCATCTTGAGTCTTCCATGAACCCGCCCTAGACAAGTCATTCCTTTCACTGCCATGTGGACCAGCAGAAATGGCACCATGGCTCCTATGCCTTCCCCTTTAGGGGGAATGAATGAAACACATTTTTTCCCTAAAGTCTCAAGCTCCTTCATACCTCTGTCCCCATTCACTCCTCCCCCCAGAATCTTACCCACGTTGAAGGGAAATGGGGAAAGAGAGAGGGAAGTTTACCATATTCTGTGACTATCTTATACAAAAATTATGCCATCCTTTCTAAGCAAAATTATGATATCCTTTATAAGATCTGAGTTATTTCTTCACTAATAAAAATAATTTTACACTGCTCATTCTAATATTTTGCTGGTCTAGACACTTCCCTGGTAGTCATGACCCCACTCTGCCCAGCAAAGGTCAGAGGAGAAACCTCTGGCCTTGAAACAGAGCCAGGTCACTTGACCCACATTGAGATGGAACCCATGGCCTTGCCTACACATCTCTGATCTCCAGAGAACTTTTCTTCTAGAGATCCAGGACTGAGTGATTCAGGCAACCACTACATGATGAGAAATGTTTCTAAATCCATCTCATCCCCAGGTGTGTTTTCCTAGGCTCCAAATGGCAATATCCTGCAGTCCTAGAGAAATCAAGTTAGTTTTCATTTCATACATGAAATAGATATGAGAGTATCCTTTTACATAATGGGGAATACCTCCTTACCATTAAAAAATATTCCACTGCCAGCTGGGCGCAGTGGCTCACACCTGTAATCCCAGCACTTTGGGAGGCGGAGGTGGGCAGATCACGTCAGGAGATCGAGACCATGGGGTGGAACCCCATCTCTACTAAAAATACAAAAAAAAAAAAATTAGCCGGGCGCGGTGGTGGGCGCCTATAGTCCCAGTTACGCGGGAGACTGAGGCAGGAGAATGGCGTGAAACCAGGAGGTGGAGCTTGCAGTGAGCCTAGATTGTGACACTGCACTCCAGCCTGGATGACAGAGTGAGACTTGGTCTCAAAAAAAAGACAGAAAAAGAAAAAAAAAAATTCCACTGCCATGATCAATGTGGTGATAAACACAGTAAACTTGCTCCTCACAGGATCACATGCAAAGGGCCAATGTGCCAGCAGATCTGAGCTGAGAATCATCCTTGTGGGCAAAACAGGAACCGGCAAAAGTGCTGCAGGGAACAGCATCCTCAGGAAGCAAGCATTTGAATCGAAGCTGAGTTCCCGGACCTTGACTAAGACTTGCAGCAAAAGTCAGGGAAGCTGGGGAGATAGAGAGATTGTCATTATTGACACACCAGATATGTTTTCTTGGAAGGACCACTGTGAAGCTCTGTACAAAGAGGTGCAGAGGTGCTACTTGCTCTCCGCACCAGGACCCCATGTGCTGCTCCTGGTGACTCAGCTGGGCCGCTACACCTCACAGGACCAGGAGGCTGCACAGAGGGTGAAGGAGATCTTTGGAGAGGATGCCATGGGACACACAATTGTCCTCTTTACCCACAAGGAAGACCTCAGTGGTGGCTCCCTGATGGATTACACGCGCAACTCTGATAACAAAGCCCTAAGCAAGCTGGTGGCAGCATGTGGTGGGAGAATCTGTGCCTTTAATAACCGTGCTGAAGGGAGAAATCAGGATGACCAAGTGAAGGAGCTAATGGACTTGATTGAGGATCTGTTGATGGAGAAAAATGGTGATCACTATACCAATGGGCTGTACAGCCTAATACAGAGGTCTAAACGTGGATCTGTGGGATCAGATCAAAAATTAAAGGGATTCAAAGAGAGCCTTATAAAGTACATGGAAACTCAGAGAAGTTACACAGCCTTGGCTGAAGCAAATTGCCTGAAAAGAGCCTTAATCAAAACACAACTGTGTGTTTTATTTTGTATTCAGTTGTGTCTCAGATTGCTAATTCTGTTGCTTTGCATATTGCACAGCATGTGCACTTTGTTTTGTTGCTTACTCTTTAGTATGTGCAATTTACTCTGCAGCTTGCTGTTTATTATACCCAAAAAGTTAATGATAGTTTCGAGAACAGTTATTAGACTAGAACGCAGGACTCCTAGGTTATAGTTACAGATCCCAGTTATTATTTACTCACTAGTGGGTGAATCACAGTGCTTTCCCTGTAAAATGTGGTACCTGATGTCATATTTGAGATTCTATGAAATGTTTAAATCTTAACATCACTCCAATTATTAATGAACCAAATCACATGGTAAGTTACTGTCTGCATTGAAATATAATATCAAAGCCTTTTGAAATCTGTAAACATAAAATTCCTCTGATTTTCAAATATTTAAAGCCAGTTTTATGTTCCTAAAAACTCATTTTCTTCTTTCTAGTACTACTGTTTCTACTGAATATAATGAAAATGGCAATAAAATAATATTACATAAACTGTAAAGTTCCTTTGATCATATGTTGTTAATTCTCTTCTATAGTTTTCTCCTTAGAAAATGATAAGTAGACACATGACTCATTTTAGCCAGATTTTAGCCCGGACGTCCTTCAGATTGATCACTGAAACATAGGTAAAGACAAATGTCAGAAAAGATAGTAAATTGGACTGGATATTCTAAAGCATCATCTTGCTAGGTGCAAATAGAGGCTACATTTATTAAAAGAAACAGAATTTTTATAATTGATGAGCTCACCAGAAAAATAAAGAAAATTCCAAAGATGGAGCAAACAATTTTTTTTTTAAATGAGGAGCACAAACTGGAGTTGAGGCCCATGAGGAATACATGAACAAGGAAGGCAGAGCTGACCAATAGACAAATGCTGGTACTAATCCTGAGATGAAGAAATCAATCTTGGGTTGTCAGTAAAATTGGAAAGCTGATTTGGAGTGTTCTGTAGTAATTTAGGACCTTCCAGGAGACTAAAGTTATCCAAAATTAGTTGAATTCTTGACATCCAGTAGAAGCAAATGCAATCTTCTCTACAGGAAACCATCTCTAATTCACTTTAATTCAGTAAAGTGAACCTAAATCATGTCCCTATGAACAAGATCAAAAAGATTTAAAAACCCAACGGAAGTAGACTCAGAAACTTTAATATCACAGTACTAGTTACAGTGTACTAAGTAGCTATGAAATATTTCTTAAAATATCATACACACACATTAAAAAGGAACAAAAAACTACCAAAGATGATGAACTGTATTTGAAAAAACTCATAAAATTTTAATAAATCAAATTATAATTGATTTTTAAAAAGTTAATGATGAATACTCCTATTAATGATGGGGAAGTGAATTGATTACATAAACTCCTCTGTGAGCAGCAGTTATAAAAACTTTTAAAATTTTTAAATCAATGTAAAGATACTGAAAAACATCTAAAAGTGGACAGATGAAAAAAGAGAATTTCTCTCAAACATTGCAGGCATTTGTATTAAAATTTAGAACAACAAAAGATGCAGACTATCACTGCTTCTTTTAGCATTTTACCACAGGTCTCATCTATCTAATAACTTTAAAAACAGAAATAAAAATAAAAGGTATGAGTACTGATGAGAAAGAAAAATAATAATTTTAGATAGATAGAGGTAATAAAAGTAAAGCAATGAATCTCAATATAATATCAACTTTTTAAAAGCTACAACACTTCCATACCCTGACAACAGACAGAAAAACTAAATTTAAAAATCAGAGTTCAGACTTCCTTGTCAGATCAAAATAGCATAACAAGGATCAGATACCCACTTCCTGCCCCATGTGAAACAACCAAAAAATGGACAAATGATATAAAATGACAGTGTTGAAGACACTGAACAGAGTAATCACTGAGAATTGGAAAACAAGACAAGACTTTCAATTGTCCCAGCCTCCTGTCTTGAGAGAGTTTTCAGGTCACAACACAGAGAGGGTATAGCAGACAGACCCTATGATGACTTCAAATGATTCCTGGCTCCTGGTGTTCACACCTTTGTAGAACTCCTCCACTTGAGTGTGAGTGGGATCTGAGACCTACTTCTAACCAATAGAACATGGCATGGGTGACAGAATGTCACTCCAGTGATTTATATGGCTGCACAAAGACTTGCTTTTCCTCTCCTGCTGGCCTTCAAGGAGCAAATTTCTATTTTGTGAATTGCCTATGAACAGGGCTAACATGGCAGAGAACTGCAGGTGGCCTCTAGCCAACATCCAGGAAAAAGTCAAAACCGTTAGTAACAGTCACAAAGAAACAAATTCTGTCAACATCCTGAGGGTTCAGATCTTTCCCTAGTCATGCCTCTGATTAGACTTAAGCTAGCATTACAGGCTGGTGAAACCCTAAAGCAGAGAACATACAGTTAAGCTATGTCTACACTCCTTGCCCACACTAATCTTGAGATAATAAATCTATGCTGTTTTAAGTTGCTAAGTTTGTGGTAATTTGTTATGCAGCGTTAAAAAAAACTAACATTTATGGAAACCAGGTGGAACTGGCAGACTCCCTGATTTGAGAAGATAGAGCTGGGATTCTGGAGATACAAAGGTGGCTAAGAGTTCACATAACAGTCTGAGAGATGAGACAGCTACACGGAGAGAGAAATCCAGACACCTACAGAGAGTCCCCGTTGAGTCTTCAATTGAATACTGATCACCACATGCATGTGGTGAAGCCCCCTGAGGTGACAAAAAGAACCAGTCAAGAATATTACAGGAGACAGTATCCTGCACTCACCACAGACCATAAAAACTAAGAGAGCCTATGATTTGTGGGGTATTGGGTAGAGTTCACAGAAGAGCCTTGCCTCGCTAGTGGGAAATAATTGGTTCCAGACTAAAAATTTATCAAGTATGCCTACTAGATATTAAAAGCAAGACCTGAAGGATCAAATTGTTTCCAAGTAACTTAAATGCATCCCATAAGAAAGCTCAAGAATATTTACAGGAGTACGAAAATGTTCAGCACATAAGAAGGTCAAAACCAGATGTCTGGCATCCAATAAAAAATTATCAAACATGAAAATTAGCAAGAAAATATGACCAATGGTGAAGAGATAAATCAATGAATAAATACCAGCCTAGACTGACAAAAACATTAGAATTATCGGCCAAAGACATTAACACAGTTATTAAAATGGTATGCTACATGTTAAAACAGTTAAGTAGTAAGATGGAAGACATGAAAAAGATCCAAATTTAACCTCTAGAGATAAAAACCACCATAAAAGATATAAGAAATACATTGAATAGGGCTAGCAAAACATTAGGCTGAAAAAGAAAAGATTAGTGAACATATGATCATCTAAATAGATGCATAAAAGGCTTTCGATAAAATTCAAAAATCCCTTCATGTTAAAAACTCTCAATAAACTAGGTATTGAAGAAACATACCTCCAAAATAGTAAGAGCTATCTATGACAAACCCACAGCCAACATACTGAATGGGCAAAACCTGAAAGTATTCCCTTTGAAAACTGGCACAAGACAAGGATGTCCTCTCTCACCACTCCCATTCAACATAGTATTGAAAGTCCTGGCCAGAGCAATCAGACAAGAGAGAGAAATAAAAGAAAGTAACAAAAGAGAGTTTGTTTCTCTCTTCCAAATGAGAAGAGAGAAATTTACACTATCCTTGTTTGCAGAAAACAGGAGCCTATATCTAAAAAATCCCATAGTCTCAGCACAAAAGCACCTTCAGCTAATAAAGAACTTCAGCAAAGCCTCAGGATACAAAATCAATGTACAAAAGTCACCAGCATTCCTATTTACCAACATCAGTCATGTCGAAAGCTAAATCAGGAATGCAATCCCATTCACAACTGCCTCAAAAATAATAAATATTTAGGAACACGGCTAACTAGGGAGGTGAAAGATCTCCATAATGAGAACTACAAAACACTGCTTAAAGAAATCAGAGATGACACAAACAAATGAAAAAACATTCTGTGCTCATGGATAAGAGGAATCAATATCGTTTAAATGACCATACTGCCCAATGCAATTTATAAATTCAATCCTATTCCTATCAAACTACCGATGACATTCTTCACAGAACTAGAAAAAATACTATTTTAAAATTCATACAGAATCAAAACAGACTTAATAGCCAAGGTGATCCCAAGCAAAAAGAACAAAGTTGGAGGCATCATGCTACCTACCTTCAAACTATACTACAGAGCTACAGTAATCAAAATAGCATGGTACTGGCACAAAAACAGACACATAGCCAATGGAACAGAATAGAGAGGCCAAAAATAAGGCCACACACGTACAACCATCTGCCAAAAATAAACAATGGGGAAAGGACTCCCTATTCAATAAATGGTGCTAGAATAATTGTCTAATCAGGCTAGCCATATGCAGAAGATTGAAGCTGAATCCCTTCCTTACACCATATACAAAAATCAACTCAAGATGAATTAAAGACTTAAATGTAAAACCCAAAAACTATAAAAACCCTGGAAAACAACCTGGACAATATTATTCTGGACATAGGAACTGGCAAAAATTTCATGATGAAGATGCCAAAAGCAATTGCAACAAAAGCAAAAATTGACAAATAGAATTCAATTAAGGAGCTTCTGCACAGCAAAAGAAACTATCAACAAAGTAAACAGACAACCTACAGAATGGGAGAAAATTTTTACAAATTATGCACCTGACAAAGAAAGCTCTAATATCCAGCATCTGTAAGAAACTTAAGCAAATTTATAAGAAAAAAAGACAACCCCATTAAAAAGTGGGCAAAGGACATGAATAGACACTTTTCAAAACAAGACATACATGTGACCAGTAAGCATATGAAAAAAAGCTCAATATCACTGATCTTTAGAGAAATACAAAATAAAACTACAATGAGATACCATCACGCATCAGTCCAAATGGCTATTACTAAAAAGTCAAAAATAACAAATGCTGGCAAGGTTGCAGAGAAAAGGGAACACTGATATACTGTTGGTGAGAGTGTAAATTAGTTCAACCATTGTGGAAAGCAGTGTGGCAATTCCTCAAAGAGCTCAAAACAGAACTACCACTCAACCCAGCAATCCGATTGCTGGGTATATACTCAAAGGAAAATAAATCATTCTATCATAAAGACACACATGCATATGGATGTTCATTGCAGCACTATTCACAATAGCAAAGACATGGAATCAACCCAAATGCCCATCAATGGTAGATTGGATAAAAAAAATGTGGTACATATACGCTATGGAATACTACACAGCCATAAAATGAATGAGATCATGTCTTTTGCAGGAGCATGAATGGAACTGGAGGCCATTATCCTCAGCAAACTAACACAGGAACAGAAAACCAAATACCACAAGTTCTCCTATGGGCACTAAATGATGAGAACACATGGACACAAAGAGAAGAACAACAGTCACTGGGGCCTACTTGAGGGTGGAGGATGGAAGGAGGAAAAGGAGCAGAAAAAACAACTATTGGGTACTAGGCTTAGTATCTGGGTGACAAAACAATCTGAAAACAAACCCTTGTGACATGAGTTTACCTATATAACAAACCTGCATATTTACCCCGACCCTAGAAATTTTAAAAAGAGAAAAGATTAATTAACTTGAAGACACAGCAATAGAAATGTCCCAACATAGAAAACACACACACACACAAAAAGAATAATAGTCACTTTCAAAGAACATAGCTTCGATTAGCTCTGGGACAACCTCAAGTGGAATGTGTATGTGACTGGATTCACTAAAAATAAAAGGGGGTCAGGACAGAAAAAATATTGGAATCAATAATGGCCAAAAGTTTTCCAAATTTTATGAAAACTGTAAGCACACAACCCAAGAAGTTCAATGAACCCCAAGCAAATAAAACATCTACACGAAGGAACATTATAATCAGGTTGATCAAAATGAATCATAAAAGGGCAATCCTCAAAGCCACTAGAGGAAAAAAACATATGTTATGACCAGAGACACAAAGGTAAGGATGACAACAGATTTTTCTGAAGAATTAATGTGACAGAGAGGACAGTGAAACAACATTTACAAAGTACAATTGTGTGTCACTTAACAATGGGGATATATTCTGAGAAGTGCACCATTAAGCTACTTCATCATTGTGTGAACATCATAGAGTGTACTTACACAAACCAAAATGGTACAGCCTACTACACACCTAGGCTATATGATATGGCCTATTGCTCCTAGACTACAAACCTGTATAGCATGTTACTGTAGTGAACACTGTAGGCAACTGTAACGCATTGGTAAGTATTTGTGTATCTAAACATATCTAAACACAGAAAAAAATACAGTAAAAATAGAGTGTTAACTTTTATGGGACCAACATTGCATATGTGGTCTGTCGTCGACCAAAACATCATTATGTGACACATGACTGTATTAGAAGAAAAATTGTCAAATTAGAATTATTTTTCAAAATTACCTGTCAAAAATGAAGGCAAAATAAAAACTTTTCCAGACATTCAGTAGCTCAGTTTGTTGCCAGCAGACCTGAACTACAAAAAAAATGTTAAAAAGGGAGAATGATATCAGAGAAAAATACTGATGTGTTCAAAGGAATTAAGATCATCAAAAATGGTAACCTCATGAGTAAATATGTAAGGTATTTTTCTTATTAATTAAATACCTTTAAAATATTATTGACTGCTTAAACAAAAATACTAACAATATAGATTAAGGTCTGTAATATATGTAAAAGTAAAACATGTGACAACAATAGGACAAAAAATCAGGAGAGGAAAAAAGAAATGATACTATTATAAAATGTTTATGCTCTATGTAAAGTGATATAATATCACTTGAAGGTGAACTGAGGTAAGTGAAGGCTCTACACTATAAACTCAAAGTCAACAAATAAAATAACAAAACAAAGAGTTATAGATAATAAGCCAACAGACAGAGAAAAAATGGAATTTTTTAAAAGTTCAATTAATATAAATGAAGGCAGTAAAACAGGAAACAAAGAACAAATAAGACAAATTTTTAAAACAGTAAGATGATAGATTTAAATCTAAAGAAGTCAATAATCTAAATATTAAATACATGATCTACATATTCTCAATTAAAAGGCAGCGACTGTCAGAGTGGGTTTAAAAAACAAAGCTTATCTATATTTTGCCTACATGAATCTTGCAATAAATATAAAGACAGCTGGCTTAAGCAGAAAAGGATGAAAAAAGGTATTATATGATGAGACTAGTCAAAAGATACTTGGAAGGACAATATTAATATCAGACAAAGTGGACTTCAAAGGAAAAAATATTACCAGGAATGAAGGACATTCTACAATGATAAAGCCATCAATTCATCAAGAGGACATAACAATCTAAAACTTTTATGTGTCTAATAACAGAATTCTAAAACACATGAAGTAAAAATGGACAGAATTGCAATAATAAAAAGAAAAACTGACAAACATGGTCAGAAATTCTAATGCCCCTCTCAATCATTAATAGTATGGAAGACAGGTATGGAAATAATAATAATAATAGTACAAGTAGACAAAAAAATCTGTAAAGATAGAGCAGATTTGAACACCATTGGATTAGTCATTGTATTAGTTTCCTATGGCTGCTGCAAGAAATTCATACAAGCTTAGTGTCTTAATACAACCCATTTATTCTCTCACAGTTCTGGAAATCAAAAGTCCAAAATCAGTTTCTTGGGGCTGAAATCAAGGTGATGGTAGGGCCCTACTTCTCCAAAATCTCTAGGGAAATTATTTTTTTGCCTTTTCCAGCTTTTAGAGCTGCTCATGGCCCCTACCTTAATCTTCAAAGCCAGCAGCACAGCATCTTACTTCAGCCCTCACATTGCCCTCTTTTTCTGTGGTTTCCCTGTGCTTTTCTCTTACAATTTATATTTAGAGTCCATCTGGACAATCAAAAATAATCTCTTTATCTCAAGATACTTAACTCAATTACATCTGCAATATCCCTTTTTGAGATATAAGGTAACGTCCACAGGTATGTCCTGGGCAATAAGACATGGATATCTTTGGGGGCATTATTCGGTGTGCCAACGTTGTCAACCAACTTGATCTAATTGACATTTATAGAACATTCCACTTAATAACAGCAGAATACACATTTTCAAGTCCAATACACTTAGTTTCCTGTTGCTACTGTTACCACAAATTTAGTAGCTTAAAACAATAAACATTTATTATCTTACAATTTTGGAACTTAGAGGTTCAAAATGAGTCTCAAGGTGTTGGTAAGGATGAGTTTTTTTCTGGAGGCTGTACTGAAGAATCAATTTCCTTGCCTTTTGCAGCTTCTAGAGATCACCTACATTCCTTGGCTCATGACCCACTTCCATCTTCAAAGCCAATGATGGTAGATTGAGTCCTTCCATTTTGATTACATCAGGCCATTTTGATTACACTGGGGGTACCCAGACAATCCAAAATAATCTATTTTAAAGGCAGCTAATTAGCAACCTTTTCCCCCCAGATTACTCCAGCAGTAAAACCAAGCCTCCAGCTTCTGCCTGGAAGGGGCTTATCTATACATTGAGCACCCCAACTTGTACAGCTCCCACTTGAGGGACTAGCACCTAAATCACTTATCTCTAGGAACTGACATGACTTGGCATTTACAAGTCCCACCAGACCACAGAGAACAAAGAATTGATTTGATTATAAATGGGAATGGGAACACTTGTAGTGGCTATTTCCCCTGGCTCGGCAGAGAGCAAGAAGGGAAAACACCCAGTTTCCAGTTTCTCCCTGGAAGGGGTTCAACTGCGCACCTAGCATCTCAACTTTCACAGCTGCTTTCCAGGGTTAGGCCTTTAATTATTCTGCATCTTGGAGCTGATGGGGCAGGCAAAAAGTAGTTCTCTGGGCACCTGAATGGAACTATAGGCACTTCCCACAAATCCTCTTCTCGGCTTGATCTAGAGATAGTACCAAGCCTCCATCTGACTCACCTGTCTCTGACAGCTGATGGGAATCAATATTCATTAGGCCCCTGGGGGAAACAAAGAGCAGACCGGTGGGTTGAAAGAGTGTACAGTCTGAATTAGAGTGCAGGAATCTGACACAGATGGTCTCCATGCCGTATTCCAGAACAAGGGCAGAAAAACTTCAGTTCCAAGCTTCTCCCTAAAGAGAAAAAGAAAACTGGGCCACACATCTAGCACCACAAATTTTCCAGCTTCTTCTCA
Organism: Mandrillus leucophaeus; assembly: GCF_000951045.1. Classification (NCBI taxonomy): domain Eukaryota; kingdom Metazoa; phylum Chordata; class Mammalia; order Primates; family Cercopithecidae; genus Mandrillus; species Mandrillus leucophaeus. The sequence goes on along the minus strand of NW_012108330.1, from coordinate 15,865 downwards.
AAGTATTGACTTCTTTTTCAATTGTCTCAGAGCACTAATAGAATCTGGAACACATTAATCCCCCATGAGGGATACAGACAGTGGTTTGGACAAGCACAAAGGTTTGGGAGGCACCCAGAATCACTGGCCAGACTGATTTGTGTGGTTTATTCCTACACAAAACTGGAGAGGTGGCTGTTTTATCTAACATACAGAAACCAACACAGAATCACGGAAAATGAAGAAACAGGAAAATATGTTTCAAACAACAACAACGACAACAACACAAGATAAAACTCCAGAAGTCAAGCTAATAAAATGGTAACAAGTCATTTACCCAGCAGAGAATTCAAAATAATGGTCTTAAAAATATTCACTGAGGTCAGGAGAGCAAGGCATAAACAAAGTTTTTTCAATACACAGATAAAGAATATTTAAATGTACCAAAGAGAAGTGATACAGCTTAAGAATACAATGCCTGAACTGGAAAATTCAACAAAGGAGTTCAGCAGCATACTAAACCAAGCAGAAGAATCAGTGAATTTGAAGACAGACCATTGGAAATCATCCAGTCAGAGGAGTAAAAAGAAATAAGAATGAAAGAGTGAAGATACCTTGAGAGACTTATGGGACACCATACAGCTGACCAATGTATACATTATTAGAGACCCAAAAGAAGAGAAAAAAGAAAGTGAAAGAAAGTATTCACTTTGTGCAAAAGTAATTGCAGGTTTTGCAATACATCTACAAAAAAACGCAATTACTCTTGCACCAACCTAATATATTCAAAGAGATAATAGCTAAAAGCATCCCAAGCCTGGGGGAGTAAATAGAAACCCAGATCCAGGAATCCCAAAGGATACCAAATAAGGTGAATCCAAAAAGACCCATTATAATTAAATTGTCAGAAGTTAAAGACAGAGAATTTTAAATCAGAAAGAGAAAAGCAACTTACTACATACAAGGGAATCTTCCTAAGACTATTAGCAGATTTTTCAGCAGTAACCTTGCAGGCCAGAAGTGCATGGAATGATATATTCAGGGTGCTGGGAGTGGGGAACTGCCAATCAAGAATACTATATCAAGTACATCTAACCTTAAAAAATGAAAAAGAGATTAAGACTTTCTCAGAAAAACAAAAACTCAGGGAGTTTATTACTGCTAGACCTACCTTACAAGAAATGCTAAAGAGAGCTCTTCAAGTTTAATTAAAAGGGTACTAAACAGCAACACACATGCATAAGAAGGAATGAAGCTCACTGGTAAAGGTAAATATAGACAAAAACAGAATATTGCATTACTATAATAGAGGTGGTAAATCACTTTTAATTCTACTATAAAAGCTAAAAGACAAAAATATTAAAAAGTCTATAACTAAATTATATTAATAGATACATAACACAAATAGATGTACATTGTTACATCAACAGAATATAATGTGGATGGAAGAGAGATCAAAGCAGTTATTGTATGCAAATGAAGTTATTATCAGCTCAAAATAGACTGTTACAACTATAAGACGTTTTATGCAAGCTCCTTGGTAGCCACAAATAAAATACCTACAGAAGTTACACAAAAGAAAAACAAAAAGAAATCAAAACCAATTAATTAAAAATGAAAAGAGAAAAAGAGAGCAGAGATAAAAATGGGACAAAAGAGCTGTAAGACAAAGAGAAAAGAGTTAATAAAATGGTAATAATAAATCCCTCCTTATCAGTAATAATTTTAAACGTAAATGAGCTAAACTTCCCAATAAAATGATATAGAGTCATTAAATGGATAAAAAAATCAAGATCAAACTATCTGCTGTCAACAAGAAATTCACTTTAGATTTAAGGACACACAGAGGCTGAAGGGAAAGGGATAAGAAAGGATATTTCATACAAATGGTAACCAAAGGACAGCAGGAATGGCTCTGCTTATATAAGATAAAGCAGAATTTTGGTTAAAAAAAAAACTGTCTTTAGATACAAAAAAGATCATCACATAATGGTAAAGGAGTCAATTTAACAGAAACATATAACAATAGTAAATATAAATGCGTCCAACATCAGAGCATCTAAGTATATAAAGCAAATATTGACAGATTGGAAAGGAGAGCTTGACAGCAATACAATAATAGTAGAAGACTTCAATATCCTACTTTCAATAGTGAATAGGACATCCAGACATAAAATCAACAAAGAAACAATGGAACTGAACTATACTATAGGCCAAATGGACCTAATAGACTTATATAGAACTTTTTATCCAACAGCAGAAGAATATATATTCTTCTCAATCATACATGGAACATTCTCCAAAATAGATCACATTTCAGGTCACAAAGCAAATCTTAACAAATTTAAGAAGATTGAAATCATTCCAGGTATATTATCCAACCACAATAGAATGAAGTTAGAAATCAGTAACAGCTGGAAAAAGGGAAAATTCACAAATACATGAAAACTAACACACTCTTGAATAGCCACTGGGTAAAAGAAGAAATCAAAGAAATTTTAAAAGTATCTTGAGAAAAGCAAAAATGAAAATATAATTTATCAAAAGTTACAGGATACAGCAAAAGGAGTACCAAGAGGGAAATTTATAGCAACATGGATGCATCTGAAGACCATTATCTTAAGCAAACTAACACAGGAACAGAAAACCAAATACCATATGTTCTCACTTATAATGGGAGCTAAACATTGAATACACATGGACACAAAAATGGGAACAATAGACACTGGGGATTACTTGAGTGGGGAGGGTGGGAAGGAGGAGAGATTGGAAGGCTACCTATTGGGTACTGTGCTCACTACCTTGATGATGAGATCATTCATATACCAAGCCTCAGTGACACACACTGTACTCATGTAAAAAACTTGTACATATACCCCCCAACCCAAAATAAAACTAGAAAAAAAGAAGAGCAATCTCAAATAAGCAACATAACTTTACACCTCAAATTACTACAATGACAACAAACTGATAGGGATAGCATTGAATCTATAAATTACTTTGAGCAGTATGGCCATTTTCACACTAAACAAAAAGAACAAAACTGGAGGCACCATGCTACCTGACTTCAAACTATACTACAAGGCTACAGTAAACAAAACAGCATGGTAGTGGTACCAAAATAGATAAATAGACAAATGGAACAGAACAGAGGCCTCAGAAATAACACTACATATCTACAACTATCTGATCTTTGACAATCCTGACAAAAACAAGAAATGGGGAAAGGATTCCCTATTTAATAAATGGTGTTGGGGAAACTGACTAGCCATATGCAGAAAACTGAAATTGGACCCCTTCCTTATACCTTATACAAAAATTAACTCAAGATGGATTAAAGACTTAAACGTCAAACCCAAAACCATAAAAACCCTAGAAGAAAACCTACACAATATCATTCAGTACGTAGGCATGGGCAAAGACTTCATGACTAAAACATCAAAAGCAATGGCAACAAAAGCCAAAATTGACAAATGGGATCTAATAAAACTAAACAGTGTCTGCACAGCAAAAGAAACTATTATCAGAGTGAACAGACAACCTACAGAATGGGAGAAAAATTTTGCAATCTATCCATCTGACAAAGGGCTAATATCCAGAATCTACAAAGAACTTAAATGAATTTACAAGAAAAACCTCATCAAAAAGTGGGCAAATGATATGAACAGACACTTTCCACAAAAAAAGACATTTATGCAGTCAACAAACATTTGAAGAAAAGCTCATCATCACTGGTCATTAGAGAAATGCAAATCAAAACCACAATGAGATACCATCCCACACCAGTTAGAATGGCAAACATTAAAAAGTCAGGAAACGACAGATGTTGGACAGGATGTGAAGAAATAGTAACACTTTTACACTGATGGTAGGAGTGTAAATTAGTTCAACCACTGTGGAAGACAGTGTGATGATTCCTCAAGGATCTAGAACCAGAAACACCATTTGACCCAGCAATCCCATTGCTGGGTATATACCCAAAGAATTATAAATCATTCTACTATAAAAATACATGCACACACATGTTTATTGTGGCACTGTTCACAAGAGCAAAGACTTGGAACCAAACCAAATGCCCATCAATGATAAAATGGATAAAGGAAATGTGGCCCATATACACCATGGAATACTATGCAGTCATAAAAAGGATAAGTTCATGTTCTTTGTAGGGACATGGATGAAGCTGGAAACCATCATTCTCAGCAAACTAACACAAGAACAGAAAACCAAACACCACATGTTCTCACTCATAAGTGGGAGCTGAACAATGAGAACACATGGACACAGGGAGGAGAACATCACACACTGGGGCCCTTCGTGGGGTGGGAGGTTAGGGGAGGGATAGCATTAGCAGAAATACCTAATGTAGATGACGGATTGATGGGTGCAGCAAACCACCATGGCACGTGTATACTTATGTGACAAACCTGCACGTTCTGCACATGTATCCCAGAACTTGAAGCATAATTTTAAAAAATTTAAAAAAGAAAAAAGAAAAAAAGAACAAATAAAACCCAAAGGTGGCAGAAGGAAGAAAATAATGTAGATCAGAATGGAAATAAATCAAAGAGAAAACAGACAAACCATAGAAAAATAACCCAAAATTAAGAGTTGGTTTTTCAAAAATAAATAAAGTCAATAAACCTCTAGTTAGACTGAAAAAAAAGAGAAGACTTAAATAAAAAATATCAGAAATGAAACAGAAGACATTACAACAGATGCCTAGGAAATTAAAAGAATCATAAAGGACTACTTGAAAAATTATATGTCAACAAACTGGATAACCTAGAAGAAGTGTATAAATTCCTAGAAATACACAACCTACAAAGATTGAATCAAGAAGAAATAGAAATCCTAAACAGATCAGTAACACATGAGATTGAAGCAGTAATAAAAATCCTCCCAACAAAGAAAAATCCAGGACCAAACAACTTCAAAGCTAAATTTTACTAAACATTCCAAAAATACTTAATACCAACGATTTTTAAACTCTTCCAAAAACAGAATTAGAGATTAGACTTCCAAACTCATTTTATGAGACCAGCATAACCCTGATGTCAAAGCCATGCAAAATTACAAGGAAAGAAAACTACAAGCTAATATCTCTGGTGAACACAGATGCAAAAATCCTCAATAAAATATTAGCAAACCAAATTCAACAACACATCAAAAAGATTATACACCATTACCAAGTGGGATTTATCCCTGGAATGCAAGGTTTGTTTAACGTATGCAAATCAATGTGTTATACCACATTAAGAAAACGAAAGATGAAGACCACATGATCACCTCAATAGACACAGAAAAAAGAACATTTGACAAAGTTAAACATCCTTTTGTGATAAAAACCCTCAACAAAACAGTCATAGAATAAAATTTCCCAGACACAATAAAGGCCACTTATTTAAAGCTCACAGATAACATTATAATCAGTGGAGAAAAACTGAAAGCTTTTCCTCTAAGATCAGGTACAAGTCAAAGTTGCTCACTCTCACCACTTCTATTCAACATAGCACAGGAAGTACTAACAAGAGCAATCATACAAGAAAAAGAAATAAAAGGCAATCCAGTCAGAAACGAAAAGGTAAAATGATCCCTGTTTGCAGATGATGTAATCTTATGTGTAGAAAACTATATAAACACTCCACAAAAAAAAAAAAAAAACTGTTGGAAATGACAAGTGAATTCAGTAAAGTTGCAGGATACAAAATCAACCCATAAAATTCAGTTGCATTTCTTTACCACAATAACAATCTATGCAGAATGGAAATAATGAAATAATCCCATTTTGACAGCATCAAAAAGAATGAACAATGAATAAATTTAACCAAGGAGGTGATAGATCTGTACACTGAAAACTGTAAAACATTGACAAAAGTAACTGAAGAATATACAAATAAATGGAAAGATAGCCATGTATATGGTTTGGAAGAATTAACATTTCTAAAATGTCCATACTAACCAAAGTAATATATACATTCAATATAATCCATATCAAAATTCCAATGGCCTTTTCCAGAAATAAAACAATTGGATGTACCTATAATCCTCTGTATGTATGTAACTACAAAAGACTGAACAGCCAAAGCAATCTTTAGGAAGAAGAGCAACGTTGGAGGTATCACATTATATTACAAGGCTATAGTAATCAAAACAGTATGATACTAACATAAAACAGATACATACACCAATAGAACAGAATAGAGAGCCCAAAAAGAAATCCACTCATGTATTATCAACTAAATTTTTACCTGGGTGCCAAGAAGACAGAATGGGAAAAGAATAGTCTCTTAAATAATGTTGGGAAAACTGGATGTCCACATGCAGAAGAATGAAATTTAAAACTTTAACATAAGGCCCGAAACCATAAAACTCTTACAAACAAAAACACAGAGAAAAAGCTCCTTGATATTGGCCTTGGCAATTATTTTTTGAATATGACACCAAAAGGTTAGGCAACAAAAGGAAAAATAAAAAAATGGGACTATATCAAACTAAAAAGAACTTTTGCACAGCAAAGGAATCAATCAATAAAACAAAAAGGCAACCTAAAGATTGGGAGAAAACATTTGCAAACCATGTATCTGATAAGGCATTAATTTCCAAAGTACATAAGGAACTCACACAACTCAATAACAAGAAAACAAATAATCTGATTTTTTAAATGAGCAAATGACCTGAATAGATACTTTTCCAAAGAAGGCATATAAAAGGCCAATAGGTATATTAAAAGGTACCCAATATCACTAACTATCAGGGAAGTGCAAATCAAAACCATCATGAGATACCACCTCACACCTGATGTCCACTATCAAAAAGACAATAGATAACAAGTGATGGGGAGGGTGTGGAGAAAAAGGAAGATTTGTACACTGTTGATGGGACTGTAAATTGGTACAGTGATTATGGAAAACAGAGTGAAAGTTCCTCAAAAGAATTAAAAATAGAACTACCATATGGTTCAGAAATTCCTCTTCCGAGTATATATCCAAAGGAAAACTGACCATGTTAATTGCAGTATTATTCACAATAGCCAAGATTTGGAAACAACCTAAATGTATGTCAGTGGACAAGCTGATAACCATGTCTTATCTGCTCATCCACTCATGTCCTCTTAGAATATTATTCTGCCTTCAAAAAGAGAGGTTCTGCCATTTGCAACAACATGGATGAAACTGGAAGACATATGCTAAATGAAATAACCCAATTATCCAGATACAGAAAGAAAAATGGTACATGATGTCACGTATATGTGGAATCTAAAAAAGATGAATATATGGAAGCAGAGAGTAGAACAGTGGTTACCAAGGGCAGTTATTATAGTTAATAATAGTGTATTATATCCTGGAAATTTGCTAACAGAGTAGATCTCAGGTGCTCCTACCCTTTAAAAAAGGTAACTATGTGAAGAGAGACACATTTGTTAACTTGTAATCATTTCACTATGTATATGTATATCAAAACATCATGTTGTACCTCTTAAATATATACCACTGTTATTTTTAAAGAATGGAAAAACAATACAGAAAATCAATGAAACCAAAATTGATTATTTGAGATTAATAAAACTGATCAACCTCTGGCCAGACCAATCAGGAGAAAAGAAAAAACACAAATTACGAATATCAGAAATGAGAAAGAGGACATCACTACAAGCTCTACACATGTTAAAATGTAACAGAATATTATGAACAACTTTCTGCCAATAAATTTGACTATGTAGATGAAATGTGCAACTTCCTTGAAAGAAATAAATTTCCAAAGCTCAATCAAAAAGAAATAACCCAAATAGTCCTGTATCTATGAAAGACACTTGATTTATAGTTACAAACCTTTCTACAAAAAAAAAAAATAATAATAACCGCTCCACACACAGATAGCTTCACTGCTAAATTCTATGAAATCTTTTAGGAAGATATACCAACTCTATAAAAACTGTTGTAGAAAATTGAAAAGGAAGGAAAACCTCCCAGCTGCTCACCTGAGGTCAGCATAGGCCCACTCTGCTAGACAACGTGAAGAAGGGGTTTTCACTAAGGAACTACCAATATGTAGCATGCTTTAAATGATAATGAATGAACCACCTGGAAATAAATAGTGAAAAATGACATAAAAAGACCTGAGCGTTCATCTTTTCTTTGCCACTAAATTTAAGGGCCAACTGGCACAGGCCGTTTAACTTTCAGCCATAATGTAATCATCTCTAATGTTAATCTGTTAAATTATATGAGTGATATTCAAATATTAAGAGAGTATAGAGGAGAAATGTATACTCATTTCAAAGGTTCCATGGTTTGATAATGTCTGTTCAACCTTACGATTTTCTGTTTCAAAGATACCCACCACTTTTTTTTGCAGTTCAAAAGAAAACAGTTAAGACCTAATTTTTTAATGCCCTGATAAAAATTCACAGAAGATACAGACTCCTTTGAAAAGCAAAGCACAATCCCTGAGAGTGTAAAGCTTTGTATATCAGAGACATGAATTTATTTTTTAAAAAAATAAGTTTGTGAAAAACCAACTAGATGTTTCCCTAAGCAGTTTTCAATTCTCCCACTCTTTTACCTAATTGTCCGCAGCACCTTTGCCTCTTGCCTCTTCTCAGATGTCCCATCCCTACAGAGGTCTGAAGGGAGGTTGAGGTAGCTGAGGCTGGGGGTTTCCTGAAGAGAATACAGGACTTATGACCCCAGGTGGCTTCCTATTGGATGGCTCCTGAAACATTTCCAACGCTTCTGTATGGAAAACCTTCATGGGACATCTTCCTTCCATGGCAGGTTTAATTTTAGTTTTCACCATGCCAACTGATTCAACATCTGCTGTCTTCCTCCAGACCAAATGGGAAATGGAGTCAGCCCAGGGGAGAATCTACAAGCATCCTACAACACAAAATAGTTGGGGCCCAGATACATTTGTAATTTTTTGACACAAGGTTATTAAGCCTGGCATTAAGCCTATCAAGGTTATGATGCCTCTACTGAGTTGGAAAGTTCCCCTCCTCCTCTATTTTATAAGAGATGCATAAAACTGGAGTAATTTCTCCCTAAGTGTTGGACCAAATTCATCAGCAAAGCTATCTGAATCTAGACTTTTCTTGGTGAGAAAACCTTTAATTACAAATTCAATTTTTAAACTAAATATATAAAGCTGTTCTTATTTTTTATTTCCTCATGCTTATTTTGGTAAGTATCCTTGTACAGGAATTAGTTGATTATATTAAAATTATTGAATTTCTTTGGACAAACTCATAAAATCTTATTATCCCTTAAATACATACAGGAACTATAGTAATTTTCCTCTTTGAATTCTGGTATTAAAAATTCAGACTTGGAGGTGGCACCCAAGATGGCCGAATAGGAGCAGCTCCAGCCTCCAACTCCCAGCCTGAGTGACACAGAAGACGGGTGATTTCTGCATTTTCAACTGAGTTACCAGGTTCATCTCACTGGGACACGTTAGACAGTCGGTGCTGGTCAGTGGGTGCAGCCCAACCAGCGAGAGCGGAAGCAGGGCGAGGCAAATGGCACACCAGGAGATTATATCCTACACCTAGCCTGCAGGGTCCCACGCCCACGGAGCCTCCCTCATTGCTAGCAGAGCAGTCTGAGATCTAACTGCAAGGTGGCAGCGATGCTGGGGGAGGGGCGCCCACCATTGCAGAGGCTTAAGTAGGTAAACAAAGATGTCTGGATGCTCGAATTGGGTGGAGCCCACTGCAGCTCAAAGAGGCCTGCCTGACTCTATAGACTCCACCTCTGGGGACAGGGCATACCTAAACAAAAAGCAGCAGAAACCTCTGCAGATGTAAATGTCCCTCTCTGACAGCTTTGAAAGAGCAGTGGTTCTCCCAGCACAGAGGTTGAGATCTGAGAATGGACAGAATGCCTGCTCAAGTGGGTCCCTGACCCCTGAGTAGTGTAACTGGGAGACATCCTCCACTAGTTGCAGACCAACACCTCACACCTCACACGGCGGGGTACACCTCTGAGACAAAGCTTCCAGAGCAAGAATCAGACAGTGAGGCTTGCTGTTCAGCAATATTCTATCCTCTGCAGCCTCTGATGCTGATTCCCAGGCAAACAGGGTCTGGAGTAGACCTCAAGCAAACTCCAACAGACCTGCAGCTGAGGGTCCTGACTGTTAGAAGGAAAACTAACAAATAGAAAGGACACCCACACCAAAACCCCTTCGGTACATCACCATCATCAAAGACCAAAGGCAGATAAAACCACAAAGATGGGGAAAAAGCAGTGCAGAAAAGCTGGAAATTCAAAAAATCA
>NW_012108330.1:805-1537 GCF_000951045.1 Mandrillus leucophaeus | reverse complement strand
GGTATTCAGTTAGGAAAAGAAGAAGTCAAATTGTCCCTGTTTGCAGATGACATGATTGTATATTTATAAAACCCCATCATCTCAGCCCAAAGTCTCCTTAAGCTGATAAGCACCTTCAGCAAAGTCTCAGGATACAAAATCAATGTGCAAAAATCACAAGCATTCTTATACACCAGTAACAGACAAATAGAGAGCCAAATCATGGATGAACTCCCATTCACAATAGCTATGAAGAGAATAAAATACCTAGGAATCCAACCTACAAAGGATGTAAAGGACCTCTTCAAGCAGAACTACGAACCACTGCTCACTGAAATAAAAGAGGACACAAACAAATGGAAGAACATTCCATGCTCATGGATAGGAAGAATCAATATCGTGAAAATGGCCATACTGCCCAAGGTAATTTATAGATTAATGACTTTCTTCACAGAATTGGAAAAAACTGCTTTAAAGTTCATATGCAACCAAAAAAGACCCCGCATTGCCAAGACACTCCAAAGCCAAAAGAACAAAGCTGGAGGCATCATGCTACCTGACTTCAAACCATACTAAAAGGCTACAGTAACCAAAACAGCATGGTACTGGTACCAAAACAGAGATATAGGCCAATGGAACAGAACAGTCCTCAGAAATAATACCACACATCTACAGTTATCTGATCTTTGACAAACCTGACAAAAACAAGAAATAGGGAAAGGATTCCCTAGTTAATAAATGGTGCTGGGAAAA
>NW_012108330.1:0-383 GCF_000951045.1 Mandrillus leucophaeus | reverse complement strand
GAACTAGAGAAGCAAGAGCAAACACATTCAAAAGCTAGCAGAAGGCAAAAATAACTAAGATCAGAGCTGAACTGAAGGAGATAGAGACACAAAAAACCTCCAAAAAATCAATGAATCCAGGAGCTGGTTTTTTGAAAAGATCAACAAAATTGATAGACTGCTAGCAAGACTGATAAAGAAGAAAAGAGAGAAGAATCAAACAGACACAATAAAAAACGATAAAGGGGATATCACCACAGACCCCACAGAAATACAAACTACCATCAGAGCATACTATAAACACCTCTGTGCAAATAAACTAGAAAACCTAGAAGAAATGGATAATTTCCTGGATGCTTACACTCTCCCAAGACTAAACCAGGAAGAAGTTGAATCCCTGAATA
>NW_012108329.1:0-1770 GCF_000951045.1 Mandrillus leucophaeus | reverse complement strand
ATCACTTCTATCTTCCCAGTGGGTCCATCTAAATTCTCTTCCATCTGGGGAAAGCCGGGAGGAAGAAGGTTAAAAATCAAGTAGACAAATACAAAGTTCCCTTTAGCAGTGGGGAAAGGGGGGAAGCTCTGAATATTCATATGTTAATAATTTGTGGCCCCAGGCCAGGCACAGTGGCTCATGTGGGTAATCTCAACACTTTGGGAGGTGGAGGTGGGAGGATCACTTGAGGCCAGGAGTTCAAAAGCAGCCTGGGCAACATACTGAGATCTCATCTCTATAAAAACTAAAAAATTTAGCTGGGCATGGTGGTCCACGCCTGTGGTCCTAGCTACTTGGGAGGCTAAGGTGGGAGGATCACTTGAGCCCAGGAGATCAAGGTTGCAGTGAGTCGTGATCATGCCCCTGCACTCCAGCCTAGGCGATAAAGTGAGACCGTGTTGCCAAAAACAATTAAAAAATAAGAAAAATAAATAATGTGTGGCCTTTCACATTTGTAGATCCCACAGTCCCTTGGAAGTATCTTGCATATTCCTCGTACTTAACAACTCTTCCCACAGGCCTACTTCTTTTTTTTTTTTTTCTGAGATGGAGTCTGATTCTATTGTCGCCCAGGCTGGAGTGCAGTGGCGCCATCTCGGCTCACTGCAACCTCCACCTCCCGGGTTCAAGTTATTTTCCTATCTCAGCCTCCCGAGTAGCTGGGACCACAGGACATGCCACTATGCCCTGCTGTTTTTTTTCTATTTTCAGTAGAGACGGGGTTTCACCATGTTAGCCAGGATGGTCTCAATCTTCTGACCTCCTGATCCGCCCGCCTTGGCCTTCCAAAGTACTGGGATTACAGGCGTGAGCCACTGTGCCTGGCCATGCCTACTTGTTTAATAACTCACCACACCTCTCGTAATCAGCAGCCCAGATATGAAGTTATACTTAGGAATGCCTTTGAGATCGCAACAGAGAAATGAAAAAGTTAAAGTGGAGGTAGAAATAATTTTGAAAAGGAAATAAAAATCAGAATTCCTCTCAGTAGAAAAACACCTATTTTCTACCCAGTCATGAAGGGGAACTTGAGTTTGTGTTTTGGTACCTTCATTTCCCATTAGTTCAAAATTACGATGCAGAGTTTCCTTTCATGTATTTGTATTTCCCACCCCATATGGCGTGTGTCACTTAGTCTCACAAAGAATCTCCATTCTAGTATCACTTCTATCTTCCCAGTGGGTCCATCTAAATTCTCTTCCATCTGGGGAAAGCCGGGAGGAAGAAGGTTAAAAATCAAGTAGACAAATACAAAATTCCCTTTAGCAGTGGGGAAAGGGGGGAAGCTCTGAATATTCATATGTTAATAATTTGTGGCCCCACGCCAGGCACGGTGGCTCATGTGGGTAATCTCAACACTTTGGGAGGTGGAGGTGGGAGGATCACTTGAGGCCAGGAGTTCAAGAGCAGCCTGGGCAACATACTGAGATCTCATCTCTATAAAAACTAAAAAATTTAGCTGGGCATGGTGGTCCATGCCTGTGGTCCTAGCTACTTGGGAGGCTAAGGTGGGAGGATCACTTGAGCCCGGGAGATCAAGGTTGCAGTGAGTCGTGATCATGCCCCTGCACTCCAGCCTAGGCGATAAAGTGAGACCATGTTGCCAAAAACAATTAAAAAATAAGAAAAATAAATAATGTGTAGCCTTTCACATTTGTAGATCCTGCAGTCCCTTGGAAGTATCTTGCATATTCCTCGTACTTAACAACTCTTCCCACAGGCCTACTT
>NW_012108328.1:0-4477 GCF_000951045.1 Mandrillus leucophaeus | reverse complement strand
AAAAAGTTTTGAGACCTATTTAAAGAAAATACTACAACTTTACTAAAGAACAGAAGACTGCAGAGACTGCCAGCTTCCTGATGAGAAGACTAAACATCAAAAATATGTCTGTGCTTTGGGGAGATATCAAATTTGGAAAATGTCAAATCTTCCCCCAAATTAACCTAGAACTCATTGCAGTCTCAATCAAAATTCAAATACAATTTTGTATGGATTTTATAAGCTAATTAAAATTTCATATGAAAGAAAAAATGGACAGGGACAACAAATAAATTTTTTGAAAAAGAATAAAAATGATGATATAAAAGCAGACTAAAGGCCAGGTGCCGTGGTTCATACCTGTAATCCCAGCACATTGGGAGGCCAAGGTGGGAGGGCCCCTCGAGACTCGGAGTTTGAGACCATCCTGGACGACATAGAAAGATGCCATATCTACCAAAAATAAATAATTAGCTGGGCATGATGGCATGCACCTGTGGTTCCAGCTATTTGGGTGACTGAGGCAGGAGGATTACTGGAGCTTGTGAGGTCAGTGATGCAATGAGCCATAATCACGCTGCTGCACTCCAGTGTGGGCAACAGAGTGAGACTGTGTCTCTAAAGTTAAAAAAGAAAAAAAGCAGACTACAAAGCTACCATAATATAAATGATAGAAGATAAATGCAAATACATTAAAAGAAGAGAATAAAAAGATCAGAAACTGTTCAATGTACATATAGGAAGTTAGTATGACAAACATGACATTTCAAATCAGTAGAAAAATAATGGACAGTTCAATAGTATTGGTGGTAGACAATTCAATAAATAATAACCATGAACAAAAATGGGAACTGACAGTTCATATAAAAGGAAATACAAACGGCAAAAAAGAAAATCAGGAGCTCAACCTCACCAGTCATGAAAAAATGAGCAAATTAAAACAACAAGGAAATACTATTTTCATCCACCAGCCTGACAAACTGAAAAATAAGATGTACTACTGACTACAGTTGTGGGGATGTGAATATTATCCTTCACAATTGGTAGAAATTTGGTATGAACCCAAAAAGCCTTTTTGGAGAACAATTTAGCAGCATAACCATTTTGAATAAGCACTTAACCCAGCAACTTCTACTCCATAAACATATCACCATGTGTGTAAATTTTACACATTCACTGAAGCACTGTTCTTAATAATTAAAAACTGGTAAGCCTAAATGTCCATCAACAGAAAAACAGTCATATAAATCTTGGTAAATTTATTCTACACAGTTTAAAACTTTTTTAAAAAGCACACACACACAGTGGGTCTCTGCATTTGTTTTGTGAATATCTCCGAGATATGTTGCTAAAAATGAAAAGAAAGTCAATAACATTACTGAAGGAACGTAACTACAACCAAACAAAAAACGAAATTATACATTTGTAAAACTCTGTAAAACTCTTATTTAATGCATAGATAAAAGTGATGATTCTCAAAATTTAGTATGATTAAGAATGACCAAAGTGCAGCTTCCTAGTTCCTACTTCCAAGAGATTCCAATTCGGAAGGTCTGGGTTGATGCACAGGCACCTCCATTTTTAACTAGCTCCCCAGGTGGTTTGAAGCAAGGGCTTTACCAGGAACATTCTGAGAACTACTGATTTAGAAGGATATAGTATGCTAAATGGTAACACTGTGTTCCTGTAGGTATGGGAATGGCTTTGGCAAAGCGCTGAACTCCCACTCTTTCCTCTGCATAGTTTTACTTGTTTGAATTGCATGAACTAATGTAATCTGTACATTTTTAAATTAAAATAACAACAGGAAAATAAGTGAAAAAAATGTGAAGTGTCTTTAGTCACTTGACAGATAAAATCTATGAGAATTCAAAGGAAGACACCATTTGCACCTGTGGCACTCAGGGAACACTTCCTAGAGCAAGTGGCATTTGAAATGAGCTTTGAAGGAAAAGCTAAGGTTATAGGACAAGTAAAGCAGAAAACATATTCTACGCAGAGAAATGGATGAGAACACAGAGAGGGGAAATGAGGGCCCTTAATTAGTGAGCATTTCCAGTTGATAGAGTTTAGGGCAGTAAAGAGAAATATTAGGAATAAGCAATATAATAGTAGTACATGAGATATTTTTGGAAGTTCTTGGCTATCAAGCTGAAGAATCTGAACTCTATATAAAACAGTGAACAATCACTGAAAGATTTTGAGCTTAAGAATTGTGTGACAGATGCTGCCATAAAAAAGAATGAGATCATGTCTTTTGTGGGAATATGGATGGGGCTGCAGGCTATTATCCTTAGCAAACAACACAGGAACAGAAAACCTGTGTTACAGAATATGACATGTTCTCACAATTGGAAGCTAAATGATGAGAACTTACCAGCGCAAAGATGGAAACGACAGCCATGGGTCTACTTGAAGGTGGAGGGTGGGAGGAGGGAGAGGAGCAAGACAACTATTGGGTATTGGGCTTAATTCCTGGGTGATGAAATAATGTGTACAACAAACCCCCATGCATGAATTTGCCTGTGTAACAAATCTTCACATGTACCGCCGAACCTAAAATAAAAGCTTTTTTAATTGTGTAATCATTACACTACAACAGAACAAAATTTGAGGAAGGTTAATCTGATACCAGGATGCATTAAAGAGGCAGAAGGTGGAGGGGACACTATAGTGCATTCCAAAAGAAATGAGCAGGAATTTTTATAGAGGCAGTAGAAAGAGAAGAAGGTGGAGCCCGGGTGATGAGTAGAGAATACATAATGAATGAAAGAGAAAGATGAGAGGGGAAGGGTTTGTTTTCAGAGATACAGAATTTAGACAAGTTTAAAATGTGACCTCAGTTTCCCGAGAGCTTGAGGTATAACAGGCTTGGGAATCAGCTGCAGAGAAGTGAGAGTTAATATCAAGATCTAACTAAGAGAGCAAACAAAGGAAGACAGGACCAAAACAGACTCCAGGGCTGGGGGTGGGGGACCTAGTTAAGAGAAAGTGGGATCCATTTTTTAAAAACTGGAACAAATAAAATGAAGAAAAAGTAATCAGAGATGTAGAATGAGAACTAGAATACAGATCTTCCAAACTAATAGAGAAAGGATGGTCAATCACACCACCACTCTCCCCAACTACCCTCACCAGTCTTGAGTTTTCACTTTGTTTCATTTCTCAATTGGTTAGAACAGTGGTTCTCAAAACTGGCATTTATCACAACCTTCTGGGAATGAGGACATCCAAGAATTCAGGTCTGGAGATTTTGTTTGAAATCTCAAAATCTGTCTATTTAAACATTTCCCTTACAGCTTATGGACCACTACTTCAGATATAATTTGCTTTACAGTAATAAAGGAAAGGTGGTAAACACTAAAATGAAACACACTTAAAAATTATTACACAATTGAAGGAAAACTTAAAATCTTAGGATATGTGTGAGAGTTGGATAAGTAGGAGGAAAGGGGGAAGCAATATAGGGCTAAATCTGTTTACATGTAAAAGTCAGAAGTTATTCTTTTGTCTTTGTTTTTGTAATTAGATGTGACAAAGATAAAAGAATGGATATTACATTATGAGTATTTGTAGACTTCTCCCCTCTCCCTGCTTCCTAACAAGGTTCCTGACCTCCCTGCTGAACGCTGGGCACTAAGGTGCCAGTCTGAAAAATGAAAGAAGAGGAAAACTGAAAGAAGCCTGACTCAATTAGCCTATATAAAAATTAAAATAGCTAACAACTGGGAACTTACTGTCAGGCTAAGATAATTGAGAACCTTACTGTAAGGTATTTACTGTTCTAAATACCTAACATATATTAACTCATTTAATTCTCACAACAATGCTCTGAATTAAATATTATTACTATTTCTATTTTACACATGCGAAACAGAGCTAGTAAGTGGCGCAGATGGATTCAAACTCAGGCAGTCAATAGCTCCAGAACTTTTGCTGGTCTTAATCACTACCTTATACACTTCAGATAATAAACAATGAACAGACCAGGCGCAGAACCTCACACCTGTAATCCCACCACTTTGAGAGGCCAAGGCAGGTGGATCATGAGGTCAGGAGTTCCAGACCATCTTGGCCAACATGGAGAAACTCCATCTCTACTAAAAATACAAAATTAGACATGGTGGTACACGCCTGTAGTCCCAGCTACTCGGGAGGCTGTGGCAGAATTGCTTAAACCCGGGAGGCAGAGGTTACAGTGAGCTGAGATTGTGCCACTTGAGCCTAGGCAACAGAGTAAGACTCCGCCTCAAAATAAATAAATAAATAAATAAATAAATAATGAACAGATAAGGAGTGAGGCAGAGAGAAAATAAACCAGTGGAACGCATTGAAAAAGATACTTTTGAGAGTACATGGAGAACAGATAAGAGATATTTAAGTGTATTAATTAAAAATATGAATAGGAGGCACTTTTACAACTAATAAATTAGAAAATTTTTTATTTAAATGGTCAACATTTTGTAGACCAATTACACTTTGTTCCCATCCCAGAATA
>NW_012108327.1:0-1137 GCF_000951045.1 Mandrillus leucophaeus | reverse complement strand
GGAAATAAGGAGTATCAGTGAGAATATGCAGAATTGGAAACCTCATGCATTGCTGATGGGAATGTGAAATGGCACAAGTGTTTTGGAAACAATTGAGGAGTTCCTCAGAAAGTTACATATGAAGATACTATGTGACCCAGCAATTTCATTCTGATGTATATATGCAAGAAATTGAAAACCTATGTTAGCAAAAAAACTTTAATGTGAATATTCTTGGCAGAATTATTCATAATACCTAAAAAGTGGAAATAGCACCAAATGTACATCAGTTAATAGGTGGAAAACAAATATAGTCATATAGTAGAATATTACTCAGGCCTAAAAAATTCAAGTTCTTACATGTGCTACAACATGGATGAGCTATGAAAACATTATGCATTAAATAAAAGAAGCCAAACCACAAGAGACTGCATATTTTATAAATTCATTTATATGAAATGTCCAGAGTGGTCAAATCCACAGAGACTTCTAAAGTAGATTAGTGGTTGCCTCCGCGGCAGAAGGGAGGCTGTTAATGGGTATGGGAATGCTTTGGAGAGTATGAAATTGTTCTGGAATCGGGTAGTAGTGACAGTTGGACAACTTTGTGAATATACTAACAACCATTGAAGTATATACTTTAAAAGAATCGATTTTATACCTAAATAAAAATTATACTAGGAAAAATAAAACAGAAAAAGGCACAATCTGGCAAAGAAATAGTGTAGTATATATAGAGAGAATGTTTAAATTCCAAAATAAACAGTACATTCTCTTTTTATATAATACGGTGATTAAAATGTTATATGTTTTCTCTAAGGGCAGTATGTCTACTGAGTAGCAAAACATGCTTAATAAACCAGAGTGAACATAGAATGAGGCAAGGTAGAATAAATAAAACAAAAACAAAGAAATAAAGCAAAACCAATATATTTAAAATTCATGTACTACATACTTAATTTATGGCAGTTATAATTTTTAATCAAAACACCATTTTTTCCTATGAATATGAACTTGCTCTAAAAATAATGCCTTTAGATTTAAATATACAAATATATGTCTCAATTATAAAATCTATCCTCATGAGTTACTTTAAAAGGGAGGGACTGCATTGGGAGTTATACCTGATGTAAATGACGAGTTGATGGGTGCAGCACA
>NW_012108326.1:0-1751 GCF_000951045.1 Mandrillus leucophaeus | reverse complement strand
CACATATATGTGTGTGTGTGTATATACACATATATATACACATATATGTGTGTGTGTATATACACATATATATACACATATATGTGTGTGTGTGTGTATATATATATACACATGTAGAGAGAAATGGAGTCTGACGCTGTCACCCAGGCTGGAGTGCAATGGCGCGATCTCAGCTCACTGCAACCTCTGCCTCCTGGGTTCAAATAATTCTCCTGCCTCAGCCTCCCAAGTAGCTGGGATTACAGGTGCATGCTGCCACAGCTGGCTAATGTTTTTGTATTTTAGTAGAGATGGGGTTTCACCATGTTGACCAGGCTGGTCTTGAACTCCTGAGCTCAGGCAATCCACCCGCCTCAGCCTCCCAAAGGGCTAGGATTATAGGTGTCAGCCACTGCCCCAGCCCAAAACTTGATATATTTTTAGATTATTAATCTTTTCTGCCTTAAAATATTAGCTGAAGTCTTTGTGATGTTGGCCTTGAAATTTTTATACAATTATTAATTCAGATTAATCCAACATATAATGAGTCAACACTGACCATGGATCAAGTCCTGTGTTAGATGCTTATTTGATTTAGCTTTTAGTCATTTGGTCTCATTTCTCTTTCCTTGAAGACAAGACTCCACACCACAGGTCTTCCCTTTAAAATTTTCCTTGCAACTCAATATCTCGGAAAAAAACACATTTAAACTTACTCCTCCTCCTGGTTTTTTTGTTTTGTTTTGTTTTGTTTTGTTTTGTTTTTTTGAGACAGAGTTTTCCTCTTGTCACCCCGGCTGGAGTGCAATGGCACCATCTCGGCTCACTGCAACCTCCACCTCCCAGGTTCAAGCGATTCTCCTGCTTCAGCCTCCCGAGTAGCTGGGATTACAGGCACCCACCACCACACCTGGCTAATTTTTTATATTTTTAGTAGAGACAGAGTTTCACCATGTTGGCCAGGCTGGTCTCGAACTCCCGACCTCAGGTGATCCACCCACGTTTGCCTCTCAAAGTGCTGGGATCACAGGCGTGAGCCACTGTGCCGGCGTGAGCCACTGTGCCCGGCCCTCCTCCTCCTGTTGAACTGAAATTTGGTGTCCTTTGACCAACATCTCCCTACTCTCCCACCCCCAGTCTCTGATAACCACCATTCTACTGTCTTATGAGTTAGGCGTTTTTATACTCCATAGCTGAATAAAGTCACGCAGTATTTGTTTTTCTGTGCTTGGCTTATTTCACTTAAACCAATGTCCATCAGATTTGTCCATGTTGTCACAAATGACAGAATTTCTTTTCATCGTGTACATATACCACATTTTTAAAGTCCATCCATCTTTTGATGCACACAGGTTGTGTACATCATGGTGAGTATAGTTCATAATATATTGTATACTTGAAAATTCCTAACAGAATTAATTTTAAGTATTCTCACCACCAAAAAAAAAAAAAAAATGGTAATTATACAAGGTAAGGCATATGTTCAATAGCTTGATTTTGCTATTCTGCAATGCGTATATGTATATAAACCTCATAATGTACACCATAAATATATATTATTTTTACTTGTCAATTCGAAAGAAAGAAAAGAAGGCCAGGTGTGGTAGCTTACGCCTGTAATCCCAGCACTTGGGAGGCCGAAGCGGGCAGATCATGAGGTCAACAGATTGAGACCATTCTGGCCAACATGGTGAAACCCTGCCTCTACTAAAAATACAAAAATTAGCCGGCCATGGTGGCGGGCACCTGTAGTTCCAGCTACTCGGGAGGCT
>NW_012108325.1:0-1035 GCF_000951045.1 Mandrillus leucophaeus | reverse complement strand
GGTTTCAAGAATTAAATATGAAATATAAAACTATAAATCTTTAGATTATGTAGAATACCTTCGTGCACTTGGGAAAAGGAAGGTTTTCTTTACCAATATAGAAAAAGAACAAAATGTAATGGAAAGATTGATAATTTGGGCTAAATTAAAGGTAAGATATTCTGTTCATCAAAAGACACTTTGAAGAGAATAAAAAGACAGATAACTCCTACAGTTAAAACTTAATCAAAAATTAGTATTATACATCATCCTTTGCTAGCTGTGAGGGATTGGTTCTAGGACTCCCCACAGATACCAAAACATGCAGATGCTGAAGTGCCTGGTACAAAATGGTGTAGATAGTCTCAAATTGATTTCCAGAAGGTTTGCACCAATTTTTACTTCCACCAACAGTTTAAAGTTGTCCCAGATGTGCCATATCCTTGAAAATCACTTAATATCATTAGACTTAAAAATAAAAAGTAGCAAAACACGAATCCCTGGTTTAGTTGCTTAAATAATGGTCCCTCATCTTCCTAAACACTTCCTCAGATATGCCAGTGTAGAGGTATAAAATAATATAACACTGTGGTTTATTTATATGTATTATAAACATATATTATAAAATTTATTCATCCTCTCATATAAAATCCTCTCCAGATTACTTATAATACCTAAAATGCCATATAAATACTCATTCCACTGTATTGGTTTTAATTTGTGTTATGTTTTATTTATGTATTTTTTTTCAAAATGTTTTGAGTTACATTATGTATTTTTTTTCAAAATGTTTTGAGACTGTCTCTTATACACATCTAGATGTGTATAAGAGACAGATCTGTGGGTAGTTGAATCCACAGATGCAGAACCCATGGATACAGAGTCAACTGTATTATATCTGTCTCTTATACACATCTAGATGTGTATAAGAGACAGGTATATATGTGTGTATATATATGTGTGTGTATATATGTGTCTGTGTGTATATATAAACACAGACACATATAGGTGTGAATATACATACACACATATATACACACACATATATACACACAT
>NW_012108324.1:0-1898 GCF_000951045.1 Mandrillus leucophaeus | reverse complement strand
CAAACAAACAAAACAAAACAAAAAACCAAGGAAGTAACCACCATCCATGTCAGACTCTTACTGGGGAGAGGAGGGATTGTTTTGGGGACGGGCCCGTGGAGGGCTTGGTGTGAGGGTTGGCAAGGTTCTATCTCCTCTCACATCTGGTCCTCTGTTTTTGTTTGTTTGAGGAGTCTCGCTCTGTCGCCCAGGCTGGAGTGCAGTGGTGCAATCTCAGCTCACTGCAACCTCCGCCTCCTGGGTTCAAGCAATTATCTGCCTCAGTCTCCCAAGTAGCTGGGATTACAGGCACGTGCCACCACATCCGGTAATTTTTTGTGTTTTTAGTAGACACAGGGTTTCACCACCTTGGCCAGGCTGGTCTTGAACTCCTGACCTCGTGATCCACCCACCTCGGCCTCCCAAAGTGCTGGGATTACAGGCGTGAACCACTGCGCCCAGACTCATATCTGGTCCTCTACGGAGTTGCCTTATAATAATTCAGTAAGCTTTATATTTGTTTTATGCTGATTTCTATATTTCCACCACATTTAACAATAAAAAAATTTGTGACAGCAGTCCAGGTGCGGTGACTCACGCCTGTAATCCCAGCACTTCGGGAGGCCGAGGTGGGTGGATCACCTGAGGTCGGGAGTTTGAGACCAGCCTGACCAACATGGAGAAACCCCGTCTCTACTAAAAATACAAAAATTAGCCAGGTGTGGTGGCGTGCGCCTGTAATACCAGCTACTCAGGAGGCTGAGGCAGGAGAATTGCTTGAACCCAGGGGACAGAGGTTGCAGTGAGCTGAGATTGTGCCATTGCACTCCAGCTTGCGTGACAGAGTCAAACTCCATCTCAAAATAAAATAAAATAAAATTTAAATTTAAATTGGCCAGTCGCGGTGGCTCACGCCTGTAATCCTAGCACTTTGGGAGGCTGAGGCAGGTGAATCACGAGGTCAGAAGTTCGAGACCAGCCTGGCCAGCATGGTGAAATCCCGTCTCTACTAAAAACACAAAGAATTAGCCAGGCATGGTGGTGCGCACATGTAATCCCAGCTCTTAGGGAGGCTACGGCAGGCAGATGACCTGAGGTCAGGAGTTTGAGACCAGCCTGGCCAACATGGTGAAACCCCGTCTCTACTAAAAATACAAAAATTAGCTAGGCGTGGTGGTGCGCACATGTAATCCCAGCTACGCGGGAGGCTGAGGCAGGAGAATTGCTTGAACCTGGGAGGTGGAGGTTGCAGTGAGCCGAGATTCAAGATTGTGCCATTACACTATAAATAAATAAATAAATAAATAAATAAATGGAAACTCGGGCATTTATCCTTCCTTTCCTATACAAACCTTACCACAGGGTAACCAAAGAGATGATGAGAAATTTCACTTTCTAGAAGTATTCCAGAAAGTAAATAAGCAAGGAATGAAACACTGAAATCTTGCTGTTACCATTTCCTCACAACTTTAGAATTCAAGCGCAGAGCTCACAATATGAGACAATCAGACACGTCATGTGTTGAAGAACACAACAGCCCCTGTGAAGTCATCTTCCCTCCCGAAAAAGCAAAATTTTATCTGCTTGCGCCTCTGGATATGACAGTTTGCGGGGAATACAAAGGATAAGGAACCCATGAGATAGACTACACTGAGAACACAATCAGCAAAATCCTGACTGCAGGAAAGTCTCCAGAACGAATGATCTGGTTTCTTCAGTAAATAAACTGTAAAGGGGGGTGATAAAGATGAAGTGGGAACCTAAAGATTAAAAGTGACCAGCTGGGCACGGTGGCTCACGCCTGTAATCCCAGCACTTTGGGTGGCTGAAGCAGGTGGATCACTTGAGGTCAGGAGTTCGAGACCAGCGTGGCCAACATGATGAAACCCGTCTCTACTAAAAATACAAAAATTAGCCAG
>NW_012108323.1:0-1212 GCF_000951045.1 Mandrillus leucophaeus | reverse complement strand
CAGCTACTCGGAGGCTGAGGCAGGAGAATGGCGTGAACCCAGGAGGCGGAGCTTGCAGTGAGCCGAGATTGCGCCACTGCACTCCAGCCTGGGCGACACAGCGAGACTCCGTCTCAAAAAAAAAAAAAGAAGGGAGAGAGAAAACTTTGCCCTTTTCCTTGAAAGAAACCACCTATGGAAGGAATCATTGGTACACTTTATTCTAAGTACATATCAGAGTGTTTAATTTTTTATTTGAGACGGAGTCTCACTCTGTTGCCCAAGCTGGCGTGCAGTGATGCAATCTCAGCTCAGTGCAACCTCCGACTCCCGGGTTCAAGCGATTCTCCTGCCTCAACCTCCTGAGTAGCTGGGATTACAGGTGCCCGCCTCCATGCCCGGCTAATTTTTGTGTTTTTAGGAGAGACAGGGTTTCACCATGTTGGTCAGATGGGTCTCGAACTCCTGACCTCGTGATTTGCCTGCCTCAGCCTCCCCAAAGTGCTGGGATTACAGGCGTGAGCCACTGCGCCCAGCCAGAGTGTTTCCTTTTAGGTGGGGAAGGGGAAATCATGCATAGCAAGTCACATTCCCAATGTTACATTTATTTATTTATTTATTTATTTTTGATACTTGCTCTTGTCACTCAGGCTAGAGTGCAGTGGCGTGATCTTGGCTCACTGCAGCCTCCACCTCCCAGGTTCAAGCTATTCTCCTGCCTCAGCCTCCTGAGTAACTGGGATTACACGTGGGTGTCACCATGCCCGGCTAATTTTTTGTATTTTTAGTAGAGACGAGGTTTCACCATGTTGGCTAGGCTGGTCTCCAACTTCTGACCTCAAGTGATCTCCCCACCTCCTTCCCAAAGTGCTGGGATTACAAACCATGCCCGGCCCCAAAGCTGCCTTTTAAAATTGGTTAATTGAAATTTAGAATTATTTCTCAGAAGTCTGGACGTGGTGGCTCACGCCTGTAATCCTGGTACGTTGGGAAGCCAAGGCAGGCAGATTGCCGGAGCTCAGGAGGTTGAGACCAACCTGGGCAATACAATGAAACCTCTCCTCTAAAAAACACAAAAAATTAACTGGGCGTGGCAACGTGTGCCTGAGTCCCAGCTATTCAGGAGGCTGAGACAGGAGAATGGCTTGAACCCCGGGAGGCAGAAGTTGCAGTAAGCCGAGATCACGCCATTGAACTCCAGCCTGGGTGACGGAACGAGACTTCGTCTCAAAA
>NW_012108322.1:0-1142 GCF_000951045.1 Mandrillus leucophaeus | reverse complement strand
TTTATCTGTATCTATGTCTGCCTAGCTATACATCCATCCTTTGAGAGAAACCATTTTTGACTATGCCAGAAATAAGTTTAAAATATAGATTTTTTAAAAAAAGTAACAGTAAGATATTTAGTTCAAAGATTATAAACCATGAGTATTCACTGCACTTTTCTTGAGCTCTTAGTATGTGTCCTAGACCATGTCCAAATATTAGGTGTAAGTTGGTGAACAAAACAAATAGAATTGTCAGTCAAGTTGAGAAAACAGACATCAAACACATGAACATACAGATACAATTTCAAATTATTATAAATACTGTAGCATACAACACTGGAGCATTATGAAAGAAAAGAGCAGGAGGACCCTAAATTGATGCCAGCAATTATAGTTGACCTCTGTGATTAGAGTTTAAAAATACACAGCATTGTGAAATGAATGATTTACAACACAATGTATGTCACTGGGTTATTGGACTCTCTGTAAGTTAGCAGTTGAATGAGTAGCAGGACTACCATCAGAATCAGCTACGCCTCTGCCTTACATGAATGAATAGAAATTTCTAAATGATTTATGTAATGTAAAATAACTTTCGTAAAGTCTATGTATAGATTATTTTTGATGCATGTTTAGATGGCAAGAGGAATTCTTTAATTACATTTTAAAAACTGATAGACATCTTTGATATCAGAACTACAAGTTGCATAGAATTCAAATGAAGCAAAATCTGTAACACCGCCTTTATTGAAAACTCAAAAGTAATACTCCTGGCCAGGTACAGTGGCTCACACCTGTAATCCAGTACTCTGAGAGGAAGAGGCAGGAGGATCACCTGAGGTCAGGAGTTCAAGACCAGCCTGGCCAACATGGTGAAACCCTGTCTTTACTAAAAATACAAAAAAAAAAAAAAAATTAGCTGGGCATGGTGGCACACGCTTGTGATCCCAGCTACTCAGGAGGCTGAGTCAGGGCAATTGTTTGAACCCGGGAGGCCAAGGTTGCAGTAAGCCGAGATTGTGCCACTAAACTCCAGCCTGGGTGACAGAGCAAGACTCCATCTCAAAAAAAAAAAAAAAAGAAAGAAAGAAAGAAAGCAATACTCCTAAATGCTAAACTGCAGGATTCTGAATGTCTCAGACCTCTAGTGCTGAGCTCCC
>NW_012108321.1:0-1278 GCF_000951045.1 Mandrillus leucophaeus | reverse complement strand
ATGATACATTTAATTAAACAAGAAAGCAAGTCCTCTTTGGAAAAAATATGAAATTTTATTGAGAGACACTTTAGACAACCTGATTAGATGTACTGATAATACCATGTGCATGATTGAAAGACTCAGTATTGTAAAGGCACCAGGTCTACCCAAATCTATCTACAGATTCATTGAAATTCCAATGGAAATCTTCATGATGCATGCATGTGTATATGTGTGTTAAACTTCAAAAGTTATGTAGAAATATGAAGAGCCGAGAATAACAAAGAAGCTCTTGAAGAAAAAATGATTGGCAGCGTTGCTTTATAAGATGTTAAGACTTATTAAAAAACTATTATAATTAAGACAATGTGGCTCTGGTGCAGGGATAAACCAACTGAGCAGTGAAACAGAATAGGATACTCCCAAATATTTCCACTTAGATATAAACCATATATATGACAGATGTCATATTTATATCAGTGATATAAATATGAAGAGTCTAGAATAGCGAAGAAGTATAAATTTTTCAAAATGATGTTGGGATAATTAGATTACACATGGGAAAAAAATAAAGTAAATTAAACCTCTACCTCATCATAACTTATACCAAAAATTATTTTCAGGTGGTTAAGACTTAAAACTAAAGCTGCTGGGCCCAGTGGCTCACGCCTGTAATCTCAGCACTTTGGGAGGCCGAGGCTGGTGGACTGGCTGAGGAGTTGAGACCAGTCTGGGCAACATGGCAAAACCTCATCTCTACAAAAAAATACAAAAGTTAGCCGGGTATGGCGGCATGCAGCTGTGGTCCTAGCTACTTGGGAGGCTGAGGCATCAGAATTGCTTGAGTCCGGGAGGTCAAGGCTGCAGTGAGCCAAGTTTGTACCACTGCACCAAAGTCTGTCGAGTGAGACCTTGTCTCTAAAATAATAATAATAATAATAAGAAGAAGAAGAAGAAGAAGAAGAAGAAAATTTAAAATAAAAATAAAAGCAACTAACAGTACAGCTAGGGACAAAGATGTAGCAAGTAAAACTGTAAGGAATAATAAGTAATCACTTATCAGGGTAGGAAGAGTATTGGGTTCAGGTGTGGAATAATGGGACTTCTGGATTGCTAGAAGTGTTCTTTTTCTTGGCCAGGCTGGTGTAACATGGATATAAACTTCATAATGATTCCTTAGGCTGCACATGTATGTTAGATGCACTCTTCAGTATATATACTTTACTAAAAACGTAAGAAAAAGATATGCTAAGTGATGGAGGACTATACAACTTATAGTTAATTTTAAAGGTTCTC
>NW_012108320.1:0-1493 GCF_000951045.1 Mandrillus leucophaeus | reverse complement strand
GCAAAGTGATATTTGGAAGCCCATAGAGGTCTATGATGAAAAAGGAAATGTTCTCAGATGAAATCTGGAAAGAAGCTTTCTGAGAAACTGCTTAGTGTTCTGTTAATTCATGTCACAGAGATACAGCTTTCCCCTAAAGAAGCCACTCGCTAGGCGTGTTCTTGTGGAATTCGAAAAGTGATATTTGGAAGCCCATAGAGGGCAATGGTGAAAAAGAAAATATCCTCAGGGAAAAACTGGAAAAAAGCTTTCTGAGAAACTTTTTTGGGCTGTGTGACTTCCACTCACAGAATTACAACTGTATTTCGTGGATCTCTTTGCTAGCCTTCTTTCTGTGGAATCTGAGTACAAATATTTCTGATCCCTTTGACGACTATAGGGCTAAAGGAAATATCCTCCGATAGCAAAGAGAAGAAAGTTTCTGAGAAAATTCTTTGTGTTCTGTGAAATCATCTCACAGAGTTACAGCTTTCCTCTCAAGAAGCCTCTCGCTAAGACAGTTCTTTTGGAATTTGAAAAGAGATAGTTGGAAGCCCACAGAGGGCTATGGTGAAAAGGCAATATTCTCAGTTGAAACCTGGAAAGAAGCTTTCTGAGAAACTGCTTAGTGTTCTGTTATTTCATCCCACAGAGTTACAGCTTTCCCTTCCAGAAGCCGCTCGCTAAGTCTGTTCTTGTGGAACTCGCAAAGTGATATTTGGATGCCCATAGAGGGCTATGGTGAAAAGAAAATATCCTCAGATGAAATCTGGAAAGAAGCTTTCTGAGAAACTGCTTAGGGTTCTGTTAATTCATCCAACAGAGTTATATCTGTACTTCGTGGATCTCTTTGCTAGCCTTATTTCTGTGGAATCTGAGAACAAATATTTCGGATCCCTTGGAAGAATATGGGGCCAAATTAAATATCCTCCGATAACAAAGAGAAAGCAGCTTTCTGAGAAACTTCTTTGTGTTGTGTGAAATCATCTCATAGAATTACATCTTTCTCCTCATGAGGCCTCTCGCTAAGCCTGTTCTTGTGGAATTCGCAAAGTGAAATTTAGAAGCCCATAGAGGGCTATGGTGAAAAAGGCAATATCCTCTGATGAAATCTGGAAAGAAGCTTTCTGAGAAGCTGCTTAGTGTTCTGTTAATTCATCTCACAGAGTTACAGCTTTCAACTCAGGAAGCCGCTCGCTAAGTCTGTTCTTGTGGAATTCGCAAAGTGATATTTGGAAGCCCATTCAGGGCTATGCTGAAAAAGAAAGTATCCTCAGGGAAAAACTGGAAAGAACCTTTCTGAGAAACTGCTTTGTGATTTGTGACTTCCACTCACAGAGTTACGTCTGTATTTCGTGGATCTCTTTGCTAGCATTCTTTTTGTGGAATCTGAGAACAGATATTTCGGATTCCTTTGAAGACTATAGGGCCAAAGGAAATAACCTCCGATAAAAAAGAGAAAGAAGCTTTCTGAGAAACTTCTTTGTGTTCTGTGAAATCATCTCACAGAGTTA
>NW_012108319.1:994339-994726 GCF_000951045.1 Mandrillus leucophaeus | reverse complement strand
AATCCTTAGAAACTTACAAAGAGACTTAGACTCCCACACAATAATAATGGGAGACTTTAACACCCCACTGTCAACATTAGACAGATCAACGAGACGGAAAGTTAACAAGGATATTGAGGAATTGAACTCAGCTCTGCACCAAGCGGACCTAATAGACAGCTACAGAACTCTCCACCCCAAATCAATGGAATATACATTCTTCTCAGCACCACATCACATTTATTCCAAAACTGACCACATAGTTGGAAGTAAAGCACACGTCAGCAAATGTAAAAGAACAGAAATTATAACGAACTGTCTCTCAGACCACAGTGCAATCAAACTGAGAACTCAGGATTAAGAAACTCACTCAAAACTGCACAACTACATGGAAACTGAACAACCTGC
>NW_012108319.1:993975-994289 GCF_000951045.1 Mandrillus leucophaeus | reverse complement strand
CTATCCAAGAGCATGGAATGTTCTTCCATTTGTTTGTGTCCTCTTTTATTTCATTGAGCAGTGGTTTGTAGTTCTCCTTGAAGAGGTCCTTCACACCTCTTGTAAGTTGGATCCTAGGTATTTTATTCTATTTGAAGCAATTGTGAATGGGAGTTCACTCATGATTCGGCTCTTTGTCTGTTATTGGTGTATAAGAATGCTTGTGATTTTTGCACACTGAGTTTGTATCCTGAGACTTTGCTGAAGTTGCTTATCAGCTTAAGGAGATTTTGGGCTGAGATGATGGGGTTTTCTAAATATACAATCATGTCATC
>NW_012108319.1:990497-991205 GCF_000951045.1 Mandrillus leucophaeus | reverse complement strand
AAAGCAGGAAATATCTAAAATTGACACCCTAACATCACAATTAAAAGAACTAGAGAAGCAAGAGCAAACACATTCAAAAGCTAGCAGAGGGCAAGAAATAACTAAGAATCAAAACTGATCCCTCCAAAATGGATTTTCTCCCCAGAAAAATGCACAAGACTTTGAATCACTTAAGAAATATGAAGATCTATAACAAATGAACAGTTGATGTAGAGCAGGACAGCATTTACTTCTGGATATATAAGGAACTTAAGAACTTATTCTTGTGGAAAATCACAATGATTTTCAGAATATTTCACCAAATAGATGGTGGCAAATAGTTTGGCAACACATATATAGAAAGATGATTTATGCTACACATAAATGAAAGGCAAACACAAACACAATTGATGTGTTTTATTATATTACAATAATTTACACTATACCGATAACCACATGGAAAAATTCACAATTATAAAGAGTGAATTTTTATAATTTTATAATTATATAATTTTATAATTATAATTATAATTCACTATATAGTGGATTATAAATAGTTCTATTAATTATAATGTTCTATTATAATAAATGTTCTATTAATTAAATGTTCTATTAATTATAATGTTCTATCATAATAGAACATTATAATATTTTATAAAAACTAAAAGCTGGAACAGTAAAAAACTATTTAAAACAGTCTTTTTACAACCACTATTTGCATAATTTCCA
>NW_012108319.1:986700-987232 GCF_000951045.1 Mandrillus leucophaeus | reverse complement strand
ACCTGAGGTCAGGGTTCAAGACCAGCCTGGCAGACATGGTGAAACCCCTGTGTCTAGTAAAAATACAAAAATTAGCTGGGCATGGTGGCAGGTGCACCTGTAATCCCAGCTACTTGGGAGGCTGAGGCAGGAGAATTGCTAGAACCCAGGATGTGGAGGTTGCAGTGAGCTGAGGTGGCAGTGAGCCGAGGTGGCACCATTGCACTCCAGCCTTGGTGACAGAGCGAGACTCCATCTCAAAAAGAAAAAAAAAAAAAGAAAAAAGAAAAATAGGAATGAATGTGTGTGTGTGTGGGAGGCTAGTGACACAGCTAAAATACACATATGTATACAATTTAGCAGTGTCATATTATCTGAGTTAATTTCTTTTGCTTGTTTACATTTACCAGTAAGTGGTCCAGAATACAAAATATGGTAACAGAGAACTCAATTTTATACTTACTCCTTGGTGCAGTTACCAGAAGTAAAAACTTGCATCCTAGGAATAGGGAGGTATGGAAAAACCTTTTTTTTTTTTTAACTTGGAGATAAC
>NW_012108319.1:985439-986650 GCF_000951045.1 Mandrillus leucophaeus | reverse complement strand
ATAGAACATTATAATATTTTATAAAAACTAAAAGCTGGAACAGTAAAAAACTATTTAAAACAGTCTTTTTACAACCACTATTTGCATAATTTCCAGTAAACACTTAAAAGCTGTGTTAATCTGTTCTCACACTGCTATAAAGAACTACCTGAGACTGATAACTTGTAAAGAAAAGAGGTTTAATTGACCCACAGTTCCACAGGCTGTACAGGAGGTATGGCTGGAGAAGCCTCAGGAAACTCATAATCATGGCGAAAGGTCGAGGAGAAGCCAGCACATCTTACCTGGTGTGAGCAGAAGGAAGAGAGAGAGAATGGGAAAGTGCTACACGCTTTCAAACAACCAGATGTTGTGAGAACTCACTCAGTATCGTGAGAACAGCAAGGGAATATCTGCCTCCATGATCCAATCACCTCCTACCAGGTCCCTCCCCCAACATTAGGGATTACAATTCAACATGAGATTTGGATGAGGACACAGAGCCAAATCATATCAGAAGCCTAATACATGTATGCGTATCTTTTATGGATTAAAATATTGTACATTTAAAATTATATTTTAATATTGTGGCATGAAAAATATAAATTAAAATATTGTACATTTAAAATTATATTTTAATATTGTGGCATGAAAAATATAAACACCAGTGCAGTATGTTTATGCTTAGTCAAAGTTAACTGGTTTAGGGTTTTAGAAACTTTTCCAGGTAAAATAGAGTCAAGTATACTCGAGATCACCATCCTACAGATTCCTATTTATCAAACCTGGCAATCTCAGTGAACTGTGATTGTACCACTTCACTCTAGCCTGGGCAACAGGCTAAAAAAAAACCCAAAACCCAACCAAACAAACAAAAACCCACACCTGGCTATCTACTTCAATTTGTCAATGACCCTCAGGCCTTTCTTTGAACTTGACAACATCACTCCCAACCTTAGTTTTTACACTGAAAGAGAGATGAATAGTAATGTGAAGCATTTAAAACAAAAATGAAACCTGCATCTTTAGAATGTAACTTTTGTGCTTTAGAGTTTTCCTTTGCTTATTGGTTCCTAAATATAGACTCCGCATTTCAGTTCCAAGAACTGACGTAGAAAAATATAGAATGTTTTAATGTTTGTTTTAGATGTGATCTTTCTCATAAGCCTTAGAAAAGGAGCAAAAAGAGACATAAACTTCAAGCTGTATCTATAGCAATATCAGTCAATATG
>NW_012108319.1:932987-984334 GCF_000951045.1 Mandrillus leucophaeus | reverse complement strand
ATTTACCAGTAAGTGGTCCAGAATACAAAATATGGTAACAGAGAACTCAATTTTATACTTACTCCTTGGTGCAGTTACCAGAAGTAAAAACTTGCATCCTAGGAATAGGGAGGTATGGAAAAAACCTTTTTTTTTTTTTAACTTGGAGATAACACATTGAATAGCTGTCAAAATTCAAATCGACTAGTTTTGAAAAACTTGAGAAGTGTGTTCAAATGAATAAAAAAAACAAAAGAAACCCATAGTTGCCTAAGGGTCTTAAAAATTAGAAATTTAATACTCTCATCAGTACACCACCATTCTGGAATCAGAACTGGTCTGCTTTTTTTGTGTGCCTATACTTCTGGACTGTGAACTTCACACATGTTTCTCAGTTCTTCCCACCACTTAGGTGGGACACGATGGCTGGAGTGGACTAGAGTTGGATATGTCCCTTCTTCCACATGGAAGGCAGAGCTGGCTGGAATTGGATGTTTCTCTTCCCACAGGTCTGTTAAGCTCTGTTAAATAGTTTCTCCTGAGGGGTGGACCTTATTCATCACTGAGTGCTCTGGGGTCTTTAAAAATGGTTCCTTTTCCCTTCTTCCTGCAGGAGGTATGAGGAGATTCTTCTCCAGTATTCACTGTGAGAAACTGGTCCTGCTCCTGGAGGCAAATTCACAAAAGCACGGAGGCCCTGATGCGGAGTGCCCCCAGTTTTTAATCTCTGAGGCTTGTTGGCTCTAGGCCTCCAGCCATTCATCGGTGATGTTCAGGTTTCCCTACCTTGGCACTGCTTTCCATGGAGGTTTGTGCTTAGGGGTTTCTGCTCCGGCAAGTCACAGTTCTGTGCATTTGCCTGCTGGTCTTTCCAGTTTTGGGGGCAGTGGTTTGCCTTGTGACCCCACCTCTCTGATGGGTCTCAGAAAAGCTGTTGATTTTTTAGTTTAAGTTGTTTTTACTTGTTAAGACAGAATGGCAACTTGCAGCTAGATTGAAAACCAGATGTCTTCTAATAACTCATTTTTTAAATTCACAGATTTGGACTACTTCCTTTATCGTAATCTAAATAGAATAGTTTTTAGTGATCTTCAAGGATATTATATGTGGGATCAGTTGCAAATTTATATTCTACAAATGTATGCCGAATATTTTACCATCTTTGAATTTTCACTCTTCTTCTTTCTCGTAATATCAGTCATACCACACTGTCAGGTCTCCCTATGTAGTGTCCCTCACATTTCATTTCATTGGCTTTACTCTGACTCCAGTCTCTTATGGAAGAAAGTCAATATTTCTGAACCCAGCATTCAAGGCCCTTTGGATTGGGCCCTGTGGCAGTGATACTCAGCTGTTCTCTCTCGGTTCAGCCTTCACTCTATACTCCACCCTGTGAGGATGGGCTGCAGCTCTGCAGGCTGCATTTCTCCTCTGTCAGTGCAATCCCTGTGAGCTCTGTCAATGGGGAAGCTACAGGGAGATTGCAGACCTGGAAGAGGAGAAGGGACTTGCTGCTTCCTGTCTCCTTCTGGTTCTTCTGAGTGTAGCTCCAGCTTCATTTCTTCACCCTGGCAGCTGCAGTTTCTTCCTGTAGCAGCAACTGAATCCAATATGCCAATTTTCCCGAACTTGCAGAGCCAGCCTGACTGAACCTTCTTAGAGACAACAGCCCCTTCTGGGTTCCAGGTATATGGGCTGTTACATTTTTAAAAATTTTAAAAATCCTTCTTCACCTTTTCTGCCAGCCCTAGAAATGATAGCTGTTTCCTACAGTTGCTACCTCCATGATACCTTAGAATTTTCTTTTTACCTTTTCAGGTACTTAGTTAACAACATTATACTTATTAATAGTTAACAATTCATTATATTAATTTTCTCTGTTGAAATAATTGGTGTGGTGTCTGTCTCTTGATTATGGCCTCACTGACACAGGCACCAGACCACTGCCACAATTGTAAATGATTTCCCAGATCAGATCCTCTGCTTCAATGAGAAAAGTCTATTCTTTCCACGTGCCCCTAAGTGGGCTTTTCCCTTTCCCAACTTTGAAAAACTTGCTTATATCACCCCTCACCTACAAAAGCTATCCAACTTCTGCCAATCTAAATCTTGTCTTCCAAAGTCCAGGTAAAACCCCAGTCTTTTTTTTTTTTCTTTTTTCTTTTAAGTTCCAGGATACATGTGCAGAATGTGCAGGTTTGTTACATGGGTATACATGTGCCATGGTGGTTTGCTGCACCTATCAACCTGTCATCTAGGTTTTAAGCCCCACATGCATTAGGTATTTGTCCTAATGCTCTCCCTCCCCTAGGCTCCCACCCCTTGATAGGCCCTGGTGTGTGATGCTCCCCTCCCTGTGTCCATGTGTTCTCATTGTTCAACTACCACTTATGAGTAAGAACATGTGGTGTTTGGTTTTCTGTTCCTGTGTTAGTTTGCTGAGAATGATGCCTTGCTTCATCCATGTCCCTGCAAAGGACATGATCTCATTCTTTTTTATGGCTGCATAGTATTCCATGGTGTATATGTGCCACATTTTCTTTATCCAGTCTATCATTGATGGGCATTTGGGTTGGTTCCCAGTCTTTGCTATTGTGAATAGTGCTGCATTAAACATATGTGTGCATGTATCTTTGTAGTAGAATGATTTATAATCCTTTGGGTATATACCCAGTAATGGGATTGCTGAAAACCCACAGTCTTTTCTGCAGCTGTCCCTGACCATTCCCAGTACACAATTATTTCTTCCTTGCCAAGGTGACTCATTTGACGCTTAGTCCCACACAGACAGCCTTCCTCGTGCCCACCCCCTCATTATGTTAGAGATACGCTGTACTCCATTGGTTTGTTGGTAAGTCAGTTGCTGAGAACTCCAAGTGCATTTTCCTATAGGAATAATGTTAGACATGGTGGTTAAGGCAATGCCAGAATCGTACACATTTCTAGGCTGTTCCATGTAAGCCCATTTAACTCACAGTGGAACTGAATTGTAAAGATTCAGGACTAGAACCTAACAATAATATGTAATGTTATTATTATTTTTTTGAGAGGTTTGACACAGGATCCCATCTCATTGTAGTGCCCTGCCCATGAGAATAGGGCATCTTTCCTTTGATGAGCACTCAGCAGCTGTGACTACAGCTCCCATCAGATCTGCTTGGGAAAGGAAAGCTGAAAGCCCTGGTGGGCAGGGGCTGCTTGGATGCTCATTTATTTGAGTCTTGATGTCAGGGACTGCCTGGACCACCTAAAGGTCAGCAACTTTCTACGTGATATTCCTTTCTCCTAAGCCTGCTAGAAGGGCAGGACTGTACCTTATATTTTAGTTCTTACACTGTGCTTAGCACAGCACCTTGAGCATAATAGGCCTAGTTTTCCCCAAATATGCCTCCTGCTGCTGCACAGCCATTTTGTCTCTAGGTAACTTTTTTTTTTTTTTTTCCAGCTACTTAAAAAAGTTCCTCCTCTGTTTTCATTTTGTTTTCCTTCAGGATATAGCAGTAGAGGTATCTGAATAGGAGAATCTAGTTCCGAGGTAAGAACAGTCTCCTACCGAACATGCAGTTAAACTCATTTTCTCTACAGTTAACATCATTACAACTGGGATTTGAATGGACACTTAAACCCAAAACTTTCTGAGGGAGTTAAAATAATACAAATTGGGTTTAACTGCAGGTTCAGTAGGCAGGTTATTGGGAGTGGAAGAGGGGAAACGGGGCTGGAGTTGCCCTCCGCTGGAATGTCCTTCTCCCAATCTGATACCTATTGGTCAATTTAATGGTATAACAGAAGCATAATGGCTTAGGAATCAGTCAGACCTGCATTCCAAATGCAATCCCATAACTTTTTGATGTGAAACATTAGGTAAGTTACTTAATTGTTTATTACTTTCCTCATTTATAACATGGTGATAATAATTCGTGGAGTTATTTTGAGGAACAAAAACATAACATGTAAGGTATCTGGTGTATAGTCTAGCATATAGTAGATATTTCAGGCATTCAGTAAGTGTTAGTTCTTTTTCCCTTTCTTGAGTACTTTGAGTTTAAAAAGGCATATCTACTGCTACGAGAACTGTGAGCCATGGCCTGAAAAAGAAGACAAAATAACACAATATGAGGTTTTGAGAATAATCTACTGCTAGAACTGTGAACCATGGCCTGAAAAGAAGACAAAATAATACAATATGAGGTTTTGAGGATATATATACAGTGTTCTTTCTATTCTTTGTTCCTCTACCTGCCTTTTTTTTCAGAATTCTAAACTTTAATAATAACTGATAAGAAGGCTAGCATTAATTCATAAAAAGCTATAATGCTATTTTTTTGTGTAGGTATATTAAATATACTTTATGTAGTCTCAAAATCATTCCTGTCTGAAATAATATTTGCCAAATGAAAAGAATGCAATAACTTTTGAACAAAAATGGTCTTTGTCTTTCTTCCTAAGTAGAGTGCTCATTTAAATATATTTATCTGAAACTAGTTCTTAAATTACTTTTTAAAAATTAAAGCTAGCACTGGCGAGGTTGCAGAGAAAAAGGGACACTTATACACTGTTAGTGAGAGTGGAAATTAGTTCAACCATTGTGGAAAACGGTGAGGTGATTCCTGAAAGACCTAAAATCAGAATTACTATTTGACCCAGCAGTCCCATTATTGGGTATATACCCAAAGGAATATAAATCATTCTGTTATAAAGACACAGTCATACATTTGTTCATTGCAGCACATTCACAATAGCAAAGACATGGAATCAACCTAAATGCCCATCAATGATAGATTGGATAAAGAAAATGTGGTACATATACACCAGGGAATACTACACAGCTGTAAAAAAGAACAAGATCTTGTCCTTTGCAGCAACATGGATAGAGCTGGAGGTCACTATCCTAAACTAAGTAATGCAGAAACAGGAAACCAAATACCGCATGTTCTCACTAACAAGTGGGAGCTAAATGATGAGAAGACATGGACACATAGAGGGAACAACACACACTGGGGCCTAAAAAGGTAGAGGGTGGGAGGAGGGAGAGGTTCAGGAAAAATAACTAATGGGTATTAGGTTTAAGACCTACTTGAGAAAATAATCTGTACAACAAACCCCCACGACACGAGTTTGCCTGTATAACAGACATGCACATGTGCTCCTCAACTTAACAGTTTAAAAAAATTCATAATATTTTGATAGTTTGTAATACTTTGCTGGCTTGAGGAGCAGTTCTCAGGTTGTAAAACTGCTGATGTTGATTCTACTTAAAAGGACAGTTCTTTGACACTATTAATGAAAGCTCTTGTGTATCTACTTTACCAGAGGCTTGTCATAGCCAACAGTTAATAACTACAATTTGTGCATTCATGTGTATAGAGGGGTTCTTGAAATATTTAATAAATTGTTAGATTGAAGATCAAAAATAAAATTAAAGTCAGCATTATTTAATAAATCAGTTTTTAATCATAACATTATTTTATCCTATGGAAGCAGATAATGTTTAGGCCATTTTAATGTAATGTAAATATATATGTATATCTAATTTATTATTTTTTCTGTGTAGATGTACTTTATAAGTTATAGATATACATACTCTATAGTTTAATAGATAAGACTTGCTTTAGGCCTTGCAGGTACAAAATACTCCCCATAAATTCTACTTACAGATTAGTTTGGGTTACACTGGCTATTTTAAAATACAAATGCCCTGCTGGACAGTAAATCCCATTTACCTTTTCTGTTTTTATTTTTTTAGACTTTTATTTTAGGTTCTGGGGTACACGTGTGGGTTTGTTATACAGGTAAATTGCCTGTCGTGGGGGTTTGGTGTACAGATTATTTCCTCACTCAGATGTTAAGTATAGGACCCAGTAGGTAGTTTATCTATCCTCTCCCTCCTCCCAACCTGCACCCTCAAGTAGGTCCTGGTATCTATTGTTCCTTTCTTTGTGTCCATGTGTACTCAGTGTTTAGCTTTCACTTATAAGTGAGAACATGTAGTATTTGATTTTGTTTCTGCATTAGCTAACTTAGGATAATGACCTGTGGCTCCATCCATGTTGCTGCAAAGGACAAGATCTCATTCTTTTTTGTGGTGGTGTAGTATTCCATAGTGCATATGTACCACATTTGGTTTATCCAATCTATCACTGATGGGTATCTAGGTTGATTCCATGTATTTGCTATTGTGCATAGTGCTGCAATGAACATACACATACATGTGTCTTTATGGAAGAATGATTTATATTCCTTTGGGTGTATACTCAATAATGGGATTGCTGGGTTGAATGGTAGATCTGTCTCAAGTTCTTTGTGAAATTGCCAAACTGCTTTCCACAGTGGCTGAACTAATTACATTCCCACCAGCAATGTAGAAGCGTTCCCTTTTTTCTGCAGGCTCACTATCATCTGTTACGTTTTGACTTTTTAATAATAATTATTCTGACTGATGGGAGGTGGTATTTTGTCATGGTTTTGATTTGCATTTTTCTAATATTTAGTAATGTTGAGTATTTTTTCATATGCTTGTTGGCTGGCGGTGCGTGTATCTTCTTTTGAAAAATGTCTGTTTATGTCCTTTGCCTTTTAATGGGGTTATTGGTTTTTTGCTTGTTAATTTAAGTTTCTTATAGATTGTGGACATTAGACCTTTGTCAGATGTATAGTTTGCAAATATTTTCTCTCATTCTGTAGGTTGTCTGTTTATTCTGTTGATAGTTTATTTTGCTGTGCAGAAGCTTTTTAGTTTAATTAGATCCCATTTGCCAATTTTTGTTTTTGTTGCAATTGCTTTTGGCATCTTGGTCATGAAATCTTTGCCAGGGCCTATGTCCAGAATGGTATTTCTTAGGTTATCTTCCAGGGTTTTTACAGTTTTAGGTTTTACATTTATGTCTTTAATACAACCTGAGTTGATTTTTGTATATGGTGAAAGGAGGGGGTCCAGTTTCAATCTTCTGCATATGGCTAGCCAGTTATCCCAGAACCATTTATTGAATAGGGAGTCCTTTATCCATTGATTATTTTTGTCAACTTTGTTGACAAAAGCAAAGCTGGTTGTAGGTGAGTGGCTTTATTTTCGGGTTCTCTATTCTGTCCCATTGTTCTGTGTTTCTATTTTTGTGCCAGTATCATGCTGTTTTGGTTACTGTAGCATTGTAGTATAGTTTGAAGTTAGATAATGTGATACCTCTAGCCTTGTACTTTTTGCTTAGTCTTGCTTTGGATATCCAGGCTCTTTTTTGGTTCCGCATGAATTTTAGAATAGTTTTTGCTAATTCTGTGAAAAATGTCATTGGTTGTTTGATAGGAATAGCAGTGAGTCTGTAAATTGCTTTGAGCAGTATGGCTGTTTTAACAATATTGATTCTTCCTATCTGTCAGCTTGGAATGTTTTCCCATTCGTTTGTGTCATCTCTGATTTCTTTCAGCAGTGTTTTGTAATTCTCATGGTAGAGATCTTTCACCTCTTTGGTTAGTTGTATTCCTAGTTGCGTGTGTGTGTGTGTGTGTGTGTGTGTGGCTATTGTGATTGG
Source organism: Mandrillus leucophaeus (assembly GCF_000951045.1). Lineage (NCBI taxonomy): Eukaryota > Metazoa > Chordata > Mammalia > Primates > Cercopithecidae > Mandrillus > Mandrillus leucophaeus. The sequence continues at coordinate 976,829 of NW_012108319.1, read as the reverse complement.
GAGTTCATTCTTAATTTGGCTCTCCCCTTGGATGTTGGGAGATAGAAATGCTGATTTTTATACATTGATTTTATATCTTGAAACTTTGCAGAAATTGTTGATCAGTTCTAGGAGATTTAGGGCAGAGACTATGGGGCTTCCTAGGTGTAGGGAGGTAATTGAGGTCTACCCACATGCACACACTGGCAAAGTGGGGCTGTGGGCTCCACCTCAGCAAAGAGGTGGAAGTGAAGGCTGCAGCAGGGGGAAGCTGTGGGTGGGTGATTGCTCCTCAGTGGGGCTGGTGTGCTGGAGCTCTCCTAAGGTCAGGTGTGGTCTGCCAGTAAAGGAGCTATGATCATGGCCCTTGGAAGTCACCCTGGTTGGGCATCAGAGGCTGTGCTGCAAGTGGGTGCAGCAAGCTGGGGCCCCAGGAGAGGCCAGCAGACAGGGGTTTCTCAGATTGGACTGGCCCTCATCTCATGGGCAAGACCACTTTGCTCTGTTCAGGTCTGGCAGTCATTAAAGGCCAAGGCCACCTAAAGGAGCATGGAGGGTTTTGGGGAATGGGCATCCCCAGCCATGCTCCACTATAGCTGTTTCTATGCCAAACCCTCTGGGTGCCACGTAGACTGGAGTCCTGCCCCTACCACCTCTCTAAGCAGCTCTCCCTACCAGCTCAAGTGTCCATGGGAGTCGTGGGGTCTCCTGCAGCTAGGATTCTGGAGGTCCATGGTGAGAGCAGGCCACCCCTTGCCTGTTCAACTCACCCCTTTCTCAGGAAACACTGTATTTTAAAACTCTTTCTGTTTTTTTTTTCTCTAAATTATATAAGCTCGTAAGGCTTTCTTTCTTAATTTTAAATTTTATTTATTTAAATTGACAAGTGAAAATTGTGTGTATTTATGGTGTATAACAATGTTTTGATGTGTGTATGCACTGCCGAACGGCGAAATCAAGCTATTTAACATATGCATAACCTCACTTTTTTGTAATGAGAAGACAAAATGTATTCTCTTAGCACTTTTCATATATGCAATTGTTATTAACTGTGGTCACTATGTTGTATAATAGATCTCTCGAACTTATTTCTCCAATCTAAATGAAATTCTGTATCCTTTGGCCAACATCTCCATCCATCCCCACACTAGTCTCTCATAACCACCATTCTGCTGTCTACTTCTATGAGGTCAGCTTTTTTAGAGTCCACATAGAAATGACATCATGTGGCTTTTGTCTTTCTCTGCCTGGCTTGTTGCACTTACCGTAATGTCCTCCAGGTTCATTCACGTTGTTACAAATGACAAAATTTTGTTCTTTTTAAAGGCTAAATAGTATCCCATGGTATATATACCACATTTTAAAAATTCATTAATCAGCTGATGGACACTTAAGTTGATTCTATATCTGGGCTATTGTCAGTAATGCTTCAATAAATGTGGGAGTGTGGATATTTCTTCCACATACTGATTTCATTCCCTTTGGATATATATCTAGTAGTGAGATTGCTGGATCCTGTGGTAGCTCTATTTTAATTTTCTGAGGAACCCTCCATACTGTTTTCCACAGTGGCTGTGCTAATTCACATTCTCACCAACAGTGTTCAAGGGTTTCCTTTTCTCCACATCCTTGCCCACACTTTTATCTTTTTTAAGGCTTTCAGTCCAGCAAATTTTAAAATGATACACACACCTACTATGAATACTAATAAAAAATGACAAAATTTCCAGAATACTTTACAGAAGAAAGTAAAAAACTAAATAACATGTTTTCATTGAAGCATTTTTTCCTAATATCCAAAGACTGGAAACCACACAAGTACAAATGTCCACCAATAGGGGATTGACCATATAAACCTAGGTATTTAATATATCCACAAAATGAAATATGTGACAGCTGCAGCTGACAGTGAGGAATAGTACTAGATGGGGCCGAGAGAAGGAGTGTGTTTTCTTGTTGCATTTTGTGTGATAGATGCAGCTTAACGCCACTAGCAGCTTCACCTGGTTCTGGTAGGGCGGCTGGGCCAGCTGAAAGGCCTCTTTTATAGGCACAAGCCTCTTCTTTCCCATGGCATGGGGCTGGCCCTGCCCACGCTCCACTGCAGCTGGCCCGACCACCCCAAGGCCAAGGTCTTCATAGAGCCACCCTGGATGGCTGCAGAGCACCCAGGTACCCACCTTGTTTTGAGGGATGTTACACTGATAGGAGGCATTCAGAAGTTTTCCTAAATGATTGAAATATTAGCACAACAATTCATTTCTGTTAACTCCCTAGAGCGTGTTCCAACTGACCTTTTGTAATAAGTTTTTTCCAAGTTTACAACTCCTGAGAAGGTAGAAGGATGATGAAATTTCAGAAGAAATTTTGAAATCTGTGAAATCTTAGCCTTTGGGAGCCAGTCTTTGGATACAACATTGTTACCTAAATGATATGCTGTAATCCTAAACCTCTTTTTCAGGAAGCCGGCTGGAAAAACATTCGGTGATGCAGTAGGCTGTGGAATTGCTGAAATGTAGCCTGAGTTTTGGGAAATATGTGATGTGTTAAAATAGCTGGGACCCCAGGGATGGTGATGCACCAGACCAGCTGTGAACCGACATTAATTCAAACCTCTCGACTCTGAGACACGTGGTTTCTCAATATGAACAATGTGGAAGACGGTAATTTTCTGCAAGCTCATTTTCGAAACCTGCTGTTTGTACATATTATTAGAGACTTATTTTTTTCACTTGTTTCAAGTGTATTCATAATTGCTCTTCGAAGCATTTTTATGATGGCTGCTTAAAAATTCTCATCAGATGATTCCAACGTCTGTGTCATCTCTGTTGATTGTCTTTTCTCATTCAAATTGAGATTTTCCTTGTTCTTGGTATGAGTGATTTTCATTTACATCTTGGACATTTTGGATATTATGTTATGAGACTCTGGATCTGATTTAAATCTCCTGATTTAGGGCTTCTCTGGTTTTACATCACCAAGGGGAAGGGACCTTGCCTGTAACTGCCAAGTGAGGGTGAAAGTCCAGCTCCCCCCAGCCTCTAGTGACACTTGTGGGGGTGTTTTGTTACTCCTGGGGTGGATGGGGGGCAGGCTCCACATCAGGCTTCTGCTGACCCTGCCTGGCTGGCGGGGGGTAGGGGCCTCTCATTACTGGTGTCTGCATGCCCTCCACTGACATTGAGGGAGACCACGGGCTCACTATCCCTGGGAGGTAGTGAAAGTCCTGGCTTCTCACTCAGCCTCTTCTGCCTCCACCCTACCAGGAAGAGGTGGGGCACCTGGGCCATTATGGGAATAGTATACTGCCATAATGTGACCTGCTCTTACCATTTTTAAAAAACTTTTCACACATACACAAAAGTAGAGAGACAAATATAATGAATTCCATATACTCATCATCCAGCTTCAACAATGATATTTTGCCAGTCTAGTTTCATCTGTCTCCCCCAAACTTGTCTTGCTCATATATTTTATAGCAAACCCTAGATATTACTTCATTTAGTAATACATACTTCATATGGAATTTTAAAAATAATAACTTCAATTCCATTATCATTTTTAGCAAATTAATTATTTCTGAATATCTTTTTTATCAGTCTTCATTCAAATTTTCATGATTATATAAAAACGCTCTTTTTTACAGTTGGTTTTTTATATTGCAGTTCTCACCTTAAAGACAAACAATCTAACATTCTCCTCTTGGTAGTTGTTGCCCATCTTTTTACTCCCTTTTATGATCAAATTCCATGAAGGAGACGTCTAAACTCACTGTCTGATTCCTCAACTCCCATTTTCTTTTTAACCCACTTTGATTTTGTCCCCATAAGTCCACTGGAACCGCTCGATATCACCAATGGCCTCCATGTTTTCAAACCCAGTGGTTCTTTTTAATATATACCAAAGTCTCAAGCAGTTGAGGAAGCTGATGTTTTCCTCCTGGAACACTTTCCTCACTTGGTTTCTGGGACATCATGTTCACGTCCTTTTCTTAACTCACTTGCTACCTCTCCCCTTCCTGGTCTCTAATTTTTGGAATACTCTAGGAAGTACTTGGTTCTCTTTAGTATATGCATGTATTTCTTAGGTGATAACCAAACTTTCTGTGTTCATACTAACTTTTCATCTGTCCTCCAAGCTATAGGTCAAACTAACATATACATCATCTTCTCTTGGATATCTAATAAGCATCTTAAACTTTACATCTTCAAATACTGACTCTAAATCAGACCGTGCTCCTCCCCAAGTCTTCCTCATTTCAGCAAATGGCATAACAATAGTAAAGGAAGAGAGTAATGAGTTGAGTTGGCATCATAAACTTGGGTTATCTGGGTAGGCCTCTCTGAAGAGGTAATATCTGAACTGAAGTTAGAATGACGAGAAGGATCTGGTTAAAAAAAAAAAGAGAGAGAGAGAGAGACGGAGGAATCTGGGAATCATTCTTTATTTTCTCATCCCCACATCTGATCTATCAACAAATTCCTTTTGCTCCACCTTCAGAACAAATACGGAACCTGACTAGTCTTCATTACTTTCATTACTACTACCTTTTACTAAGTCACCATCTTTTTCACTTGGACACTGCAATCGTTTTTCAAGTGGTCTTCCACGAGGATGTAATCTCTTATCAGGACGGAGACATCTTTTATTTACTGATATACTCCCTGCACTTGCAACAAAACCTGGTGAATATTGATGCTCAGTAAATTATTATTGAATGCTTTCTCTACTTTTATCAGCCAGATAAGGTTCATGGTACCTTTCTGCTCAATACATATCCATTCAATGGCTTTATATCACAATTAAACCTAAAATCTGATTCTCACCTTACATGATCTGTCCCCTGCTATCGCCCCAACTCATCTCCATCTGCCTTTCTCCTTGCTCCCTCAACTCCAGCCACACTGGTTTCCTGGATGTACCTCAGACATGCCAAGCATGCTCCTATTTCATGGCCACACATAGCTTTTCCTTCCACCTGGGACATTGTTTCCCCAAATCTTCCCTGCTAGCTTCTTCTCCTAGTTTCTGCTCACGTACTGCTTCTTTGGAGCACCTTTCCTGACAACATTATTTAGAGTGTCAACACATTACTCTCTTTCCTTTACTATGATTTTTTTTCTTCATAACCCTTATAACCAAAGGACATTTATTAATTTACTTTTTATTGTCTATCAAATTCACTAAAATGTGAGATACATGAGATAACTCTTATGTAACTCTAGCTCAGTAATGTTGTTGAATGAAGATATGTATCAATCCCGCAATATAACCTTCTTGCCTTACAAGTGTGGGCATTGAGAACCTGAGAGGTAAGGTTGCTTGTTAGGTTGGTGGCTGAGCCGCAGCTCCACTGCTATCCTCTGGAGTCTCAGTCCAAATTAAATTTTACTACATGGCATTGCAATAAGGCCCTGAAAATTCTACTAGTTCCATTCCCTGCCCACTATAAATGCAGAGTTGCTGCATGTTTTTATTTCACATCTTTAACAATAGTGCAAGCTGGTTGGCACTTTTCAGGATTTCCCTAAGGGGAGAGGAGGAGCAGAACACCTCTGCTGGTTTCTCCTTTGAAACGGAGACTTTGCAACGTCAGCTGCCTTGCCATTGTTGGACAACAATATGTGTCTCAGAGGCAAGGAAAATTTCCCACACTCGGTGCTTACCAGACGCCTGGCTGGTGAGCCCTGGTCTCCCCATTACTCCTGGGTTCCTTGTTTCTTTTTCCTCTCTCTTTGTTATGTCATCTATTCATGACTGGGGCAAGATGCCATGCTATTCTTTCTCAATTCTGGATCAGTCTGTTATTAGCTATTCTCCTTGGGTGCCCTATTCATGAAAACCCAGCCACCCCCAGTTGCAATAGGTGAATTACGTGGAAAAGTTCAAGGCACATTTTTCCTGCTTGGTTTGTGTGTTTCCTGTGATTCAGCAATCTTCAGAGAGAGCTCTTCATCATGTTACACCATCATGGCCTGTGTCTCTTGGTCAAAGTAGGCTAAATCCAGTCCGGAGTTTGTGGATGTTCTCAGGGAATACTAAAGCCAAGGGGCAGCAAAGTGAGTCTGTGTTGTGGGTTTGTTTCATCAATCTGTGGTTTTAAGAGACCTAAAAATGGAAATGTACTCATGGTAAGAGCAAGTGGATAGAAGGTTAAACACGTGGTGCTCCAGTCACTTTAGGTTAAACTTTAATTCCTCTCTCGGTGTGCCTCCCCCAGCTCTAACACTTTCCTAAGTTACCCTGCTTTCTGGACATCAGGTTCCCCACTCAGTAAGTGGGGCTCAGAGCAATAACCTGATACAGAAATCTGGTGTTTTGTATTGTGCTTTTAGCTATTTTTAGACAGGAATTGAAGCCAGACTGAGCATCCTTTCATCTGTAGAGCTTAAGTGCAGGATGTTGGGAATCAGGACTCCAATTCATTGAACATGTGCCTGATCCTTTCACCTGTGAAGTTGTATACTTTTTCCCAGTTCAGGAGTTATACATATGTATGTGTGTGCCTGCCTGCGTGTGTGTGTACGTGTGTGTGTGTGTGTGAATGAAAGAACTGAACTGAGTCCTGAAATGCCTTTTGAAATGTTAAATCATCAGATTAAATAGAAACGGTGCAGTATTGTATCTTAAACTTACAGATTAAGTACCTTAATTTCTAAGTATCGTATCTTAATGTTAACGTATTTTATAGTATTGTATTAGTATTGTATTTTAAACTTACAGATTAATAGCACCAAATCTGTGAAGCCAGAAGATGTGGATTCAAACTCCTGCTGCACATCTTGTATGCTTTTTGATTTTGAAAGAGTTTTTTTTTTTTTTTTTTTTTTCCTTTCTGAGCCTTGGCTTTCATATACACAAAATGAATGTCAACCTTATAGGGTAAGCATGAAGATTAGATAATGTATATGTATATAAAATGTATAAAATGCTTAGTATAGTCTGATATTTGATAAGTGCTCAATAACTGTTAGTGTTCAACAAAAATTATAATTAGTAATGTAATACACAGTGCCATAGAATCAGTGATAACATAGAATTGCATGTTTTCTATCGTATTCCCTTCTCTTTAGAATTTCACTGAAGCTTCTCTCTGCCTAACTGTACACCTTTCCAAAGACAAACCTCCCCAAATATGATGGTCATGGTGGCCCCTTGAAGGAAATTGCTTCATTGCTTGCTAGTCTTCTGGAAGATCTCCAAGCACTTTTTTCCTAGAGAACTACAGATTATATTTTTATATTTTTCCCCTAATTTTAAGCTGTTTCTGAGGATTTAGGAAGGGGACAAATTATTGTGTGGGATTTACTCTTTCCGTTCATTCTTGTAAATGAATAAAATCACCTAAAATACTCACTATGGGTTATTGGGGAGAGAAAAAGGGAGCACGGAAGAGAGTGGAGAGGAAAAGCAATGTGCAAATGATAGTTTACCACTCAAGACCAAGTTTGACATGTAACAAATTCCAAATAACCGTGCCTCAAACAAGGTAAAGCTTTATTTATCTCATGTAGAAAAAGTTCCGCGTGGCGGAACGTGGCGTGGGGTTAGCATGTCCCTCTCTGGTCTTCTGTGACTGGATGCCCATATTTTCTTTCTGTCATCCTTGGTGTGTGGCTTTCAGCTCTAAGATCTCTTTATGTCCCATGGTGGCTGCTGGAGCTTTAGTCTCCATGTCCACATTCTTGGGGACATGATAAAATAGATAAAATACAGGATACTCAGTTAGACTTGAATTTTAGGTAAACAACAAATGATTTTTTAGTGTTAGTATGTTCCAAACTGCATAGAACATACTTATACTAAAACTAATTATTTGTCATTTGTCTGAAATTTAAATTTAAGTAGGCACCTTGTGTTTTTATTTTTTAAATGTAACAACCTGACATATTCTAGGCAGAAAGAAGGAGGAAGGAAGGAGGGCAGAAGGTCCCAGGATTGTCCCTCCTGGGTGAGTAAGGCCCTTTTATACACTTCTGCTTACACCTCATTGGTTACCCTTAGCTGCAAGGGAGAATAAATGAATGCCTAGAAGAAAACTGACATTCTGTTAGTAAGGAAGGAGGAAAAAATAAAATACTGGGTAGACAAACAGAAATTTCTGTGACAGGCAGAAGTTTGTTCCAGTGCTTCTCTCAGGCGGATGAATGGAGAGATCAGACTCTCACAGTATTTTTTAACAGTTTCTTTTCTTTTTTTAATTATACTTTATGTTCTAGGGTACATGTGCACAATGTGCAGGTTTGTTACATGTGTATACATGTGCCATGTTGGTGTGCTGCACCCATTAACTCATCATTTACATTAGGTATATCTCCTAATGCTATCCCTCCCCCCTCCCCCCACCCTAGAAGAGGCTCCGGTGTGTGATGTTCCCCTTCCTGTGTCCAAGTGATCTCATTGTTCAAGTTCCACCTATGAGTGAGAACATACAGTGTTTGGTTTTCAGTTCTTGTGAGAGTTTGCTGAGAATGATGGTTTCCAGCTTCATCCATGTCCCTACAAAGGACATGAACTCATCCTTTTTAATGGCTGCATAGTATTCCATGATGTATATGTGCCACATTTTCTTAATCCAGTCTGTCATTGATGGACATTTGGGTTGGTTCCAAGTCTTTGCTATTGTGAATAGTGCTGCAATAAACATATGTGTGCATGTGTCTTTATAGCAGCATGATTTATAATCCTTTGGGTATATATCCAGTAATGGGATGGCTGGGTCAAATGGTATTTCTAGTTCTAGATCCTTGAGGAATTGCCACACTGTCTTCTACAATTTTTTAACAGTTTCTTAAGTGGGACATCTTAAAAGTCTTCCTTTCAACCTCTTCACTCCTCTACACCAGTTTAGCAGTATAGATGCTGCAAAGTAACCCAAGGACATTGTCCATTTTTCTGGAAGACTTTCCTATCCTTTTTATATATGGAAAAATATAAATTAATTAGAAAAACTTAGCATATTAAGGTCTGTTTTAGGAATGTCCCTAACTTAAGTATTTTGGGCACATGGTTTTGGGCTATGTACTAAATGATTTATTCTATATACTTTCATCAATATCTCCTGAGATATAAGTATGAAACACTAACAACCACCTTAGAATAGTCTAAAATAAATCAACAGACAATAAATATGGAGCTTTCCAATCTAATATACTTCATATTCTCTTGGCTATAGAGAGAAGTCCATTTATGCTGAAATATTTGTCAATGATAAGAATGAATTTATTGTTAGTAAGTAATTTATTGTTAACAAGTAACAAGTAAAGGCATTTTAACATAGTACAGGAGGAGGATATTCAATATAGTCAAAGGCAACACTAGTCAGCAGACAAGAAAACAAATAGGTTTATGAAAATGGGATATTTGAGCCCTTGAAAAGCTTGTGTCTACAAATGACCAGTTTTTAAAAGAATTCTGGCAATACATACAGAACTAATATAGTAGTATGGCCTTTAGAAACCCACAAAATAGCTTTGATCTTGGATTATGCTATGCAGTGGCTACAGGACTAGACAGCAGCCGTGGCATAAGGTATCCCAATAGTACCTCTGCTCAATGACCCAAGGCTTGGCAGGAGAAATGTTGGGCTGGGAGACTTGAAGATCATGTTTAGTGGTGAAACCAAGCAGATGGTTCACCTGAAGCATTACTCCAAGAGGGCTAATTAGAGAAACAAACCTAGGGACTTGCCGAGGTACCCGAGTAAGCAGGTTGGAATGAAAGTAGAAGGCGAAGCCTCCTTTGGGTTTGCACAAGATCCAGAGTGCAGGTGACAAATACTTTTTTTGTGTGTGCTCAGGCTTTTCTGTGGGTGGGAAGGTGTGGTTAAGAGCACTGTGCTGGTCTGGACAAGGGTCAAGGAGACACACAACATGGTGGTAAGTAGTATGGTGATCCCTTGTTTGCCTGGGACTCAGTTCCAGAGCATAGGACTTATAGCATAAACTGGGAAAGTCCTGGTCATACTATGAAAAAAGAAGGTGTTGAAATCACAAGTGGACTTTGGGCCCAGTTGGCCTAAACAGTAAGGAATCATCAGTTATCAAAGCTGAAAGAAACCTCAGAGGCTGTCCATCTATGTAAAACTTTTAACTCAATTAAGATCTCTCTCAATTAGGAGTCCCCAACTTTTTTGTCACCAGGGACCGGTTTCACAGAAGACAATTTTTCCACAGACTGGGGTAGAGTAGGAAGGATGATTTTAGGATGATTCAACCACATTACATTTATCATGCACTTTATTTTTATTGTAATATATAATGAAATAATTATGCAACTCACCATAATGTAGAATCAGTGGGAGCGCTGAGCTTGTATTCCTGCAACTGGACGGTCCCACCTGGGGGTGATGGAAGACAGTGACATGAAAGTGTGTTGCTTATGTCCAGTCTACTCTGTAATCTCATTTTGGTTGCTGTCACTGCAGAAAATTCTGCTTCACTAAGATAGGATGCTGGAAATGGAAGCAGGCTTTTCAGTGCTTTTGTGGCAGTCACAGAATATTTCGCCTTGACTTTAATCCAGAACTGTGGAGATTTGAAGTTTTCTCAAACATACTTTTAAGGCTACCATCATTTTCAATCTCAAGCAGTTGATCCTCTTCTAGCATGGACAAAATCTATTCACCTGGCATATTCACAAATGAGTCACAGATCCATTCCTTCCCAGTTTGGGAGTATTTTGTGGTTGGGAAGTAATGCCCAAACTCCTTTGAAAGCTAAGATAGGTGATCATGCACCAGCTGGGAGAAAGACAGCCCTGGCTCTGTCTCTTTCAAAATCTTTGCTAATGTTTGAAACATGTCAGAGATCCCAATTCCCAATGTTCACCTGGTGCCCCTATAATTCCAGTTTGGCTTTGAATGAAGTCACTTTATCTGCCAACTTAAATACAGTTGTCATTCTCCCCTGAAGTGACATACTGATTTTATTGAACAGGTGGAATATGTCCCAAAAGTAAGCAAGTTTTGGGACCCATTCTATGTCACTGAAATATGTTGCCAGTGGTGACTCTTTTTCTAAAAGAAATCTCTGCAGTGGCTCTCATAACTCAAAAACTCTGGCCAGTGATCTACCTTTAGAAAGCCATCTCACTTCTGTGTATAAGAGAAGATATGTGTGCTCTTTGTCCATCTCCTCACAGAGCTGAGTGAACAAACGTGAGTTAAGGGCACGTACGTTATTAAGGTTGATAATTTTAATCACACCCTGCAAAACATTGTTAAGTTCAGGTGACATTTTTTGGCTAGTCAGCATTTCTCTAGGGATGACACAGTGCATAGACTCACACTCTGAAGCAACCTCTTTGACCCAAGTAGTGAAACCAGAAAGCCATCCAGTCATGGCAGCTGCTTCATCCATGCATAAACCTACCCAAAATGACCAATTCAGTTTTCCCGACATGCAGTCGTTCAAAGACTTAAATAGTTCTGCAGCTGTGGTGTTGGTTGGCAATAAAAGTGCACATAACATATCCTCATGCACATCCTCCTGAAAAATAAATCACACAGAAACAAGCATTGTTGTATTGTGGTCAACACTGGTAGACTTGTCAACCTGGATTGTATACCATATTGGCTCATTAATTTTCTCTGACAGTTGTGCCTCAAGAGCCTCTACTATTTCATAAATTCATCTAGTTTTGGTACTAGCTGAAAGAGGAACAAGTGCCACTTTTGAACCGCAGCCTCCCCTAAAAGTTCATGACAGGCCAGGTGCGGTGGCTCACTTCTGTAGTCCTAGCACTTTGGGAGGCTGAGGCGGGGGGATCACTTGAGGTCAGGAGTTCAAGACCAGCGTGGCCAACGTGGCGAAACCCATTTCCACTAAAAATACAAAAATTAGCCGGGCGTGGTTGCAGATGTCTGTAGTCCCAGGTACTCGGGAGGCTGAGGCAGGAGAATTACTTGAATCGGGGAGGCGGAGGTTGCAGTGAGCCAAGATTATGCCACTGCACGTCAGCCTGGGCAACAGAGTGAGACTCCATCTCAAAAATAAATAAATAAATAAAATTCATGACAGATGTCCTTAGCAGCTGGCAAGATCAACTCTTCACCAATAGTAAAGGGCATCTTACCTTTAGCAATGCAGTTAGCCACTAAGAATGATGCTGTCTGTGCAGACACATTTGATGAAGTGGTGGCCTTCAATAATTGCTTCTGTTCTTTGTGTTCACGTTTTTCTCTTTTGCAAAACTCCAAAGGCTTATCTTTTAATGCAGGGTGATTGGTCTCCATGTGGCCAAGCAGTTTGGAAGGTTTCATGCCTTTGGTGGATACCTAGTCACCATATATTATACAAAGCAGGCTTGGAGAAGGTGAATCACCTGTTGTAACGAAACCATAATTTAAGTAGGACTCTTAGTATTTTCTTGTAAATGAAGATTTCTTTTTGTTGGCAGTCTTAGAGTCTTCTGCTGTCTCATCATTGGATCTTTCCCTCTTTTCAAAGAAGCTCTCGAGTGACGTTTATTTTTCACTCATTTTGGCTTGGGTTAGCTTGTGGGCTTACCAAAACTGTGACAGAGACAAGAGCTCAGTGCAGGAAAGAGGCATGGATGGAAGTGGTAAATAAAATAATGGCAGGCCACACACGGACTGAAATAAGTGTCAGATTCTGACTTAAAGCCTGCCACCAGATGCAGCTGTACAATCAAAGTACATCAACTCACTTGCCACTATAAAGCCTGACACCAGATGAAGCTTAATTGTCATTTGCCACTCACTGATAGAATTTTGTTATGAGTCTGCAAGCAACTGATTTATTAAGGTTTCTGTTCAGTCGAACCTCTCTGCTAATGTTAATCTGTATTTGCAGCTGCTCCCCAGTGCTAGCATAACTGCTTCAGCCCCATCTCAGATCATCGGTCATTAGATTCTCATAAGGAGCATGCAACCTAGATCCCTCACCTGCACAGTTCCCAATAGGGTTCGTGCTCCCATGAGACTCTAATGCTGCCACTGATCTGACAGGAAGCGGAGCTCAGGTGGTAACACGAGCGATGGGGAGTAGCTGTAAATACAGATGAAGCTTTGCTCACTTGTCCACCACTCAGCTCCTGCTGTACGGTCCAGTTCCTAACAGGCCACAGACTCGTATTAGTCCATGGCCCTGGGTGCTGAGAACCCCTGCTTTAGACTACCCACAACTGGTAGGTTTTTTTTTTTTTTTTTTTTCCCCTGAACACTTCTATTTTATTTCTTATTTTTTCCAACTTTTAGGTTCATTGGGTTTGTTACATGGGTAAATGGCATGTCATTGAGGTTTGGGGTGTGAAGGATCCCATCACCTAGGTAGTGAGCCTAGTACCCAATAGGTATTCTTTCAGCTCTTGCCCCGCTCCCACCCTGAACACTTTTAAATGGTTTGAATTTTTAGCTATTATCATACTATTGAAGGATATTTAAAATGGAAAGTTACAATAAAGCAGCTCCCTTTTATTTTGATCTATTCAGAAACTAAAGTCCCTTGCACACATTTCATTTCCTGAATAACTGGGCATTTACTCTTATTTGTAACTACTTAAATATCAATTTTATAACCAACAGAGATGTACTGGGAAAATGACAGAATGTATAGCCAGAAGCTCTGCATTTGAGTCCCAGTTCTATCCTGAATGAATTCTTTGACCTTGCTCGATTAGGAGGCTCAGAGAGATTATGTGACCTGCTCAGTACAGCAGAGCATTGTAACGACCTAGAATCTTGCTCCAGAAAACCAGCCCATAATCTGAGTTCCTCAGACTTCTTTGCTTTATCAACTGTAATTCCCTTGAGTTGTTGGCTAACATCTTGCTAATGTTAAAACAGAAATCCAGGGGTCCTACTGATCCTCTTCAGGCTATCGTGACACAAAAGAATGTAAAGAGGCCCATATCTTGATGACATATCTTTTTAGCTAAAAAATGTGCATATTATTACTATGCATCTGCAGCACAGCCTGTACTTCTCAGTTCACTTTAACTGCAGTCTCATGACTGACACAGATGTTATTGCTCCCCAATTACAGTGTTTTCTGCTTGGAGGCATCTCGTCCTCTGTAACAGATCATGGGCCAGAGCCCCAGTGCTAAACATTAGCTAGTAATTTATGATCATACCTTCTGAGCAGAGAGGGCAGCCATAGCTCACTTTGGACTTGGAAAAGCACTCCAGGTTTTCCCTCAGCTCTTTTTTCCCCTCTTTTCTTTTTCTGCATTTGCTCATTACTATATCTTTTCAATTTAAGGATGGCCTGGATCCTGCCATGTAAATCAAAGAAGAGAGGGCCTGACTTAGCTGCCTAGCCTGGTTCACCTGGAACCCATTAGGATACAGGATCATAAACACCTCTATTTTCCCTTCAGAGAGAGACCAGAACCACTGGAGTTAAGCTACCTGCATAAGAGTTGAGTGCGATCAGCTGTACTTAATCTTTAAATGTCCAACCCGCTGATAACCTTTGGTTTGCTTTGATAACTATGAAATAAATTCTCACTGCATTGGATACTGGCATTCTGGTTTTTATTCAAGGCTGTATTGCAGATGTCATAGAATTTTGGACTGGACAGCAGTCCTTGGAGATCTCTGGGTCCAGTTACTGGCTTTCAGGCACTTAATTTCTAAGCCTTCCTCTGCCAACTGTAAATTTCTTCAGGGAATGACATGGCATTTGTGCATTACCAACCTTTAGGTATTTTATGGGGTGAAAACCATTTGGAGGTGGGAGAAAGGGAAAAAAAAGAAAGATTCATCAGATCCAAAGCTTTACAACATAGTATAACAGAAAGAGTGCAGTTGAAGTTTTGAGCATCTTGGGTTTGAATTCAACTCTTCTATTCTTGCCCGTCCTCCCATCCCCCGTTTCCCATCCCCCAGCAGTGAGATCTTGGGAAAATATTAACTCTGTTGGCCTTGTTTGTTTTTTCCTCTGTAAAATGAGGGCAGTGTTCGATGCCTCTCAAACTTGCATGTATATATCAACCACTTGGGGATCTTGTTTAAATGCAGTTTCTGATTCAAGCAGGGCTGGAGTGGAACTCTAGATCCTACATTTCTAAAAAGCTCCCAGTGGATGCCAACTCTGTGGGTCCGAGGATCATGCTATGAGTAGTAAAGGACTAAATCAGTGGTTCTGGCTAAATCATATACAGAGCAGTTAAAAACACTGATGGACTCATTTAAAACCAGTTAACTCAGTATCTCTATTGGTGCAGTCCAGACACTGAGAGTCTTAAAAACTCTCAGGTGATCCCGATTCTGATATGCAGCCGTGGCTGAGAACCATAAGCCTAGGTCAGCGATTCTGAAACTTGAGGGTACATCAGAAGAACCTACAGGACTTGTGTGACAACACAGGTTTCTGGGCACCACCCCCAGAAATTTTGATTCAGTGAATCTGGGCAGGGCCCCTAAATTTGCATTTCCCAATTGATGTTGACACTACTGGTCTGGGGACCACATTTTGAGAAAACTGGTCTAAATGATCTCTAAGGTCCCTTTCAGCTCTGAACATAGCTTATGCCATCAAGAAATTCTTCTTTTTTCCATAGCACATATTCAAATATAGATTATTTGTGACTATAGTGTATGAATTTTGAAGTCAGTTACTCAGTTGAACCAAGGCATCTGTTCAAAACATGAACTTTTTTTCATTTACTTTTCAAATATTACTTCTGTCCTGGTTATAAACATAAAACATGACTACTCTAAAAGTTGTGGAAAAGAAAGATAAATATAATGAAGAAATTAAAAAATTTCCCATGTAACAAATTATATTCCCATCCAATATTTTCTTTTTATGCAAGCAAATATATATTTAAATAGTTATAATAGTCTATACAATTTTATCTTCTGTATAAACTGTTAAGTATGGGCTCTCAAGTGCTGTATCTGGATTTATATCCTGACTCTAACACCTAATAAGCTTAAGGATCTTGGTTCAAGTTCCTATCTCTCTGTGTTGAACTTTTTCCATTTGTAAAATGGAGATAGTAATGGTGCTTACCTGTAAAATTTGTTTTGAGGATTAAATTGGTTAATACATATAAAACTGACTCATACAAGAATAGCTGGCTCATAATACTCTATTAATTTTATTATTATTTAACGTAACAATATTTTTTCATAATCAAAAGTTAAAAGGACTCTATAAACATAACCTTTTGTAGACTTTGAACTATTCTCTAGTACTATCCCTACACTAATTTATCAGTTTTCTTATTTTTGTTGATTATAATGCTGTTCTGAAAATCTTTGTATGTGACTTTTTGCTCATAGACATGAATTTCCTGTAGGTAGTAAGAAGTAAATCTAACAGGTGTCTATATCAAAATGCAGATTTAGGGTTCTTCATACATATGTCCAGCCCTTTGATGATATATTTCTGGAATTTAGGAACAGTTAAGGCTATGACTTGTTGTTGATAAATTAGCCTCTGCTGGAAATGGAAGTGGGTAGAAGAGCTTGTTTCTGCTTTCTCCTCATCCCAAACTATTTATTAATTCAACAAGAATCAAAGGGTGCTGTGGAGCACAATAAAGGGAAGATGGCTTAATCCTATTCTTGTTTATCTTTGAGTTGTAGAGGTCAGAGTTCAATGAAGCTGTCTGGACTTGAGTGTGAGTGTGGGTTATTGTTGGTGAAAATGGGACATCCATTTATGTTAAAGGTAATAACTCTACCATTTATGTTTAGCAAAAGGTCAAAGAATACTTGGCAGATCCTCATGGTAGACATTGCTATCATAATTTGTGAGCAAATTAATATTAAATATATTCATGAGCTATCATAAGACAGTATTGGGCTAAATTTATGTTCATTTTTATTGTAATTCTTTACACAAATATTTTCACTCTGAATATATATCATATTATGGAGGCATTATAAAATAGTAAAAGTGCATGAATTTTGAAGTCACATAGACCTTGGTTCAAATCCCGGCTCCAGTACTTATGAATCATATAGTCTTGAGGTAAAAAGAGATTCTGCTATGTCAGTTTTCTAATCTATAAAGCGAGTGTTTGTGTGTGTTTGTACATATATGTCTGTCTATCTAGATATAATTCTAAATTAGCAAGTAAACCATGTATAAATTAATCAAGTGTATTTTAGAGCAATTAGGCTGCAGTCTGGAATCTAGGAGACTATACAAGCTTGAAATTAGAAGTTTTTGAAATTCATAACTTAAAAAAAATGGGCAGGCATGGTGGCTCACACCTGTAATCCCAGCACTTTGGGAGGCCGAGGTGGGCGGATCACGATCAGGAGTTTGAGACCAACCTGGCCAATATGGTGAAACCTGTCTCAGAGATACAAAAAATTAGCTGGATGTGTTGGCACATGCCTGTAATCCCAGTTACTCGGGAGGCTGAGGCAGGAGAATTACTTGAACCTGGGAGGCGGAGGTTGCAGTGAGCCCAGATCGCTCTAGCCTGGGTGACAGGGCAAGACTCTGTCTCAAAAAAAAAAAAAAAAAAGAATTTCTTAAATTTTAGTGATTAATAATCAAGCCAAACTCCATTTTAATCAGCACTGGAATTGATTTATATAGAAGTGTGAGACCAAATATGCCTACCTTATAATACTCCCTTTTCCCCTTTGGTATCAAAAAATGGAATGAGGTTCTTTTCTCTAGACTGATGCTTCTGTAATCACAGCTCTGTCCCCAACCTATTCAGATGGCTTCCCTGTATTACCAGCATGACCCTTCCATAGTCAGGCCAGTACTGTCTGTATTTTAGGACCTTCCATTGCTTATTCCCACCTTCCTGTAGATTTCTGTTTTCAGGAAGCTTATAGCCTAGTAAAGAAGAACATCAAACTAAGTAGTTATTGAAAAGAGAGATGAGTGTTGTATGGAAATTTACAGAGTGTGATAGCAACAGAGAGCCGGGGGACCTAATCTGGGATTTCTGAGAAGCGCCATTTATTCATTCAACAAATACTTGATGGACACTTAGTATGGACCAGACATGTGTTAGGTCTAGTTGGGTATTTAAAAGGAAACATTACAGACATAGTCTGTAAAAACGATGTGTAGCTGGAATTAAAAGATGAATAAGAAATAACTAAGTGAGAGGAGATGGAGAGGAAGATGATTTTTGGAGACGGCAGGAGGGCTGAGTGATGGATGTGGGGTGAAAGCAAATGAGTTGAGTCAAAACTGTATTGAGCAGCTGGGTCGACGGGCGTACCATTTACTGAAATAATGGATAGCAGGTTTGGAGATTCATTTATTTGTTTATTCCACAGTTACTTATTGATTCTATTTTATATGCCAGACCCTGTTCTAGGCATTAGGAATAAAACAATGAATAACAAGACCAACATTCCTGCAAGGTAGTCTACAATACGTGGAGGAAAGTAGACAATAAAATATATAGTGTGTCCAATATTGATAAATGTTGTAAAGACAAGTCAGGAAAAGAGGTTAAAGAATGCTAGATTAGTGGGCATGTTGCAATTTTATGTGTGATTGTCAGGGAAAGCCATACCAACAGGTGATAGTTGACTGAAGTCTTCAGGGATGGGAGAGAACAAGTGCTCATATCAGGTGGAAAAGTAGGAAAAGCAAGTGCAAAGGCCCCTGCATTGGGAGCATGGCTAGAGTGGTGAGTTGGGGGACAGTAGTAGGAGATAATGTCAGGGAAGCAAATGAGTGGAGAGGGATTATGCAGGGTGTTGTAGGCATTATAATGCCTTAGGCTTTTACTTAGAGCGGATGGGTGACATTGAACGGTTTTGATCAGAAGGGTACATTTTAAAAACGTAACTATGATCAAGTTCATATAAACATGTGCATTAAAAAAAAATCACTCTAAGTTCAGCTTTGGGCGTGCTAATTTTTGAGACTCAAGAGATATCCAAATGGATTATTCAAAGATAATTAGATACACGAGTCGAGCTCAGAAGGTGGTCTGCAGAGTGGGTCATCAGTATTTCAGTGACAACCAAAACAGTAAGCCATGGGGATTGATGAGACCATCTAGGAAAGAGTACCGAATGCAAGGCAGTTGTCCTGGGATGGTACCTTGAGGGGGTTGGGAGAAGAGCAGGACTCCGCAACTGAAATGGCAGAAAGTAGGAGAGAACTTGAAAGACAGTGGTGTCAGGAAACCCAGGAAAGGGCTCTGAGAAGGATAGAGGGTAAACAATGCCCAAAACATGTTAGGAAATCACAATAGGACAGAAGAGTGTCCATTAGACTAAATAATGTGGGGAACATCGATGACCTTGGCAAAAGCAGCTTCAGTGGAACATTGAGGAGGATGATGGAAGAGGAAGGTAAAGAAGTTGATGAAGCAAGCTCAGGTAAACCTAACTTTGGCTGCCTAGGGGAGCAGAAGACAGGATAGCAGCTGAAGGGAGGAGTTTTGTAAGGTGAAAAAGACTCAAATATGAATTTCATGTTGATGAAAAGAAGGTACCACTGGAAAGAAGGAAGTTTAAATCCCAGAAAGTGGGAGTGATAGATGGAGTGAGATTCCCAAGAGGGTAGGTAGGAGAAAATAAGACCTACAGCAGAGTGGAGGGATTAGACTGAGAGACCAACACAGAGATGGCAGATCGATTGCTAGTTGGCAGGAGTGGGAGGCCTCGGTAGTGTTTTACACGCATATGTAATTGTGACGTGTTCTTACGATGGGTCAAACATGGGGGGAATGGGTGGGGCTACTGGCTGCCATATGATCGAACTGTCAATTACTCCACTGTCCCAGGAGCCCAAGAAGATGGACCTATTATTATTTTAAAAATATGTAGTCCCTTTATTAAGCATTGCATATAGCCACTTGTGTTTGGGTTTACACCTACAACCGCAGTGTGACTTGCTATTTTGTTTTTGTTTGCAAATTTCACCATTAGTTTTATAATTTTGTAACCACCAAGAATGTCACAAAATCAGTGATAAATGCTGAATAACTATTGGATTCAGCAAAGAAGTTGTTATGTCATTCAAGAAAAGTTGTAATTCTGACATGAATATTAGCTCATTTATGTTAACAAGAAAAATGGAAGTGAAACAACAAAGATATATCTTAACTTTTTTTTCATGGTTTGAAATTTTTTTTTTGATGGACCTATTCCTAAGTGTGACTTCTTTTTGCTTACAAAATTTCAATGGACCATCTGACAGGATCTGGCCTAATATCATGGAAAGAAAAGTCATTTTCTTTCCATCATTTTGTACTGATTATTATTTAAGTTCAACATATATTTTGCAACAGTGTTCTTGCAAGTATTTGTATTACATGCTTTTAGAAACACTTGTATTAAACTAAATTTTATAATGGAACTTCTACATTAATTTTTTAAGTATATGACAAATTTGTTAACTTTACTTACTATTTGGTGAAATGGAATTTTCCCAAGTCTCTCTGAAATCCATTCTCTCTAAAATGCCTCTTTTAGAGACTTAAAATGACTTTCCCAAGTCTCTCTAAAATGAATATAGCTTAGAAAATACAACGTATTCCTTCTTTTTTTTTTTTTTTTTCTTGAGAGGACACCTTTCAACAGGCGTGTGTAAGAAGAAACCTGAACTTACATGTATACGTGCCTTCAGTTAATTCAGTGTTACCAAATGTTTTGATTACTTCATCTTCATTTTTTATCTTCACTTTCACCATTTATTCTACACAGGAGAAATACAAAGGATTTTCCCCCACATGTAAATAGGAAAAAAGCATGAAACAAACCATACAATATCTAACAATTCTTTAAGATACAACTCTAAGCTTAATCTCAACAAAAACTACTTTCGGAGTTCAAGGGAGCTGTTTACATTGATGAACTGATCTTGCCAAACCATTTCTAGCCTTGAGTCAAGTTAGACAAGTTCTTCAACATGAAGAGAGGGGCAAAGATGAAAATTTGTATTTAAAAGTATGGCTTGCCCCCTGCCTCGCACGCCCACTTCAGTTTTTCCCTAGGAGATGGCTGTTATTTCTTTTTCGTGTCACTTGGTACAAAAAAGTCACTTGGTACCATTAAGTCACTTCAAGATAGATTGAAAAAGTTTTTAATGTGCCTGGCTCTAAGGCCTGACATAAGAAATGAACATGGAAAATGGGCAATTTCAAAGACCATTAAGTCTTTCTCTTAAAAGCGTTTGTACCCCAACCTTTTTCTTACTATTGGTTTCTTTGTGAGAAACTGGACATATACAGCTCTTTTATCTAATGACGTATGATAATTTGGGAGAAGTTCTAAGGGACGGGGGAAACTATCTTTAGAGGATATGTTAGGATCTGCCTTCTCGGAGAAAGGAACAGAGGGAAGTTCACCACTGAAATGCTTGTCTTAGCAGGGAGCTGGGAGACTCACATCACTCTCAGAAAGTTGTGTTTGGTTCAACAAAGTGTTATTCACAGGGAGAGACTGGAGGATCCAAAAATAGTTGACCTTTGGAGTTAAGCCATTGCCTTTTTAAGTCTGAAGTCACAGATACACAATTGTATTAATTAGTGTCTGGGGAAGCCTTTACTTTATCACATTAAAAAAAAAAAGTGGTTTCCCTTATATTCTGTTTATGAGATTTCAAGATTCCTCCATACTGGAAATCGGAAAAAAATTGCATTATAAATCATTTGGAATTTTCTCTTTGTAGAGCTAAGCAACATGTCAAACATTTCATATATCTTGTGACTCAGGCACCTACTTAGAGCTTTCTCCTCTTCTGTTTGATTATAAAAGGAGTTCTTGAATAAGAAAATTAAGACATTTGCTGGTTTTCCTTGGAGCTTTAATCAGTTGGCATCAAACAGGTACTTTTATTTTCCTGGCCTTGAAATCTTTCTGGAAGGGGCATGAGAGAAATATTTGGAAATGTCTTCTTGGTTAGCAAATACATCTTTACTCTTTTGGTTTTCTGTTTCTTTTCTGTTTTCTTAGCCTGCCATCCTCCCTTTCCCCTCAAACGTATACTCACATGTACAGCCCCAAAGTTATTACTCTTTTTCTTCCATCAAGGGTGGAAAAAAACTCTCAGACTGGGTTGACTGATTTGTAGCCACTGTCTGTGACTTGGGTGAGGACACAGTCTGAGTGTCCTTAGGTTTCATAGCCTGTAAGTACAGATGAGGTCTCATAGCATTCAAACCTGGACTCTACTGCATATATGTGTGTGTGTGTATATATATATATATATTTTTTTTTTTTTTTTTCTTTGAGACAGAGTCTTACTGTGTCGCCTGGCCTGGAGTGCAGTGTTGTGATCTCAGCTCACTGCAACCTCTGCCTCCCAGATTCAAGCAATTCTCCTGCCTCAGCCTCTTGAGTAGCTGGGATTACAGGTGCCCACCACCATGCCTAGCTAATTTTTTTGTATTTATTATTATTATTATTATTTTAGTAGAGACAGGGTTTCACCATGTTGGTCAGGTTGGTCTCGAACTCCTGACCTCAGGTGATCCACCCACCTCGGCCTCCCAAAGTGCTGGGGTTACAGCTGTGAGCCACCATGCCCGGCCCTACTGCCCATAATTGTTTACACTCAATCATGCTGGTCAGTAATGCAAAGTTCCCCTATGCATTTCTGGCAGTCACCAGGGATGCTTACATTTTACCGGACTGCATCAGTGCCACCTGGGAAGGCCCTGTGGGCCTTGGTGGTGGTGTCCTTTGGGCAGCTGCTATGCTCAACCTGGCTCCCTCCAGGGCTCTGCTGTTCTGTTCACCACTCCTCCCTGCCAGGGGGAGCCCTACCCTCATCCAGAGGCTGTTTCTCAATTTTCTTTTGGCTTTTCCCTGTAATTCCATCTCCTCAGAGCAGATCAAAAAGCTCAGTTAACAAGACTGCATGGAACCAGATGTCCCCAATTCCCTGCTTCTGTACAGATCACAAGAACCTTTAGTTTAAAGCACAAGGCCCCAGGCAGAGCAAACTTATACAAAGGATCAGAATCCCAGATTAGATTTATACTTTGATACAGTAATTTTTAGCCCTCTGACATACAATGTGAATTTGGAATATAACATAGTGTTCTTAAGCATCTACTTTGTATTCTGTACTGTGTTAGGTACGTACCTTTGCCATTTCATTTAATGCTTATAACCCTTTTTATATGTTGTTTATTATTGTTCTTCCTATTTTAGAGATGGGAAAACTGAGACTCAGAGGTAATAAGGAATTCACATACCAAACACTGCAGAGCTGATAAGGGTGGGCTTAGGATCTGGTTGCAGGGTCCATGCTTACCCTCTCGAACAATCCTCCCCACTTTGGAAAACAAGTTGTACGTACTTTCATCTTAGCAAAACATAGCATAGCTTTTAAGAAGAAAAATGGCTCTAAAAAAGACACAACTCAAAGTTTAAAATAAACCTAAAATTGCTAAAAATGATCTATCAATTAAAAAAAAAGACAAGCACTTTTAGCTAAAGCAGGTGAAGTGGTGTGTTTATATACCATCATCAACACTCTAGGTTTAGATATTCACAAAAAATAAAGTGATGGGATTCGTGCAAAAATGCTTAGAAGGCTCTTCACTTGTGAGGATTACACATGAGAATGAGCAAGGAGCTACCTTTTTACATGGAATTTACATTATCCTAGTCATCTGTCTGAAATGGACTTGTAGGCTGGTGAGATATTTGTATGGCCTTGTGAATCATTACCTGCTGGATGAATAAACAGAAACTCAGACTTTGTGGCTGCCCATCTGACACTTTTCACCAAATCGCCTTAAAAGATTCTATCCGAGGAACTTAGTATTTTGTAGAAGATCTTTTCATTCTTGTTCCAGAAGCCAAACCCTTGAGTGGCTCTTCTGCTGCTGAATGAAATATAATATGAGAGAACTAGTCTTGCAATAATTCCTGTAATTGTGACTTGGGAAAGGGAAGGGAGTGGAGCTTTGCAGACAGCTCACCCCGCAGGGAATGGCAGCAGGGGTGGGGAGGTGGGAGAGGGGAGCCTGTGCAGAAACCGAGGTGGGCCTGAGGACACAGGGAGGCAATCTCCGGCCAGACAGACCTCCTTTCCTGATGAGGGACGAGGAGCCTGGGGCCCGGTATTGATCATTTGGTTCCATTACCAACTGAGAGCTGTTAGAGAGAATGTTGTTTCACCTTTCTATGTAAGATATTCTAGTTTTACTTTCTATTTGACTTCCTTTAGAATGAGAGGGAATGAGGGCTATCTTTACACTTTGGAGCTTCCAAAGGGCTGTCTGAGGCTACATCCCTTCTAATTCTTAAAGTAACTTCTTGTTATTCATTTATTTATTTATTTATTTTAGCTGACGGAGCATGTGATTTAAAGAATTAGTGACTCAGTGGTGCTTGCGGGAATCTAGGAATCCCCAGGCCGAATCCCTCCCTCCAAAGACCCAGAACTCTTTCGCAAACTTGGGAGCGCTTGCACTTCTCCCTACACCCATGACTTTAATGAGTGCCAAAACACTGCATTGAATAGAACTGAAATATAGGATTAATATTTTCAAAAGGCACTTAAGATAAATGGCTTTATAAAAAAGAAAGAAAAACCAAGAAGCACTGAAAATGGCACATCTTTCTAATGACTCAATCTGCTATCAGTAGTTACCCCACTATTCTCCTAATCTCCCATTTCAAAAGAAGATCATCTTTGATGACCTCTCCTCCTTGTTTACTGGTCTTAACTGCCGTATATTACTGGTCCTACTGGACCCACATATAGTGAGAATATGCAGTATTTGGTTTTCTGCTCCTGTGAAAAATCAGTTTGATCAAGAGCTCTGACACATCTGTAAAGACAGTGGCAATAAGATTACTTCTGACATCGTGGTTTTCCCTCACTAGTTTAGAACCAACATAATAAGAGAAATGTTTGAATGCCCAACTTAGCAGCAATTCAAATGAATCCCACAAGAACAGGAAACCAAGTGGAAGTTAAATATAAGCTATGCCCTAAAGTGGCCATCAGTAATCCCTGAAATGAAAACAATGAAATTGGAATATTGTTTGGGTAGCCCTCCCATCTGGTAACTGAACGAGGAATCAGCCTACTTTCATCATTTCCAGTTCAAGAACTAGCAAAGTGGAGAAAGTGGGCAGTGACGTTTGCTCCTTTGTCAATGACAAAATCATGTAGCAATTTCCTGGCCTGCAAAAACATCCCAATAAATCTCTTCTGTGTATCATTAGGAAGAAGTTTTGTGGAGCTGGGTGGACTTCAGAAGGCTGCTAACCTTGAGCGGCTCTGCTGTTATCCTGCCCTTATTGCTTAATGGAAAATTCAGCAGAATCACCAAGTAACAGGAGACTAGGTTCAGGGTCATAAATCTCCAAGAGATGCTCACTGACATCCACAGTGCTCTGCAGCGTGAGTCTAACAAGGTCGTTCTTGCTGAGCTTCCTTTCAGCTGGAGGCTACAGCTCACTGTCAGGCCCAGAGCCAGGCTCTCTATCATCAAGAAAACCCAAGGGTCAGGGGTGGGAGGCCGTGAAAGGTAACTTTTAGGCCGGGCCCCAGTGTCAAATGGAACCTGGGTGGAAGCCCCATACCGAATGTCAGCCCCTTAGAGGCCTCTGATCCTTTTTTGCGCCCGCTGCTTTAGCCTTACCATGCAGTCTTCCAGGGACTTCCCACATTCATTGCATCAAATGTAAATTTCTGGCCACTGTCTTCAAAGTCTTCTCATTTTGCTTCAAACATCGGAGCATACCTTTGACTCACTCTTGGGTCTAGCCACAGTGTTCTTTTGATATCTGCACGTGGCTTTCTCCATTCTAAAGCTTTCTTACCCATCGATGCAATGACTGAGTTCCTTTTCTTTGAATTTGTTGGAGGTGACAAAAATACCAAAGAACAAGGAGACTAGCAGGGGCCAGAGGCATATTTGGGAGCCCTTTTGCAGCAATAGTGGGAGAGAGAGGGGGTGAGAATCTAACCAATATGAGAAATCCAGGCCAGGCACAGTGGCACACGCCTGTAATCCCAGCACTTTGGGAGGCCGAGGTGGGTGGATCACCTGAGGTCAGGAGTTTGAGACCCTGTCTCTACTTATAATACAAAATTTAGCCGGGCGTGATGGTACATGCCTGTAATCCCAGCTACTTGGCAGGCTGAAGCAGGAGAATCGCTTGAACCTCGGAGGCGGAGGTTGCAGTGAGCCGAGATGGCGCCACTGCACTCCAGCCTTAAAAAAAAAAAAAAAAAAAAAAGAAATCCAGTCAGCAGGAAGACGGGGCTCACTCTACCTGGGAAGGTAGGACAGTGTCTTGGAGCTGCTGCAGAGCTGCAGTGGGAGGATTAGGGACTCTGGAGCACTGGTGCTCTGCATTCATCATGTATAGACACTGACGTGTTATTTCATTTGCTCCTCACTGCAGTGTCATGAGGTAGACAAAGCAGACATTATCGTTCCCATTTTTGAAGTGAAACAACTGAGACTTTGAGAGATGACATGACCTTGCCCAGTAATTTTGAACCCAAGTGTTGTCATCATCAACTACATACTGTATATTTTATGTCAGGGTCAATAGTTTCTGATGTAAAGACCCAGATTTTAAATGTTTTAGGCTTTGTGGGCTATATGATCCTTATCACCACCAGTCTGCTCTGCTATTGTAGCATGCAAGCATTCATACAATACATTAAAACGGGGGCATGGCTGTGTTCCAATAAAGCTCTATTTACAAACATAGGTGGTAGGTTGGATTTGGACTTATCCTATGCTATAAAGCTATAACTGATCTTATGTCAAAAGTAAAGATTCACAGGGTATTAAATACACTTGTGCATTTAAATTCTCAAAAAGTAAACATTAGCTGGGCGCCATGGCTCGCACCTGTAATCCCAGCACTTTGGGAGGCCGAGGTGGGTGGATCACGAGGTCAGGAGATCGAGACCATCCTGGTTAATATGGTGAAACCCCGTCTGTACTAAAAAAATACAAAAAATTAGCCAGGTGTGGTGGTCCCAGCTACTTGGGAGGCTGAGGCAGGAGAATGGCATAAACCCAGGAGGCAGAGCTTGGAGTGAGCCAAGATCGAGCCACTGTACTCCAGCCTGGGCGAGAAAGTGAGACTCTGTCTCAAAAAAAAAAAAAAAAAATCAAGTAACAGGGTGTAAAGGAACACATCCTAACCTAATGTGATTCATGTAACAAGGAAAGAGCATAGGGAAGTTAGCTGAGGGGAGGTTACCTAGCAGTGAGGTGGTGGGAGCTCAGGAGATACTCGCGGAGGATGAGGGAGGTGGGTGATGCTGGGCAGCTGATTTTCCAGGTGCCTCTGCTGTGTGACTGCTCTGGGCCCCCTGTGGCTCTTTTCTCCGCTCTCTACCTTACTGGTCAGGCTTCTGCTGAGCTGTAAACCTGCATTTTCTATTCTGAACACCTCTCATAGAACCTCTCATCTCCTTTCTGATATGACAAATATCTCAGACCCTGCTTCCTGAAGGGAAGATGCAGGCTCTGCCCTAAGGTCAGGACGGGAAATCCTGGCAGGGAAGAGGAGCTAGGAGACTTGATGGGAATAGGTCTTTATTTCTTCCACCCACATCTGGTTTAGCCTGATGACCTTATTATTTGGTGACACATTTCTGTCCACCCGGCTGATTAGCTCTGCCAGTAAGGCTAGAAGGGAAAATAGGAGAAACTCTAAGAGCAGAGCTCACTCTTTGAACATGGTACATTTCTTTCTTTCTTTTTTTCTTAATTCTTTTTTTGGAGACGGAGTCTCACTCTGTTGCCCAGGCTGGAGTGCAGTGGTGTGATCTTGGCTCACTGCAACCTCCGCTACCTGGGTTCAAGCGATTTTTGTGCTTCAACTTCCTGAGTAGCTGGGACTATAGGCACGTGCCACCACACCCAGCTAATTGTTGTATTCTTAGTAGAGACAGGGTTTCACCATGTTGGCCAGGCTGTTCTTGAACTCCTGGCTTCAAGTGATCCACCTGCCTCGGCCTCCCAAAGTGCTAGAATTACAGGCATGAGCCACCATGCCTGGCCTGAAGATAGTAAATTTCCATTTATACTCAGAAAAATAGACTTCTTAGTAGGCCCGAGGAATCTCAAACTCCTTCTCACGGTCCTCAATGTACATTTCCAAGTGCATCTTATCCCTATTGTTCTCTGCTATTTCCGTCACCTGGGATGTTTTCCCATCACCCCTCTTCCTGCCTCTTCACCCACCCAGTTCCTGCTCATCTTTAAGGTTCAGCTCCACAGCTTTAAGGAACTGCTGTCTCCTTAATGGAGCTTTCTCTGCTCGGTCCTGTACTGTCTGTACCATTCATTTAGCATTATATTTTATGCTGCTTTATGATCTTCCAGGTTAATTAACTTTTCACGTGTATTTTGTGCAGTAATGACAGTTCACCTCCTCTAAAGCATTGGCTGGGTTTTAAGTTATCTGTATCTTCCAGCACAGTGCTAGACTCATACTAAGCACACCTATGGAGTGGGCTACATTCACCACTACAATCTTTCAATGGGCTTTAACATGGAGATTCCTTTCTCTCCATTTTTCTTTTTTTTAAACTTTTATTTTAGGTTCAAGGGTACATGTGCAGGTTTGTTATACAGGTAAACTCGTATAACGAGGGTTTTTGTACAGATTATTTCATCATCTAGGTACTAAACCTAGTACCCAATAGTTATTTTTTCCTGATCCCCTCCCCCCTCCCACCCTCCACCCTCAAGTAGGCCCCAGTGTCTATTGTTCCCCTCTTTGAGTTTATGTGTTCTCATCATTTAGCTCCCACTTATAGGTGAGAACATGGGGTGTCTGGTTTTCTATTCCTGCTAAGGATGATGGCCTCCAGCTCCACCCATGTTCCTGCAAAGGACATGATCTCGTTCTTTTTTATGGCTGCATGGTACTCCATGGTGTATATGTACCATATTTTCTTTATCAGGTCTACCATCGACGGGCATTTAGGTTGATTCCATGTCTTTGCTATGGTGAATAGTGCTGCAGCGAACATATGTGTGCATGTGTCTTTATGATAGAATGATTTCTATTCCTTTGGGTATATACTCAGTAAAGGCATGGCTGGGCCCATGGTAGTTCTGTTTTTAGCTCTTTTGAGACAAGTTCTTTCAGGGGCAGGTTGGAATATGTAAGTGACCACACATGTAAAATGATCCCTTTCTGTTGGTCTTCAGCCATTGTCCTTGGTCAAGTCTAATCAGTACTCTAAAACCATGAGAGCAGAGACTATGTCTGGTTTTGCTCTCTATTATATTTCCTCCATTTAGCAGATGCCTGGCACATGGTAGATGTAATAATTATTGGCTGATGAAAGAATAAACGAATGAATATTTTGTCCTGGCCCTGGTTGAATCCCTTGCCCTGTGGGAAAGGGGCTGACTGTCAAGAAGTGAGGAGATGGCCTTAGTTGTCCCTTCTTGCCAGAGCATCTCAGCCCCTCGGGATTGGCCCCTCAACAGGTGATGAACAGAGATCCGAAAAGTAGTCACTTTCTGAGACAACATCTCCTAATCACCAGAACTTGCTTCATAGTGTATTGAGATGTGCTTCTTGTCTTGGTCTGTCAAAATTTTTGAAATCCCTTCACAGCATGAGTCACACATGAAGTGAGTGCTTGGTGGTGACCATGTTTGCTGATTTGCTTATGAAGGCAAAATCTGATTTAAGAGCCAAAATAATATATATATATGTGTGTGTGTATATATATATATACTTTGAACATCCCTAATCTGAAAATCTGAAATGCTCCAAAATTTGAAAGTTTTTGAGCACCAACAGGATGCCACACGTGGAATATTCGACACCTGACCTCATGTGGTGGGTCACACTTAAAACACAGCCTCTTCAGCACCCCCAGGTGTTCTGGCGATGCTACTGTGCTGCTTCGTTACCCCGAACGTATTATCTTTTCACTGTGTGACTGGAATGTCATTTTTTTTTTTTGCTGTGAAGTACTTGTGTGTGTACACATGTCAACAATGATTCTTGGTAACATGTCTATTCAGTCAGGAATGACAGTGATGCCAAACCACCACAGACGTCCACATGCGTGGCTGAGACAGGGTACCTTTGCTTTCTGATGGTTCAGTGTACACAAACTTTGTTTTGTGCATAAAATTATTAATAATATTGTATAATCTTACCTTCAGGCTATGTTTATAAGGTGTATATAAAACATCAATTAATTTTGTGTTTTAGGCTTGGGTCCCAGCTCCAAAATATCTCATTATCTATATGTGAATATCCCCAAATTTGAAAAATTCAAAATCTGGAACACTTCTGGTCCCAAGCATTTCAGGTAAGAGATTTTTTTTTCCTCTCTCTTTCCATATATATGTATATATCGATAAACTTTCATAAAACATAAAAATTATTAATACATATGATTCACACATGATTAAATACTGGGCAGAATACACAGAATATTCATTCTGTCCCATAGGACAGGTTGTAATATATGTTTAATTATCCACGTGCTAAAATAGTTCATTTTCCTGAATAATGTTTTAATAAAAGTATTTTCCTTTTTCGGGCGTTATGTAACAATACACTAAAGAGAAGGTTGGTTGTATTTACTTAACTGGCTCTTGTGCATATTTACCACAAGGTGGCAGTATCGCAGCCCCTCCTTGCTTATTAGGGAGAGAGACACACCTCTTAATGTCGAGATAGCAGAGAGACTGTTTCTTCCCCTCAAGTTTCCAAAGTCTAAAATCACATCCATGTGTCCTGATTCGTAGCTAAGTAGATTTTTAAATTAAACGCATACACACATAAATCCAAATTATCTCACACTCACAAAAACTCTCATCTACAACCTGGCCTATATGACGGGATGAATATTCTGCGTATTCTTAGTTAATCACATGTGAATTGTATTAATAATTAAGCAATCTTTTGTGTAAGTAGGCAAAATCAATTTTAAAACTTATTAGTGAAACTTTTAAAGCAGTTTAGAAGGAATAACCTATTTCAGGGGTGGTATTGTTATTGCAGAAAAGAGGCCTCTGTAGTTCTCGGGAGAGAGAATCCCTAGGAGGAAGGTGTGCGGGAGGCTGAGGGGAGAGGTGTATAGGGAAGCTCTCAACTATCGCCTTTTGGCTACAAGCATTTACTGATCACTAATCGTTCATGAGTTTATTGTGTAAAAGCTGGCCTTTGACTTATAAGAGCTTATGACCCAAAGCTACAGACAGTAGAGAAAGACACCCAGTAAATAGGTGAGAAGACGATCACTATTACCGTGATCTAAGAAGGAGGGAAATAAAGAAGGAAGAAACACTGCTTGTATATGTCTTTCCAGGGGATGTGAAAGAGAGTAGAAACAGGCAGAATGGAATAAGTAAAAGATCGTGAAAATAATGAGGTCCAGGTTCTTGCCTCAGTTCTGCCCCTCACCATTCTAGGTCACTGCAGCTTCCTCATGTGCTGAAGGAAACATGGATTGAGGTTTTGGCTTTGGAAGCATTAACAGAAGTATGTTCTGCCAACAGTTTTTATTAATGGGTACTCTTCAGAAAAGATTTGTGTTGAAATAAGTGGGGAAAGCAAATTATCGTATTGCATCTCATCCTCTCCCCCTCACCCTCAGAGAGTCACAATGTGTGTTAACATGCAAAGGCTCTGAGTAGCCTGGCCTGAAGAAACTAGTGTGACTTTGTTTAACCTAACACTTCAAACTTAATTTGACCATGGAACACAATTCTTCACTTCGCCCTACTCCAAGAAATACCAATTAATACTGCATAGAATATTAATGATCTTTGGTAGATAATTTGGAAACCACAAATTAAGAGGTCTTCATAGCCTGTTTCAGCTCTAGGAATCTGGATCAGAATCTCCACGAGGGTAGGGAACTAGATCCAACTGCTTTACTTCATCCCAAGTGCTTGACATAAAGTAAATGATCAATAATATTTGCAAAATCAATGAATGAACTGTGATCGTTTAGTTCTATCTATTTCTCACTCGTTCCAGGAGGCACAGGCTCTGTCTATCCCCTTTCTGAAGTTATGTGCATATCAAATTTAAGCAACTCCAGCTAGAGAAGGGAGACAAGGACCTTTTGTAGTGTAAAAACACAAGGGAATTATGCTGAGTCTTTCTTGGCAATGTGGAGTGTGTCGTCTTGAAGATATTTGACCCTAATAGGATTGCTTTTCCATTTCCTCCTGTTTTCATAAGTCAAAGTCTTATTCAGATTCATCTAGAAAGAAAAATTAGTTGGAAGGAAATGATGGACATCCCCATTCTGAAGATCAAAGAGAAGGAAAGGATCCCAGTGGGAGGGAGAATTAGAGGTTTCTAAGGACCAAGAGACTCATGAGTGGAGGATGAAGAGACAGAAGAGGCTTATGGTAGTGGAGGGTGAAGAGAGAGAAGAGGCTCATGGTAGTGGACGATCAAGAGAGAGAGACTCCACAGAAGTGGGAGGCTTCCTGAAGGACAGGGAGGTGGTGACTAAGTAATTGGCCCCCACAATTAAGAAAGAAGTTTAAGAAGCTGCTAGAATAAGCTGAGTAAGGTAGAGAAACCACTCCAGGTGCTCTGTATGGGTTATAAGTGTATCTTGAGCAGCAGTAAGGAACTCAGGTGTATTCTATCAGATCCTGTATACATGAGTATTCAGTTAAAAGGAAAACTTTTCTCAGGATCTAGATGGCACCATTCTGCTATTAAAGACATAATATGGAAGGGGCAAACCCAACTCTACTGAAAGGATTAAGGGCATAGAGTGCAACTTCAGGCTACACCCACACAAAGCTATCAGCTGCCTACTGTAAACTCCTTTGGTTAAGGCAGGCTCTGGGAGGTGCCTGCTGAAATGCAGTATGTGACCAGAGGAGAAACAGTACATTGACCCAAGAGTAATCGTATTCACAGCACAGAGAACAGGGTCCTAGGACACAAAACACCGGAGAGGTAAATTTTCCTGGGGAAAGAGAAGCTGAGGAGCGTGGGACAATGCCACAGCACTGCACAGGCCCTGGGAGCTGGAAGTCAGGCCCGCAGGTGCCAAGGGCTTGCAGGGAACCCCAAGTATAAGACGTGGGAGACACCAAAGGTGTATTTTATCTGCTTAACCATTTTGTTCACAGCAGATGTAAAAAGAGACAATGTTAAGTTGAAAACAAAAGATCTTGGAAGACAGCCCAGATCTCTCCATTTCTGCTTTATATCAACTGTCCTGTTCTTATTATTTGTATCTAAAATATAAAGTATTGATGTTTGTAATTATTAAATATTTGTACATATATCTGTACAATATATGTATAAATATAGTTGCAATTATTTTTAAAGTAAATTAAGTCAAATTCAACGTTTCAGGTTATTCTTGTAATTCTTCATTCTTTTTCACTTGCATGCCAGTATGATATCTTAACAAGGAGAAAAAGGAACAGGACTACAATTGGCACTCTGAAATTGCATATAACCTGGAGCCTGTAATATTTCCACCAAAAACAAGTGAGTCTGGAGTTAATAACTGTAGTGATTATAAATCACTCCATTGCTTTATTTCTCCCCCTCCCACGTTATCTTGAGTTTCACGATGATGTAGGTATCCTATGAGGGTGAGTCATGTGTGCGGATGTCACCTGGCATGTGTGTAATGTGCGAAGAAGATTGCTAACTGTGAACTGGGTTCGTGTCTCCAGCATTCGGACAGAACAACACTGCAGGCTTAAAACGAGACAAATCCTCCAGGCATGTGGAGGCCATTTTAAAAGCCATACTAGCTTGTAAGAATACTCTTTAACAAAAATTCCCATCTGTTCAGATACAAGTCAGTTTTACATCCTTGATATTGCATGGTTTGTGCTAATTTTCCTAAGTTACTCTAACTTAGGGAAACAAATATTTCAATGAAACAAACTCACTCCTAAATACCCATACAATACTTTGTATGTGATTATTTCCATTATAGGAAGATTTCAAATAATAAGGAAATAATAAGGAAATAATAAGGAAATAAATAATAAGGAAAAATAATAAAGAAATACATAATAATAAGGATATAAATAATAAGGAAATAATAAGGAATAAATAAAATGAATAATGTTATAAAGGAAGGTTTCAAATATTAAACAAGAGTATTGACAAGTATATATACTTAATGTCAAGGTAAAGTATTCATTTTTTACCCAACAGAAAATGACTGTACTCAAAATATTTATTTCATCTGCTTATTTCAGTTCACTTTTAGGCAAAAAACTATTAGTTTGAGTGAAAGGACATGATTTATACTACTGTCCTTGGTTACCCTGAAGATTTAATGTTATGTCAACTTTTCAACATTCAAAGCAGAAAAAAATTCAAGGATCAAATTAATTTTTATTAAGGAGGATTAATGGTTTTTTCCAGCTCCAATGTCACCATCCACCTTAGCCAAACAATTAAAAATAGAGTCTGGGAAGGGCAGGGGAAGGGAGGGATCAGGATGCACAATTACGGATAGAGGAGAAGAGTAAATTCTAGTGTTCTGTGCGACTGTCGTTAACTACAGCACTACACCACTGTAGGATGACTGTGGTCAAATGGCTAGAAGGAGAATATTGCCACTTCCAACATGAAGAAATGATAACTCTTTGGGATGATAGATAGGCTAATTACCCTGATCTGATGACTACACATTATATGTATGTAAACATCCCTATGTATCCCATGAGTATGTGCAATAATGATTTGACAGTTAATAAAATAATTTTTAAAAACCCCAAAAGTAAGAAGTACCCATATGTTAGCTTGTTGAAATATTATAACTGTGTTTTTGGCATTTTGAGTGATAGCTATGTACCATTTTGTGCAAAGAAATGTTGCCCACCTTCAAGTTCTGATAGAAGCCCTCAAATCTGTGAATTGGATGGACAGATAAGAATCTTATACAAACCATGCAATAGGGCAAAGGAGGGGAGACACAGGACCCACTATATATGTGTGGTAGGCAGAATAACGTTCTGATGCACATGTCCCAATCCCCAGACCTGTGAATATGTTACCCTCCATGGAAAAGGGGACTTTGCAAATGTGATTAAGTTAAGGATCTTGAGATCAGGGAGACTATCCTGGTGGGCTCGATGTAATCACCAAAATCCTTATCAGTGGGAGGCAACAAAGTCAAAGTCGGAAGAGGAAAGTGTGATAACAGAAACAGTGGTTGCCGTGTTGTACTTTAAAGATGGAGGGAGGGGCCGCGTGGAAGGAACATGGGAGGAGGTGCCTGTAAACTCATAAAGCCGGAAACAGATTCCCCCTGGAGCCCCCAGAAGGAATGCAGCCCTGCCCACATCTTGCTTTTAGCTCAGCGAGACCCATTTTAGACTTCGACCTCCAGAACGCTAAGATGGTAAACGTGTTGTTTTCAGCTACTAACTTGGGGGTGATTTGTTACAGCAGCAATAGGAAACGAATACCTATGTGACCCAAACTTCCTTTCTTCTTCTTCTTTGAAGACTCCTAAGAGTTAATAAGAAGTAGAAAGAGAAGTTGGAGTTAAGCAGCTCGTTCAAATTCTGATTTTGCCATTTCCTGTCTGAGTGACCTGAGTAAGTTATTTAAACTTTTTTGGCCCTAACTTTCTTCATCAGGAAAAGAGGCCATGGTGAGAGTTAAAGATGGTAAAATAGACAAAATGCCCAACATAAGGCCTGGATGATTATCTTCAAGATAGACCTTCAAGAAAGGTTACTCCCATTCTCCACCAGCCTGCTGAAGGTTTATTGCATAAAAGTGGTCTACTGAGCAGTTTCTACCTTGTGTTAGAAGCCCCTGGAGCCTTCTGGGCAGATGCCCATCCTGGTCTCTCAGCCTGAGTCAAGGGTAGCTTAGACATGGTGTCCAAACCTGCAAGCTGAGAAGAGCTGAGCGATGCTCCCCGGGGTAGGATTTGTAGTCTTACCGTCACCTTGTATGTTCACAGCATACCTTGTGAACTTCTGGCCTTTCCTGTCTCACTTTGTCTGTCTGTGACCCAGAGATGGTACTATCTCAGACCCAGCAGCACTGCAAAGAAGGTGAGAAGCCCAGGTGTTCACAGATGGGGCGCGATTACACTTGGAAGCAGCTGCCTGGGTTTTGCAAATTAAATCCTGAACCTGTGGGCTCCATGTCTCAGGTAGTGCACGCCATTGCCCGATTGTTGGTCCAGGTCCTGAGCAAGCCCTTATTTGTTAGCAAATAAGAGGACCACGTTTCCAGGCATGGGCTCAGGTGGCCTGGAGAGCATGAATCGCTTTATGAAGCTGTTTTCACTAGAGAATATGGAGCAAACTCAGATAGGCAGGATTTGGTTTTCAAAACACATTTGAAAAGATAGCCCTTAAGAAATGAAGGTAGTTTCTTTGCTCATACTTGAAATCTCATAACCCAGGGTGAGGCACAGGAAGGACAAATCTTTGCTGGTAAATTTATTCAGGGGAACTGTTAAAGTTTGTCCCTTGCCATTATGTGCAATTTGAAGAAAATTGGTCTTTGCCATATTGTTTCCTCCAATCTTTTTTTTTTGCTTTGTTTTGTATAAATGTATGAGGTGGAAATGTAGTTTTGTTTCATGCATAGATTGTGTAGTGGTGAAGGCTTTTAGGGTGTCCATCACCCGAATAATGTACATCGTACCCATTAAGTAATTTCTTGTCATCCACACCACCCACTCTCTAATCTTAAAAATCGTGTCTTAGTCATTTTTAGTAGATTCAGAGAACAGAATTCATTACCGTAATCAACATGGATTATTACATCTGAATGTCCTGAATCCAAATCTTAAATCGAGTACATTCTACCGTCAACAATGTTAATTTGACCTGTATTTAATAATCTGTATAATTGCTGTTGCTCTGTATGGTAATTAGGCATAAATGGTAAGCAGTTTCTATAAATTCCTGTAATTGTTATTACCCATGTTACTACCAAGCCTTATTTTTATGACTTTTTTGCTTCTAATTTATTAGCTCAGGGTGATGTATAAAGTGTCATTGTCACAGTTTAGATTAATTTAAGTTTAATCAAATACAATGTACATTCTGGTCCTCCAAGAAGCAGATGCCAGGATGTGCATCGATGTGCACAAGAAACACCTGTGAAGGATAAAGGGGAGGGGACAGCGAGAGTCGTCAGACCCAGATGCAGCCTCATTCCTGAAGAGGAGACCGGAACAAAGGAAGATTGGATAGGAGGAGTCCCAGACTCTAGAGCAGTTTCAA
The DNA here is from genome assembly GCF_000951045.1 of Mandrillus leucophaeus. NCBI lineage: Eukaryota > Metazoa > Chordata > Mammalia > Primates > Cercopithecidae > Mandrillus > Mandrillus leucophaeus. The sequence continues at coordinate 939,759 of NW_012108319.1, read as the reverse complement.
GAAAGCCTTGGCCAGGCCTCTGGGGATGTCCTTGAGCCCAGGCACCTGTTAGAGGAGCCCAGATTCTCACAGGAGTGGGCCTGCACTCGCTCCCTGCTGTGCTCGGGGTTGATTGGGAGAAACTGCTGGCAGCATGGCTTAGGTTTTGACACAGCCACAGCGGTGGACCTAGCAGGGCAGTGGCTGGGGTCGTCGGTCACTTCTGACCTCCATAGCAGAAGAGCTGAGTGTTGCATTTTCATGGCCACCCCACTCTTTCTCCACCCATACACACTGGCACATATTAAAAAGCAAGGATTTTTTGCTATGCAGAAGCCCTTTAATTAAGTCTCACCTATTTATCTTTGTTTTTGTTTTTTGGGTCCTTGGTCATGAAGTGTCTGCCTAAGCCAGTGTCTAGAAGGGTTTTTCCGATGTTATCTTCTAGAATTTTTACACTTCCAGGTCTTAGATTTTAAGTGCTTGATCCATCTTGAGTTGATTTTTGTATAAGGTGAAAGATGAGGATAAGACTACAAACTGGGTTCAGTGTGCGTGTACTGCTCGGGTGAAGGGTGCAGCAAAATCTCACAAATCACCACTAAGGATCTTACATATGTAACCAAATACCACCTGTTTTCCGAAAACCTATGGAAATAAAAAAATTTAAAAAAATTAACATAAAAATAACACACTTGAAAAAAAAAAGCAAAGATCTGTGCAGCCAGTACCTGGGGCCATGTTTCCAGACTCCCTGTCCATTTTCCAAGGCCTGTGGTGCTCCGGGTCACTCTTCAGGGGTTTCGTGCCAGAGTTCTTCCTGAGCTGTGTATTCTACCTTTTTCTGTTGCCAGAGAAAAAGACGGGGTCCAGATTTTTGGTTCTGGAAGGATTTCTAGCACAAGGATCCAGTTTGCCTATAGATGAAGGTGGAGGGAGGCTGAGGGAGCACGCTGGACTCGTGGGCCCTGGGAGCTGGGGTTGCAGAGAGGGATTCGGTAGGCCCAGAGTTTGTGATGGGGATAAAAGCTGTGGTTGGAAGAGGCAGATGGACCACTTACCAGGACCAGACCACCAGTAGTCACAGAGGGTGGGCTTGTCATGCCTGGGGAATACAGGAAACTGGGAGAGAGACACCTGGTCCATCTCTTCTGATCTCTGCCCAGGCAACCTTATGTGACCAACGCATGCTCCTCTCAGGCAGCCCAAGTGTCCACTGTCATGTCACCAAACCACTCCCCAGCTGCCAGCTGATGTCTAAACTCCTTTAACTGGTATAAAGCCTTTCATCCCACCATTCAAAAGTTTTAGAATAGTTCTCTAGTTTACTACAGGAGGGTCTGTTGCCCGGTAGGTAGGTGCGTCTGTCCCCTCTACAGACTGGGAGCTCTTCTAGTGCAGAGACTATGTCTTTTTCCTTTTTCAGTTTCCCCACCTAAAAAAATCCCTGGTACAAAGTCAATTCTCCATAAGTTTTTGTTGACTAGAATGGAAGTGAATAAATGCAGATAATTCTGGGAAAGGTAGCATAGCAGCCAAGATGAAGTCCCAAAAAACAGATCAATGGGAGAGTGCAAAACTGTGGACATTCGCATGTCCTGAATTCACATCTTAACTCCAGCATATTCTGTCTATGGAACTGTAGATGAATCCCTTAGTCATTCTGCATTTAAATTTCCTTCTAATAAAATGGGGCCAAGTACCTGCTCAGATAATTTCAGCACTCCTGCAATATCAAATGATAAAGGACTTTGAAAATGTAAGAGTGATGAATAAAGGTATATTATTTTTTATTGTTTTGTGAGGGCTTAGGGGTTAAAGGCAGCCAGTGCTTGAAGCCGATACAGGGAGAGGTTTTAAGAGATCCCCAACGTTACCCGGGCATGGAGACATTTCAGGCTATACAGCAATGAAACTGCCAGTTGCAGGAAATTCTAGATTGTTTTTTAAAACTGTAACTGTATTATACAAAACATGAAGTAATCCATGGCTCACATCTCAATAAGCAATTCCCCTGGAGGCTGTTAGGCTTTCTATAAACAGAAATAAATTCTATTCACTGAAGACATTGCCTTCGTAGTAAAACCTTATAAACAACGTAGCCACCCCTTTATTGCGGGTGAGTGGTGATTGACTGATGTATCCTACTCTTGTTTAGCCCTTTATGGTTTTTCAAATATTGTAATGTCAGTTACCATTTTGATTTCTCAAAATGCTTGTGGAAAAGGAAAATAATAAAGAGTTTTCATGCCATCTCACCACTCAGAGCTCTTAAAGGAATTCTGCAACAAAAAGTTGGATTGTGATTAAAAGTTTGAAGTCAGATAGACCTGGTTTAATCCCAGGCTTTGCACGTACTAGCTGTGTGGCCATAGGTAAGTAAGTAACTTATCTTAGCCCAGTTTCTTATTCTTCAAAATAAAAGGTTTAACTATTACTTAAGTGTTTTCTAGATAAATGCAATAGCCCCACATTGAGATTTCAAAGAGGGAAAAGGACTTTGAATGTGGGATGAGCCCCGAGAACTTCCCTAAGTGGCGCTGACACTCGGATGAGCTGAAGTGAGGTGTGCGGAATTCTCAGCGCAGAGATCGTCACATACTAAGCATTCAGTATTGGGCTTAGGAATCAGTCATTTACAAAGTGTTTTTGCATATTTCATGCAATCCTCCCAAGGACTCCATAAAGCTTCCCTTTGCAAATGAAGAAACTAAAGCCCAGGGAATTCATGACTCACCCAGTTACACGGCCAGTCAAATGTCAGAGGCCCTCTCCGTGATGAGCAGTGCCTGTCTGAGTCAGGGAAACTTGCCACCACCGGTGGTTATTAAGAAAAGTGGGAGGGACACAGCAATGTGGATTACCACTAAAGAGGGAGACAGTGCAGTCTGCTGCCGTAGCTTGAGTAGAGTCAAATGGCAAAGACCTTAGGTTCTGTTTTCTGTTTACTTCAGCTTCAGTGAAAAGATCTAAGAACCGAGAGTATTTCTAAGATCTCTGTAAATTTCCCCAAACCCTGATAGCTGGTAATTTGAAGCAGGCATGAGTATCAGGATTAGAAATTAGAGAAAACAAATCCTGTTGCTTAAATGATATTTTGAGTACCATTTAAGCGTATTTATTTCCCATTATAGAAGTTATATTATTGTATTACCAAAGATTTGAAAAATGATATAGGACCTATAATATTGGTGACAATACAGGTGATTCCGTTTTCCTGGCACAATTTCTATTATCCTCTCAAAATATTTGAGATTCCTCCACCCCACCCTCCTTGCCTTTTAGTGGGTGTGATCCTACCATTGTTTTAAGCCCAGCGTTATACTCTGGAAGGTGTTTCTGTATAGCAGTGACAGAGGATTCTCTTTGTTGGTTTGGGAGGAGTTTGAAGTTTATGTTAACATACATGCAAATGTGCAAATATACAGGGCAAGGTAATTCAGATGTGGGAGGCTTCGTGGTGCCCCCAGAAAATGGGCATCCGGGCAGCTGGGAGGTGAGGAGTTGTGAAAAGGGGGTGCCTCCGGAGTTCGGTTCAGGATCACTTTCAAAGGCAGGCACAAACCCCATCCACAGGGGTGATAACATGGTGACATGAGAAGCCATGAGCCTTGAATACAAAATAAGATTGGTATGACAGGTTAACAGAAACAATATGGGAGAAAAGAAATTGTAGAATTTACTCTGCTTCTTGAAAGCAAAGAAGATACAGAATAATATTTTAAGTCAAGGAAAGCCATGGAAGATAGGGAAGGCATGGTTAGGGAGGAATGAATGCAGGCATGGTCATTTGTACACTCACTCACTCATTCATTCACCTATCTAGAAAGAATTTTTTAATACCTGTTGTATACTTAGCATGTCCCCAGGGCCTTCTTTTTTGGGAGTAAATGATGGCACAGTCTCCAATGGTAGGGGAGGTATCTAGGTGAGGAGGCGATACAAACCCACTCAGTGACTGGGGGAAGCTTAAAAGTAACCTGTGCACAAATTCGAGAAAGCCTGGAGTCATCTCTGCTGGGAGCCATGAAGAGAAATGACGGATGACAGGCAGGAAGGCATGAATTTCAAATGTGCTGACAGTTGGCCGAAGGTGTCTGTGTGTGGAGTTCATGTCAACTGCATGCTCAGCAAAACATCTTGTTGTCAGTGGCCCTGGGAAAGTGGTCTCTTGTTAGCATCTTTCAATGACAATTACGTGAAGGAGTCACTTGAGTTTTTCCCTTTTCTGGATGTAGTGACTTGTGACCCAAGGAGTTCTAGTGAGTAGACAGTTGTGGCAAACCTAGTGTCACCAAAGGAAGAATCCTCATTCTTTGCCCCAAAACCTTGCTAGTTACGATGGAATGAATGAATGTAACACTAGAAGAAGGCCAGAAGTTTTTAAGATGCCTGGACTGCAGGACTAGAAGCTCAGAATTCTGGGAGTCATAAATGTTTGACTTCTTCAGCGGAGATGGTTACATATGTGTTATTTGTAAGATCCATTGTCTACATTCGGTTACGGTGTTGAGAAGGGTCAACAAGCCTAGACATACGTATTGTTCAATTCAGTAAATACCTACTGAATTGAATTGAGGCAGAATAGAAGTGTTTCCAGGTGCCTTGTCTTCTCCAAATGACTTTTTTTGTGTACCTAGTAATGGAATACTTGAGTTGACATCATGCCAAGTTTCAACCGTTGGTCATATATTTTCTAGATAAATGACTCTAGCTCCCCCTTTGGATTTCAGAGAGGAAAGGCTCTCAAATTTGGGATGGGGCCCCAAGGACCTTCTTAAGTAGCGTTGACAAGTCTCCAGATGGGTTAAGGATATTCCTGATGTTAGGCACTGAGAAGTCTAGCCCCACAGTGTGCGCATGCACTACCAAATATTAGGAGACCATTTGTTAACAATATATTTTTGTTATGTTTTTAAGATGTCTTCTTGGGTGGCCAGAATTTTAGCCATCAGCTGTAGGCTGGGATTGAGTGATTAAAAACTCCATGGCTTCAATATTAAAGCAGAGATTGAAGTCAAAACAGGATCTATTTATCCCAGTCCCATTCCCTCCCCCTACTCCCTACTCACATGTTTTTATTGCACTCATGATCACTAGTCCTATTTACATCTTAAAGGCCAGTGGGATTTGAAGGCCTGCGCCCATCCGTATTCTATGTATTGGTACTGGGAGCTTAAGTTAGATCTGAATTTTCTTACAAATAAGGCCAGCTATCTCTGGGTCTGTAATGCTCTTTTAGGATCTTGGGGAAAAAAGGAACCAGGCTGATATGAAGATTACTCAGCTCCCTTTCCCATCCACAGACATCTCTACCCATTCACTGAATGATTTACAAGTGAGCTATGAAGAGAACTTCCCCGCCAGAGGTCTTAAACTATACATAAGGATATTTTGCAAGAGCAGCAGAACAGAAACAAGTTCAAAAGGACAGAGGAAAAATGCTCCAAATCTGTGGCAAACAGGATTTCACTGAAATTTACAGGATTCTTTGGATATGCCTTTGATTCATGCACTTATTTCCCAACACTTTGAAACTATTTCAAGTGGTATTAAAAGAAATAAAAACTTTTCTCTGTAATGAAAAATTTTAAATGTCTACTTTTATAGACAAATTGAAAAATGACTATTGCTTAAGTTTGTTTTCTTAAGCTGAGTGTTTTTTTAATTGGGGGGATAGTTATAAGAAACTACATTCTCTCTCTCTCTCTCAACAATAAATGAAAAACACACTTTGTGATTTAGCCAAAGGAAGTTAAAGATGAATCTTTAGGGAGAGGAAGTCATGCAACTGTTATCATGTTAATCTTCCACTGTAAGAGTGGGGCTAAGAGCCAGATTTGCTGTTTATAGGAAATGCACAGAACTTGAATGGTTAAAGAAATCCTCCAGTTCTCAGATCTGGTGCCTGTAAGCCAACTTGACATGTTTTCTAGTGTCCTTCTCCTTCACACATACTAAATACTTGAAGTGACTAGAGATGAAAGTTGGGTTATTAGATATGAAATGCCTCCTCATTTATTCCTCTTCAGTAAATGTCTCTGTGTAATCATGACCATAAGCCACCATGAAATTGCATTTCTGTGTTAGTTTTACTGGACAATTCTCTCTTCTTAGTCTCTGCCTCAATTTTCTTATCTATTAATGGGAACAATGAAAGGCAAATGGAAAGGGGGCATGTGGTGACTTTAGTTTGGCATGGAAGCAGGAATGTGGGTTAAGTGGTGGGAAAGACCTTTCCCATTTTCTATTTAATTCTAAGCTTAGTTATTGGTTTGAGTGTCTTTGAAATTCCTCTTTCATTGGGTCTCAGTTTCTTTCTTTGAGTTGAGTTCAATACCTTAGCTTAGTGATGATACTTTTTTTTAAATGGTTAAATTATCCTAAGATGAAAGGCATGATTAATAAAGAAAAGAGCAATTTGGGGGAACACTAAGAGAGAGGATGGCATAGTAGAAGAAAGTAGTCTGGGAGGCTAGCATTCTCGTTTCTATTAGTAATTTGCAGTGAGTTTTCAGTAGATCTCTCAATGGCTCCAAATTGGTTTTCTCAAAGTGACATGATAAAGTTATAGCAAATTACCTCTAAGAGCCTTGAAAGATTCAATTGAATTGACATTATTCTGCCTTCCAGCTCTTGGTTTGCCATAGCTTTGTTTTTTGATTCATTCAGCAGATATCCACTAAATGTGTACCATGTGTCAGTCCTGTTCTAGTAGGTAGAGATTCTGCAGTGAACAAAACTGACAAAGGTCATCTCTTATGGAGCTTACAGTCTAGTGTGCATAGATAAT
>NW_012108319.1:898614-932937 GCF_000951045.1 Mandrillus leucophaeus | reverse complement strand
TATTGGTACTGGGAGCTTAAGTTAGATCTGAATTTTCTTACAAATAAGGCCAGCTATCTCTGGGTCTGTAATGCTCTTTTAGGATCTTGGGGAAAAAAGGAACCAGGCTGATATGAAGATTACTCAGCTCCCTTTCCCATCCACAGACATCTCTACCCATTCACTGAATGATTTACAAGTGAGCTATGAAGAGAACTTCCCCGCCAGAGGTCTTAAACTATACATAAGGATATTTTGCAAGAGCAGCAGAACAGAAACAAGTTCAAAAGGACAGAGGAAAAATGCTCCAAATCTGTGGCAAACAGGATTTCACTGAAATTTACAGGATTCTTTGGATATGCCTTTGATTCATGCACTTATTTCCCAACACTTTGAAACTATTTCAAGTGGTATTAAAAGAAATAAAAACTTTTCTCTGTAATGAAAAATTTTAAATGTCTACTTTTATAGACAAATTGAAAAATGACTATTGCTTAAGTTTGTTTTCTTAAGCTGAGTGTTTTTTTAATTGGGGGGATAGTTATAAGAAACTACATTCTCTCTCTCTCTCTCAACAATAAATGAAAAACACACTTTGTGATTTAGCCAAAGGAAGTTAAAGATGAATCTTTAGGGAGAGGAAGTCATGCAACTGTTATCATGTTAATCTTCCACTGTAAGAGTGGGGCTAAGAGCCAGATTTGCTGTTTATAGGAAATGCACAGAACTTGAATGGTTAAAGAAATCCTCCAGTTCTCAGATCTGGTGCCTGTAAGCCAACTTGACATGTTTTCTAGTGTCCTTCTCCTTCACACATACTAAATACTTGAAGTGACTAGAGATGAAAGTTGGGTTATTAGATATGAAATGCCTCCTCATTTATTCCTCTTCAGTAAATGTCTCTGTGTAATCATGACCATAAGCCACCATGAAATTGCATTTCTGTGTTAGTTTTACTGGACAATTCTCTCTTCTTAGTCTCTGCCTCAATTTTCTTATCTATTAATGGGAACAATGAAAGGCAAATGGAAAGGGGGCATGTGGTGACTTTAGTTTGGCATGGAAGCAGGAATGTGGGTTAAGTGGTGGGAAAGACCTTTCCCATTTTCTATTTAATTCTAAGCTTAGTTATTGGTTTGAGTGTCTTTGAAATTCCTCTTTCATTGGGTCTCAGTTTCTTTCTTTGAGTTGAGTTCAATACCTTAGCTTAGTGATGATACTTTTTTTTAAATGGTTAAATTATCCTAAGATGAAAGGCATGATTAATAAAGAAAAGAGCAATTTGGGGGAACACTAAGAGAGAGGATGGCATAGTAGAAGAAAGTAGTCTGGGAGGCTAGCATTCTCGTTTCTATTAGTAATTTGCAGTGAGTTTTCAGTAGATCTCTCAATGGCTCCAAATTGGTTTTCTCAAAGTGACATGATAAAGTTATAGCAAATTACCTCTAAGAGCCTTGAAAGATTCAATTGAATTGACATTATTCTGCCTTCCAGCTCTTGGTTTGCCATAGCTTTGTTTTTTGATTCATTCAGCAGATATCCACTAAATGTGTACCATGTGTCAGTCCTGTTCTAGTAGGTAGAGATTCTGCAGTGAACAAAACTGACAAAGGTCATCTCTTATGGAGCTTACAGTCTAGTGTGCATAGATAATTAGTATAGAAACAAATGTATATGTCAGTGGCAAGAGATGTTATGAAGAAAAAGCACTGTATTTGAATAGGGTCTGGCAGTGGTGGGGAAGGCAGAATTCTCCTATATAGGGTGGTCAGGGAAGGCCTCTTTCATAAGGTGCCATTTGCATAGGGTCTTTAAGGAAGTGAGGAGTCAGGGCCTGCAGATATCTGGGAGAAGAAAAATCTAGGTGGAAGGAATAGCAGGTACAAAAGTCTTAAGATGGGAATGTGCTTTATTTGTTCAAGGATTAGCAAAGATGACAGTGGCAGGATCTGAGTGAGTAATAAGAGTGACAGAAGATGAGCTTAGAGAAATGTGGTGGGCCAGGGCAGATCGGGGCAGTCATAGAAAGACTTCCAGCTGTTTCTGTGAGTGAGAAGGGAAGCCACTGGAGGATTTGGAGCAGAGGGGTGACATGACTTGATGTGCTTTTAAAAGCATCACTCAGCAGTTGTGTTGAGGACAGACTGTAGTGAAGGAAGGGCAAAAGCAGTGAGACCAGTTAGGAGGCTCTACCAGCAATGGCAACCGGGGTCAGGGTGGGAATGATAGGGTTGATGGAGGTGACGAGAAGTGACTGAACCTTGGATATATTTTGAAAGTAGAGTCAACAGGATTTATTGATAGATTGAAATGCAGTAAGAGAGAGAGAAAGAGATGTCAGGGATGATGCCAATGTTTTGTGTTGGGCAACTGGAAGATTGGGCTAGCCATTTTTTTGAGAAGCAGAAGACTGCAGAAGGAGCAGGTTTTGGATGGAAGGAAAATCAAGAGTTCATTTTCAGGCATATTAAGTTTGAGATGTCTGGTAGGCATCCAGGTAGAGATGTCAAGATGTTAGTTATTCAAATCTGGAGTTCAGGAGAACACTTCAGGCTGGATGTATACATATATATATACAATGACAATTTCAGAATTGTCATTGTATTGATTTAATTTAAAGCTATGGACTAGATGAGATCACCTAGATCCTAGGCCAGGTGTTCTTAACCTTGGCTATGTATTGGAATCATCATGAGAGCTTAAAAAATGTGTGGATGACTGGCCCTCATCCTAGACCAATTAGATCGTAACTCTGGGGGAGGGAGGGTCAGTTCCAGGCACTGGAAATTTTAAAAGCTCTCCAAGTCAGTCTAAGATAAGCCAGGGTTGAAAATCACTGATCTACAGAGTGAGTGTGAATGGAGAAAGGAAGAGTCCTGCTTCCTGCTTCCTGCTCCCCGCAGTGTTTAGAGATCAGGAAGTTGGGAGGAACCAGCAAAAGAGACTGAGTAGGAGCCAGCAGTGAGGTAGCAGGACAGTATTGTGTCCCAGAAGTCCAATGAAGAAACTGTTTTGAGAAGATGTGAGTGATCATTAGTGTAAAATATTGCTCAGAGATTAAGCTATGGCATGGGAAGTGATCACTAGGTTAGGTAATGTGGAGGTCACTGGTGACCTTGACAGGAGCAGTTTTGATGGCATGGGAGTGAAGCCTATTGTTTTAGAGAGAATGGGAGGAGTGGAATTGGAAATAGGGAATAGGGGTACAGACAGATGAGATAGTAGGGGGGTTGGGAGGCTGAAGGGACAAGGGAAAGTGGTATAGTTTGGGTGTTTGTCCTCTCCAAATCTCATGTCTAAATGTAATCTTCAATGTTGGAGGTACGGCCTGGTGGGAGGTGTTTGGGTCATAGGGATGGATCCATCATGAATAACTTGGTGCCCTCCTCCTGGTAATGAGTGAGTTCTTGCTCTTAGTTCATGTGAGATTTGGTTGTGTAACAGAGTGTGGCATGTACCCCCTGCTTGCTCTCTCTTTTTCCATGTGATATGCCAGCTTCCCTCTCTGCCTCCAGCCATGACTGTAGTTTCCTGAGGCCCTCACCAGAAGCCAAGCAGATGTTGGTGCCATACTTATACAGCCTGAAGAACTGTGACCTGATTAAATTTATTTTCTTTATAAATTACCCAGGCTCAGGTATTTCTTTTGTTTTGAGACGGAGTCTTGCTCTGTCACCCAGGCTGGAGTACAGTGGCACAATCTTGACTCACTGCAACCTACACCTCCCGGATTCAAGCTATTCTCCTGTCTCATACTCCCAAGTAGCTGGGATTACAGGTATGCACCACCACACCTGACTAAATTTCATAATTTTAGTAGAGACAGAGTTTTGCCATGTTGGCCAGGCTGGTCTTAAACTTCTGACCTGAAGTGATCTGCCTGCCTCAGCCTCCCAAAGTGCTGGAATTACACGAATGAGCCACTGTGCCCAGCTAGGTATTTCTTTATAGCAATGCAAATGGCCTAACATGAAAAATTGGTACTGAGGTGTGGGGTGTTGCTATGACGATACCTGAAAATGTGGAAGTGGGTTCGTAACTGGGTAACAGGCAGAGCCTGGAAGATTTTAGAGGGGTCATCAGAAGACAGGAAGATGAGGCTGATATGGTCTCAGATGGAAAGAAGAAACTTACAGGAACTGGAGCAAGGGTTACCCACATTATGCTCTAGCAAAGAACCTGGCTGCATTGTATCCATGCTAGGGCTTTGTGGAAGTTTGAACTTAAGAGCAATGACCTAGGATATCTGGTGGAGAAAATTTCTAAGCAGCAAAGTGTTCAAGAGGTGGTCTGGCTGCTGCTAACAACCTACAATCAGTCATGGGAGCAAAGTAATGACTTAGAGTTGGAATTTATAATTACAAGGGAAGCAGAGCATAGTTTGGAAATTTTGCAGCCTGGCCCTTTGGTAGAGAAGAAATTCAAGTGGGTTATGGAACAACCACTTGCTAGAGACATTAACATGACTGAAAGGGGACCCCAGGTGTAAATATCCAAGAAAATGGGAAAAAGGCCTTGAAGGATGTTCAGAGTTCTTCAAGGCAGCCCCCTTACATCACAGGCTCAGAGGCCTAGGAGGAAAGAATGTTTTGGGGGGCCAGGCCCAGGGCCCACCACTTGCACTTCCATATCCACCCAGGGATGTGCAAGGGAGATATGGAGTCAAAGGAGATTATTTTGGAACTTTAAGATTTAATGAACGCGCTGCTGGGTTTCAGACTTGCATGGGGTCTGTTGCCCCTTTCTTTTGGCCAATGTCTCCCTTTTGGAATGGGAATGTTTACCCAATGCCTGTATCACCATTATATCTTGGAAGTAAATAACTTGTTTTTGATTTTACAGGTTCATAGGTGGAAGGAAGTTGTCTTTAGTCGCAAAGGAGACTTTGAACTTTTGAGCGGATGCTGGAATAGGTTAAGATATTGAGAGACTGTTGGGAAGTGATGATTGTATTTTGCAATGTGAGAAGAACATGAGATTTGGGGGACCAAGGTTGGAATGATAAAGTTTGGATGTTTGTGTCCTCCAAATCGCATGTTGAAGTATAATCCCCAATGTTGGAGATGGTGCCTGGTCACAGTTGTTTGGGTCATGGGAGGCAGATCCCTCATGAATGGATTGGTCCTGAGGATTGGTCCCTGAAGGTAGTAAGTGAGTTCTTGCTCTGAGTTCATGCAAGATCTGATTGTTTGAAACATGGGTCTCCACCCCCTGGGCCAGGGACTAGTACCAATCCATGGCCTGTTAGGAACCAGGCTGCACAGCAGAGGTGAGCAGTGGGCAAGCAAGTGAAGCTTCATCTGTATTTACAGCCACTTCCCATCACTTGTATTACAGCCTGAGCTCCACCTCCTGTCATATCAGCAGGGGCATTAGATGTTCTCTATTGTGAACTGTGCAGTGAAGGATCTAGGTTGTGTGCTCCTTATGAGAATCTAATGCCTGATTATCTGTCATTGTTTCCCATCACCCCCAGATGGGACTGTCTAGTTGCGGGAAAACAAGCTCCAGGCACCCACTGAGTCCACATTATGATGAATTGTATGATTATTTCATTATATATTACAATGTAATAATAGAAATAAGGTGCACAATACATGTAACATACTTTGATAATTCCAAAACCATCCCCCGACCCTGGTCTTTGGAAAAATTGTCTTCCACGAGACTGGTCCCTGGTGCCAAAAAGGTTGGGAACCAGTGGTTTAAAAGAATGTGGCACCTCTCCCGCCTTGCTCCCTCTTTTGCCGTGTGATCCACTATCTTCCCCCTTCACCTTCCACCATGATCGTAAGCTTGCCGGAGCCCTCATCAGAAGCCAAGCAAAAGTTGGTGTCATACTTATGTAGCCTGCAGAAATGAGAGCTGATTAAAGCTTTTATCTTTATAAATTACCTAGCCTCAGGTGTTTCTTAATAGCACCACAAATAGCCTAACATAGCTTTTTAAGATGGGGGTGTTATGACATTTTTGAATGGTGACCATAAGAGAAAGAAAAACTGATGATGCAGGAGAGAGGCGACAATGGCAAGAGTGGATTCCCTGAGAAGTCCTGAGGAAGTGAGATCCAGGGCACAAGTGAGATCCAGTGCACGGTGAGGGGGTTGGTGTTAGATTGGCTCATCCTCTTTGGCAGCAAAGAACATAGACTATGTAGGCACAAATGTGGATAAACTGGTGGATTTGGCAATAGGAGTGTGTGGAAGTTCTTTTTATTCCATGCGTTGGGACTTCTATACTTGGAGATTTGGAACATGCTAGATTAGTAGGCCACATAGAGCCTTGAGAATATGATGCTTGTAGCCTCTGGAGGTATACAAATAGCCATGTTAGAGAAACAGAAAGTGAAAAGGTGCTACCTTAATATAACCTACTGTCACACAATTATTTGAAAACAGGTTTTAAGTCCAGGTAGGGTGGCTCACACCTGTAATTTCAGCACTTTGGGAGGCCGAGGCAGGTGGATCATTTGAGGTCAGGAGTTTGAGACCAGCCTGGCCAACATGGCAAAATCCCGTCTCTACTGTAAAGTACAAAAATTAGCTGGGTGTTGTGGCGCATGCCTGTCATTCCAGCTATTCAGGAGGCTGAGGCAGGAGAATTGCTTGAACCCAGGAGGCAGAGCTTGCAGTGACTCGAGATCATGCCACTGCGCTCCAGCCTGGGTGACAAGAGTGAAACTCCATCTCAAAAAAACCCCCCAAAACACAACAAAACAAGTTTTAGAAGAACTGTCATTAAAGGAGAAATGTTTTCAAGCATATTGTTAAATGAAAAAAGTGTGTTTCCCAATGTTATGTATACCAATGGTATACCATTTTATGTTCCAAATTTAAAAATGCGTACGTGTATTTACAGGTGGAAAAGATAGCAAAATGTTGTCTGTTCCATCTGGATAGTGGGACTCTTGGTAACTTTTCTTCTTTGTGTTTTTCAATATATTAACTTTACATAATAAGTGTGTATTTAGAAAAAATAAATTATGTAAAATAGGTTATTTTCAAAGCAAAAATACAAAAATAGAATTATTTTTTCCACTGCAGAGCTGTTCACAATGGAAGTATGAAATTAAAGAATATGACCTTATAGATTTACAATGACTTTATGCCTGGAAGAAAATCTACCCATACATTCTGGCTTGGTTTATTCATGGAAAATATTTGATGACTAAAGTAGGACCGAACTCAGTTACCTGTCATCTCAGAGAGGAATTACAGCCAAATCTGCCATAAATCAAACTCTGAATTGTAACCGGGGATTGACTTTTTTTGTTGTTTGTTGATGTAAAATGTTTGGTGTAGTTGTTACCTTAGCCAGCCAAGGGTATGTTTCTACTTCCTCTTGTTACTATGGATTTCAGATTTTATTTTTGTTTTTTGAGACAGGGTTTTGCTCTGTTGCCCAGGTGGGAGTGCAGTGTCATGACCTTGGCTCACTGCAACCTTTAGCTCACTGCAACCTCTGCCTCCGTGGCTCAAAGGATCCTCCTCCCTCAGCCTTTCAAGTAGCTGGGACCACAGGCACGCGCCACCATCCCTGGCTCATGAGATTTTTCTGATATTCTCTCTCCTATGTTCACTTTAGCACTGATTATGACATTGCTTCTGGACTAATTAGGCCACCACAAATAAGAGACCGAGTCTCTCAATTTCATCATCTTTGTTAGTAAAATGGGGCTCACGCTCTGAACTGACCTCTCAAGGTTATGTCATGAAGTGAGGGTAGATGTATCAATTGTTGTGGCTCGCTGGTTGTTAAGTGTCAGTGGCCTTTGATGACCTAATGCTTGTAAACAATGAACAGTTCTGCCCAGGATAGGATCTAATTGATTCTATAATAGAACGCAAATAAAGTACAAGATTGTGACATAGACATGAAAAAGTTTGGAAGACAATATGGAAGAGAAACCTTTGGAGAACTGACTGGGGAAAAAATACTTACAGTGGATAAAATATGACTGTTTGGCTGGCACAGGGTAAAGATAGAGAAGGAAGAATAACAGTGACCTCCAATAAAATGAAGTATGTTCGCCCTTGTCCCTTCTGTGGGATCAGAAAAGGTTATAGACCTAGTATCACACACTTAAACACACACTTAAACATTTTAAGTAAGCAGTCAAGTGATGGCATGGGGCCACGGATCCTTCAAAGATGGCACCTGTAACAAGTCATAGGCCAATGGTGTGGAGACTGACTGGAGCCAGTAGTGAGGCAGCACTTTAGGGATGACATCAAACAGGACAGCAGGGCAACGCTAAGGCCTGAGTCAAGAGCCAGTGTGCTCCCCTCCCAGGAAGGGTGCAAGTTCAACTTTGGTTTCTCTCATAGAGTTAACTTGCAAATGTAATGTTGGACACATAGGTACTGTGTAATATATTCCATCAGCTATATATATGTACTATATAATAGATTCTGTAAGGTCAGAGGGCTGAGCAAAAGGGAAGATTTGGAGATGTTGCTATCTCGAGATAAGTGTTAGTGAATTAGAGGGCTCGGGAGCAGTGAGCTCTGCACTGCATGTAGTCATTAAAGTTGATTGTGGTGTGTGGCTGCCAGCAGACCTCTCACACCAGCAGGTGCCAGGCACGGAGAGCACCGCTCCCTCAGACATTGACCCCGTGTTAGGGAATATGCTGACGTGTTCTGTTTACTCCAGGAAAGAACAGGGAGGCTAATGCCCCACTACTCGAGGAGCAACCCACGTACCATAAAGGTTTTATAGCTGTTCAAGATAGACTTCAGGTTCATTCTTTCCAGATTCATTCACAGGGAGGGAGAAGGAAAGGGAGGGGATGGTAACAGTAGAGCAATGTTTAACTCAACAGATTCCAATGTCTCAGTGGTGAAGATGATCAAACCCCCTAGCTCCCCACCCTGTTGGCTCCACAAACAGAAAACGTCAAGAGTGGGCAACCTGCCAGATGTTCCAGCCAGCGGCTGAATTGAAACAGACCTGCCCTGGGAAGGGAGGGAAAGAAACACAGCCAAGGAAATTTAAGAAGGAAAAAATGGCAAACTACCCCAAAGCTTTGCTGCTGACCCATCTAAATGTTGGTTAATGTGCAAATTTGAATAGAACTGAAATGTTATTGTTATTCGTATTATTGTAATTCTGTTAGCAAAAATTTTTATTACGTGTCAGACACCAGGTTAAGCATTTAAATGCACTTTATCATCTGTTCCCCTCCACTCTATGAGCTAGGTTCTATTATTGAGCCCATTTTATAGAAGAGGAAACTGAAGTTGAATAATGTGCTATTTAGTGAAGGAGTCGGGATTTGAAGGAAGGTCTGTTAGGTGCGAGTAAAACTTTAGGCATGTGGTATCAGGGAACAATGTCACACTGAAGTTGTTTTAAGCTGCAGATCTTGAGGATGGAAAGAAGTCAATCCTTTGCTACTGTGTACTTTCCAAAAATTATTTTATGTTTTCCTACAGAGTAGATAATAAGTTTCCTGTTTTAAAGTGGAATCGCAAATTAAATTTAGGTTTGCCTGATCCCAGAGTTTCCTTGTTTCATGTGACCTGACTGGGAAGAAGTGAAAGTGGAAGGAAATCTCAATTTTTGGTGAAAATGCTGGCATGATGCATGCCAGAGAGGGATCCCATTCCCAGATAGTTCAAATTTGCATGGTAAGCAGGACTTTCAAATCCCTCCCCATCATTACTGATGAGAAATACTGCTTGATTTGAGGTTCACTTTTCAATTTGGATTTCAAGTTCAGTTTTCTTGATACTGCTATTAAGCAATAAAAATTATACCTAGAAAAGAAAGAATACAAAGCCTCGTTTTAATTTATAATTTGTTTTATAGTTTACAAAGCACTTCCTTAAATTTAGCAATGGTTTTGTCAGTCCCCTTTTATAATTCTGACTCCATTTTTGTTCAATGAGGAAAGCCAAAACCAATTCATAAATGTTTATCGCATTGTAATTATAGCAGCCACTACCATTATCAGGGACTTCAACGCCCTGCACGGCAACTCATGGAGTGGACAGCCTCTTTTGACCAGCAAGGAAATTGAGCTTCAGAGTGTTTCAGTGGCTTGCCAAGGATGTAAAGCTAAAAAGTGAAAAAGCCAGGACTCATCAAGCTTGACCAGTGTTCTTTCTCCTACATGACACCAGTTTTCCCCTGGAGGGCCAAAGCAAGAAGGCTGGATAACGAGCCTCTTGATAAATGAGGGTTGGCTGGAGAAGGGAGGCCCTTAAGGATCACACTGCTCTCCTTCCCAGCTTTTACATATATTGAGAGAGCAAGTGACGTATTTACATTAGTTCTTTCAACAAATTTTTATTTGAATATTGAAAACATTTCCCCCCAATTTCTAATTCTTGGGTCCTACTGACTGGTTTCCCTGCAGACATGTTTCAGTAACAAAAAGTGAAGGAAATGTGGCAAATTAGAGAAGAGAGAAGAAATAAAAAGACAGCAAAGCAAATTCACATAAGCAAGTGAATTAACAGTGAAGAGTCTAGAGAAAGGAATTACATTTATACTTTACACAGGGCAAAAACCTGGGCTCGGAGAGATGAGAGAACTTACCAAGTGAATGAAATACAGATGAGAGTTCTTGTGGGCACTTGACATCCTTAGTTGCCCTCAATATAGCTTCTAAACAAGAATCCAAGGTTTCAGCCATTTAAATGTGTACTTGGGAATAAAGTTTACAAATTCTAATGAAATTTCCATGTCCTTGTCCCTCTCTAACGACATACATCTTAATGACTTGTATACTTCGCTGACCCTGAAGTCACTGTTCCTCCATTCCCTATAGCTGGAAATGCTTCACCCTTTCATCTAAGATCAGTGCCATTCCAGATGCTTAAATCAGTTAGGATTTTGATAAAAGCAAATAAATAACACGACTCCTTGATTCATGGGTCCACATTGCCTTGTGGGTGGTTCCTCTAGCGTTTGCTTGACTTCTGGATATTAAAACCAAGTTCTTTCCCTATTCCTCATTTCACCAGGTCCTCTAACTGACTCGTGTATTGCCTTTTGTTAAACCCTGACTTTTCAAAATAACACCAAAACAAAACTGGGTTTATTCTTGTTGCAGTAAAAGAGAGCATGACTTGGACAGAGTCTTAGTAGTGTCTTAAAGTGGGGAGGGCAAAGTCAGGATCTGACTGAAGTCAAGGATTACATAAAGGTGTAAAGACCTAGGAAATGTGGATCATGGGGTGCCAAATTGGAGTTCCTCCAGTATACCAAGGAAAATGAATGGTCTTGTTACTGGAGCAATTGGTTGGGATTCCCTAAGTTGGTAACACAATATCAAGTAAGTTTTAAAATTTGCAATTATTAGAGCCATCTTTTTCCTGCAAGGAAAGGGCTCCACCCCTCCCAAGAAGATGCAGACAATAAGTAGGACACATAACAAATCCACTGCCAGAGCAGGTGTATGAAATCCATTTGGAGCTAGTCAAAGGGGCTCTAAGCATTGGCCCTAAGATTAACTGTTGTTAATCTCTTACTGTGCCTAACTTGTAATTTA
This sequence comes from Mandrillus leucophaeus, assembly GCF_000951045.1. Classification (NCBI taxonomy): domain Eukaryota; kingdom Metazoa; phylum Chordata; class Mammalia; order Primates; family Cercopithecidae; genus Mandrillus; species Mandrillus leucophaeus. The sequence goes on along the minus strand of NW_012108319.1, from coordinate 921,458 downwards.
AATTTTATCATATGTATGTATGTATGGGAAAAAACATAGTGTATATAGGGTTTAGTACTATCCAAGGTGTCAGGCATCCACTGGGGATCTTGGAACATATCCCCTATAGATAAAGGAGGACTACTATATTGGGAAATAGTAAAGTTGTGTTAATATAGCTAGTAATCTGCAGGGATGTAGATGACTTTGCTTCTAGAGTCCCACCGGTAGTCAATGTTCAGCCTGAGCTAGGAATTTGATCAATCTGGGGATGGATGTTTCAGCCACCACAATTGTCAGGTTTTCTGTTCTTTTTGATGTATCATTTGATGGAAATCACAAGTAAGATCCCTGGCTGGGTCATCTGATAGTGGTTATATAACAGCGTTTAAGACTCTGGACATCACGCCTCTAAACGCTGTAATGCAGATTAGAGTTCATCATCCTCTTCTCAGCTAGGAGCCTAGTGTGGTCAAATTAAACCAAGAGAATGGATTCTATCCCCAGTCCAAAAAGCACACAGAACCAGGAATGGAGAATTAGCCAGATGGTCTAAATTTATGCTTCTTTATTTGCTCTCTAGTCATTTCAGATAATATTAAAAATCCCTGAGAGGTCTGGAAGGATGTAAGCACAACATTCTTCCCCTAAATAGTACTGTTTCCTCTCAGAAAGTCAATATTGTATCTAAAGTGGTTCTATTCTGATTTACCATCTGCCCAATTTTATGATCCTTCTAGGCAAGGAGTCCCATGGCCATGGTGGCATTGTATAACTCTTTTGCATTCTCTGAACCATGGCATCCAGTATTCTCCCCGTTTTTTGAGCCTTTCAGAAAAATATAAAGTGAAGGAGCATGAGGAGAGGAGAAAATTCAAAATTTCCCCCTAAGAGTTAGGGCTTTGGTTCTGAAATCATGGCTCAGTTTTCTTCCTAAAACATATGACCTAACAACCATTCCTAGAGGGTAAATTGATGGGCAAAAATGGATCCTAGGTAATCTCACTATCTTCAAAACATGCATCTATTTACCAAGGTACCAAAACCCTGTCCAATTCGTAGGTAGCAGTCAGAGGCTTTTATGCTGCCAATTCTAGACCAGTCATTGGGAATCACTTATGAACTATCTTTGGCCTAAACAACACTATAGGATTGAAAACTGCATATAATGTCTTAGCACTATTCATCAAGAATGATCCAGTGCCAGGCAATGAAATTTGGAATGTTGAGAGAGTTGGTAGCTCTAAAGCAAAAGTGAAGTAGCGTGTCTTACTTGTGTCATCAGTGAAAGTGGTTCAGCCTCCAAGAATATTGCATCTCTTTCCTAGTTCTCGTCCAAGTTCTATTTATGTGAAAGCTCATCTACAAAAGCTCCAGGCTTTAGGTCATAGAAGTGCTATTTAGGATGATGTTGAGGAAAGGCTGCTCATACCTATTAATCATAATACTGGGGGTATTGCATGAATTCCCTGGGATATTTGTCTTGTCTATTTGTGATAGCATGGAATCTAGAATCAGAGGTGATAATCCTAGATGCATAGGCTGACCAGTTACTGATTCATAAGGGGAGAGCTGATAAACCCCAGGAGGAATCGATCTCACTGTCATTAAAGCCAATGGCTATATCCTAGGTGATGAAAGATTGAGAATCTATGAAAAATTTGCTAACTTGAGTTTTAAAATTCTATCTGCCCTTACTTCCTTTCTTGATGATTGGGGCTGATATTGATAGTAGAGTTTCTGAGTAAGAGAGAATACTTGGCAAAGCTTTTAAATAATAGTTGCAGTGTATACATTTTCTTGCTGCACAAGTCACCAGAAACCTGGTGACTTAAAAGCACCTGCGTTTATTCTTGGTGTTTCCATGGGTTAGTAACCTAGACATGGCTTGCCTTGGTCCTATGCTCAGGGTTTCTTAAGGCTGAAATGAAAGTGTTGGCCTGGTTGCATTCTCATGTAAGGGCTCTATTAAGGGAGAACCTGTTTCCAAGCTCACACCATTTGTTGGAAGAATTCATTTCCTTGTGGTTGTAAGACTGAAGGCTCCAGCTTCTTGCTAGCTATTGGCTGGAGGCCACCCTTGGCTCCTAGCAGTTGCCTGCAGATCCTAGATGCTGCCTTCAGTTCCTTACCTCAGGGGCTTTCCTGGAATGAATGCTTCATGAAGCTAGGAAAGAGAGTCTTCAGAGCAAATCTTCTAGCAAGACAAGTAATTTATAAAACTAACATAAGCACAGGAGCAATAGCCCATCACCTTTGGCATACTGTATTAGTTAGAAGCAAGTCACAAGTCCTGACAGCAGTCAAGGATTACACAGAGATATAAAGACCAACAAATGTGGATCTTGGGTGGCCAAATTGGAGTCTGTCCAATATGCCAAGGAAAATGAATGATCTTGTTACTAGAGCAATAGTTTGGGATTCCCTAAGTTGGTAATACAATATCATCTAAGTTTTTAAATTTGCAATTATTAGAGCCATCTTTCTCCAGCAACGAAAGGGCTCCACTCATCCCAAGAATAAGCAAACAATAAGTAGGACACATTACAAATCCACTGCAAGAGCAGATGTATGAAACCCATTTGGAGCTATTCAAAGAGGTTCTAAGCACTGGGCTCTTGTCCATGTCTGACCTGAACAATCGTGTCAGGATCAGTCTAGTGGCAGGTAATATATGCACGAGAAATACCCTCAGAAGTTTTAGTAAAGTTTTCCCACCAAGAAGTTTAGTGGCCAGTTTGTCCTTGCTAATTTGTCTTTGTAGTGGTGGGTATTTTCATGTAAAATTTTTGCAAGATTCCATTTGAAGTTCTCCAGGACTGAGCAGCCATCCTTAAAGCCTCAGAGATTATCCTCCTGCAGTTTACATCTGGATTTCTCCTAGTACCACTTTTCTGAACCTGGAGTCAATCACTGACATTCTATAAAAACCTCTTTGAATTTCTCCAGCAATAGAATATCTTGGATGATCATTAGGGCTAGGATCTAAGTGAGTACTGACCCTCTGGAACAAAGAGCTGTAGGGATTTTCTTTATTCTCCATGTTATACCCATTTGTTTGAGCTCCTATCTTGATATCTCCTCAAGAAACATTAGAACATGCAAAAAATTCTTTAATTTTGCTGACCAATCTGAACTGGAGTTCCTGTTGGGGTCAAGAACCCTTGTTTACAAAACATCCCCAAATATGACTACCTTCCAAAATATATATCTCTATTACCAGTAGAAATTATCGTTTCATTTCTAGTTAATTGATAGGCTTTGGCACATGCAGTAAATTCTTCCATCTGGATAGATTTTACTTTCGGTAAGGGGTGATAGTCTTACCTTCTATTTTGCGGTGTCACTGTTAAGATGTGATCCATCAGCAACCAAGATTAAGTCTGGATTTCCTAAAGCATTCTCTAATAAATCCATTCAGGGCATAGAGAGTTTGTGAACAGAGATTAAATAATCATGAATTTCTTCTGTTTTGGGTAATGAATGAAAAGTATCAGGATTTTAAAGTACTACGATGATAAATGGAAATATGTTAGGGAGAAAATAGGGATTCACACAAGACAAGTCTTCCTGCTGAGAAGTGTTGCATATTTCCAGTGAGCAGCAAAGACTGCAGAGGATGAGGGCCCATTAAATTTAAAGGAGATCCCAAGGCCAAGCTGGAAGATGCCTTCACTTGTGGAGCTGCCGTGGCTGTTGACAAGGCGGGTAGACTCTTGTTAGACTACCAAGGGCTTGTTCAGATCTCTCAGGTACAAATGGGTAGAAAGAGTGGGAGGTTGTTGGAGTGCTGATAATTCACAAAAGATCTGTTCATGTTGCACGTCCCAGGGAAGAGGTTTGGTGTTTGAGAACTTTGTCATAAAGTGGAGTGGCAAATAGAAAAGCTGAGAACCCATTGCACTTGGCGCAAGGACTGGAGAACCTTCTTAAATTGTCTCTGGCCCAGTAGAGTTTGAGCGGCCTGTAGCTGGTTAAGAGTAAGGGATTTTCTTCCTTGGAATAACAACTTTTAGTTATTATGTAAAGGAGCAGATGGTAAATACCTTAGACTTTTGGGGCATAAAGTCTCTTTCGCAACTATTCAATTCAGTTGCACTTTATGGTAACCATAATCAATAAATAAATGAATTAGTATGGCCATGTCCAACAAAATTTTATTTACAAAAGTAGGCAGCAGGTTGGATTTACTTAGTGGCTATAGCTTGCCAACTCCTGTTCTAAGTAATGAAGTTACTTTGGCAATGTTTTGTATTTGGAAACTTTATGCCTTTACTGAGCTAAAACAGTTGTTAGATAGATGAAGTTAGTCTTAGCATTCACCCTCTTTGGGAACACCCAAAAGTCCATCTACATATTGCATAAGAAAACCACAGGGAAATGTAGAGTCCTTGTGGTCCTGATTGAGGATTCATGAAAGGTAGTAGGTGCCTCAGTGCATTGTTGGGACATAACAACAGTCCAGGTATACTGTTAATTTTTCTTACAGAAGGCAAACAAGTATTGACCATTTTAATCTAAAAGGATGCCAAAAAATACAAAACACAGATCTACAGTTGTATAACATATAGTCTCAGGAGGCTAACATAAAATGGTATTGAGTGTGCTCCTGCAGGGTTGCCTTGAATGTCTATTTTATTTGTGGCCCTGAGGTCCTGATGAATTCATCTCCTTGCCTATTGGTGTTTTTGATTAGGAGAATAGGTATGTTCCAAGGACCAGGATAAAGTATAACGATTCCTTTATCTATGAAGGCTTTCTAGGATCCATTTTAGCTTTTTTTCAGCTTCTCATTCAAGCAGTGTGTTTAGTGCAAATTTTTGGAGAAATAGGTTAAGATGGGTCTTGGGTTGTGGTGGTAACAATGTCTAGATTGGATTTTGATGGGCCTCCAATATTGTCAAATGCTAGATCCCTAAAAATATCCCCAAGACAACTTAAAAATAAGATAAAACTGAATTTTTCCCCCTAGTCCAATAAGGGAGAGTACTACCTTAACAGAGTTTTGGTAGTGTCTCAGATGATGGGAAAGCAAAGTTGGAATTTCTTTTTTTTAATATTCTTTGAGTATATGGAATCTGGTTTAAAGTGGTTCTGACAATGTGAAGATTTAATTAGAATTTGATAAGAATCACGACATGATTATTTAGGAATGGTGGACACAAAAAGATGAGGGTTTTAATGTGAGAGGATTCAAAGTCTTGAGAAGTAATTATCATTTGACACTATCTACTGTAGAGGTGAACAATTTGATGTTCACCTAAATAATACAGTAATTGTGAAGCAAGTTCACCAATTACCAACTTGTTTGAGTCTGATGAGATAGAACATCCCCACATAGCAAATTCCATGAAGTGAATTTTTTTATTCACAGATAGGCTGCAAGGGACAACAGAAGCCTAGAATTCATCTTGAGCTGGTCCCCAAGGCTCAGGAAAGCTGCCTGGTGATGGATGGAACCTTGACTGCATGTACTCCACTTGCACTGCAGCTGTGGGACCTAGAAAAGCAGCCATTGTGGGTTTTATGACCTGGGAGAACCTGACTCCCTGGGCTAAAGCATTGAAGGGCATCCTGTTTCTAGGGGGAACTGGAACAGAGCACAGTTTCAGCCAGTCCCTCCCTATCTCAGGATGTTACATCCCTAGCACATTCTATAGCTATTCCTGAGAACTACAAGAGAGAAATGAGGGAGAACTGGGTTGGTCCAAGGCCACCCAGAGAACTGTCCTGTACTCATTTGAATGTTTATCTTCCCAGGCAAGAGTTTCTTGTAATAGTAAGGTCATTTTTGATGAAAACAGTGGATTAGTAAGGTCACGTTAATGTAATCAGTAAGCTGTGTGGGCCTAGATGATTTCTGTTCTCGCTTTTTATGCCTGAATTCCTGGCTTGATTTCTGGTTTGCTATTCTTGTCTTTAAAGAACTTGGGTACTGTCAAGCTGCTGGAACTATATCCTATCTTTTACTCCATTCCTTATAGTTGGCCCTCAGTGGTTTTCCACAGGACTACCCTCCCCTCCTTCTACTTGGCCCCATCCATATTCTGTTCATTTGCTGTAACTTTGTCTGTTCTTCTTGGCTGCATTTCCTTGTCTTTGACCACCTGACTACAAAACTTCTGCCAAAACTCCTGCTTGTAACCTTCTTCCAGATTCCCTGGCATGGTATAATGGCTTTGAGTCTGGGCTCTGTATTTACCAGCTGCACTGCCCTTACTTTCTACCTCATTCTTCCTTGTTTTGCCCATGGTGGGACCTTCCGTGATTTTCTGACTCACCCCAATAGATCTGTCTGGTCTCTGACTCATGGCATTTCCACACTGGGTCAGCCTTGCCCCTGACAGAGCTTTTCAGAGAAAAGAATTTCACAGAGGGCTCTGAAAAGCTTAAAACTGATGTTTTGCACAAAATCTAAGCCCTAGCAAAACCAATGTTGATTCGTAAGCTTGCTACATCCCTGGTTTTCTAAATCTGCTTACTTCTGCTTCTTTGACATTTCCCTGGGAAACTCATTCTTCCCTTTCTATGTGAGCTATAAGTCCTTGTGATATTCTTTAGTTGGAGATAAAAACATAGTATATCTTCACTAGGATTCTTCTTTATAAGAACCTCAGAAGTATGAGGTTCTTATATAGAAAATCTTAAATAGAAAATCCAGAAATCCTGCAATCTAATTAAGAATTTAACACACCCATATTTCTTACGATGAGTGATTACTTGGACTTGTTCCTTACACCTTACTTTATAGTTTCATCTTCCATTCCATCTTCCTCATTTTTCATCTTCCTCTCCCTTTCTTTTTCTCTTCTCTTTCTTCCTCTTTCTATTTCTTCTCTCTTTCTTGCTATTTATTTATTTATTTATTTTAAATTATATTTCCTTTCCTTTAGTGGTTTGGGAGCTGAATATCCTATACTTATTCTTCTAGCAATTTCACTTAAATCTGAAAGAACATATTTAAATTTATCTTATTATCTAGCTACCAGGAATTATTTTGTATTAATATCGGCCTGTGCTCCTGCCTTCGTCTCTGAATGAAAATCAGAAATTTAGCATGCTTTCAGTTCTCTTTTTTTTTCCCCATCTGTCTATTACCTTTAATGTTGATATTGTGATTAATTTTATGTGTCTGCTTGACTGGGCTAAGGGATACCCAGATTACTGGTGACATATTATTTCTGGGCAAGTCCATGAGGGTATTTCTGGAAGAGATTAGCATTTGGATTAGTAGACTGTCATCATCCAATTCATTGAGGACCTGAATAAGACAAAAGGTTGGAGGAAGGGAAAATTTGCTTCCTGTTTGATTTGGGACATCCATTTTCTTTTGCCCTCAGACATCAACAATCTTGAGTCTCAGGTCTTTGAACTCAGACTGGACTTACATCATCATGGGCTCCCCTGGTTTTTGGTTATTCAGACGTTCTGACTTATACCACTGTCTTTCCTGGTTCTCTAGCTTGTAGAAGGCTGATCATGGAACTTTTGTCCTCCATAATTGTATGGGTACAACTCCTATAATGAAATATTTATATATTCATTATAGTTGAATAACCAGCTGACCCTTGAATGGGGGTGGGGCTAGGGATACTGACTCCTTGTGCAGTCAAAAATTCATGAATAACTCTTGATTCCCTAAAAACTTAACTACTAATAGCCTATTGTTGACCAGAAGCCTTACTGATATTATGAACACCTATGTGTCAATTAATGCATATTTTGTATACTATATGTACTATATACTGTATTCTTACAATAAAGTAAGCTAAAGAAAAGAAAAGGTTATTAAGAAATCATAAGGAAAAGAAAATATATGTTCTATTCATTAAGTGGAAATGTATCATCATCCTTCTCATCTTTACACTGAGTAGACTGAGGAGGAGGAGAAAGAGTAGGGGATGGTTTTGCGGTCTTTGGAGTGGCAGAGGTGGAAGAAAATCCATGTATAACTGGATGAACCATACAGTTCAAATCTGTGTTGTTCAAGGGTCAGCTGTGTATCTTCTTAGTTTTGTTCCTCTGGAGAATCCTGACCAATACAGGTATTTTCCAAGATAGTTAGTTACAGATTATTATTAATTTTATGTACCAATAGTTATTTTGATATATATATATAATTATCATTTGCTCACCACCTTTTAATTTCTATTTTTGCATATTTTGATTTTTTTTTACTGAGTATATAATTAAGTAATTCTTTCAGAGAATGTGCTTCATATGTTTTTTGACTATTTGTGTGCCTATAATTCTTTTTTAAATTTGCACTCCCACTTCAATATGAATTTGGCTGGGTATAAGATGCTATATTCAAATTTCCTTTAAAACTTCTGAAAATAATATTACTTTTACAAAATCCAGCCTCTGATAATAATAATATAATATACATTAATAACAAAAATATGATAAAAATTTAACTGCCTGAAATTTAAGAGAGACCCTTTTCATAGACCCTTGGATCAAATAAGTAATCAAAACTGAGATTCTAAATTAACTAACATATAATATAAAAGAGAATACTACCTACCAAAAGCTATGTTATACAGATAATGCTAAATTCATAGGAAATATTACAGCCTTAAGTATCCTAATTATTAACAAAATAAGACTGAAAACAGAGGATGCAGTTGGCAGTCGAATTGGAGTTGGAAAAGGAGAGTAGCAGAAATGCAGTGAAGTCACCGGTTTCATTGCTGGTGGCACTTTTACTGTTAATTTTAATATTTACGATTTTGAACTATTTGGAATTTATTTTGATTCAAGGTATCAGGGTGAATCTAACTAACTTTATTTTCCCTCCAAAATATCTAACCAGTTGTCTCAATATAATCCATATTTTCCTCTCTGATACGAAATTCTAGTTTAATCATAGAATGAATTCTCAGATGTACTTTGGTCTATTTTTGCACCACCCATTCTGTTATAATCATTTGAGTATACACTTTGGCATAGTTCCTGGATATCTTAATTATTATAACTTTGTAATACATTTTGATATCTGGTAGAACAGGATCCTTATCACTTTTATTTTTTATATTTTATTGGCTTTTTGTCACATCTTTTAATTTTTAAATGAATTTAAAATAACTTTTTCAAGTTCCTGAAAATAACTAATTGAGAATTTGAATGGAATTGATTGTACAGATTAAATCAAGGGGGAATTAACATCCATTATATTGTTCTATCCCAATAACAAGGCATTCATTCTCATTTAAAAATTTACATTTCCAGTTTCTATTCCAATGTGTAATGAGCTTAGAAGTCATCACTCCCGTCCTCACAACAAGAAAAAAGTGGAACAAACTGAAAATCAACAACACTTCTTAGATTCATCAGAGAATTAAGGTCACAGAGCAAACTAGTGCCTTAAAAACTGGAGAGAAAGGAGAATACAGAGAATCACAGCTTAGTGGGAGCAGAAGCTGCTGGAGCCAGAAACTTAAACTATTACGATGAACTGCTGGAAGCTGAGCGTGGACTAGTTTGAGAGTTAAAAACTTAGTGGTGGGCGATTCCTCCCACTTTTGGAGTTTTACTTCCCTAAGCCCCACAAGGTGTTCTCTCGTAGTGAAGACTGGAGAAAAATCCTCTTGTGCTTCCAGCAAGAGAGGGAAAGTACCCATTTGGAAATAAGCTTGGAGTGTTCTGTCCTCTCCCTGCTCTCAAAGGAATTTACATTTCTACAATCTGAATAATGTAGGGGAAGGAAAATACCCAACTCTCACCCCAACTAACTTTCCTATCTCACCTGAGAGGGGAAAAAAATTAAGAACCATTTATGAAGGTCACAGTCCAAGAGCACAGGCTCATTAAAAAATTGAGACCTAATTACAGGATTATAGAATGTCCCCCGCCAGCTGCGTATCTCATCGACGTGTCAGCTAAACTCCTGAGTCATAGCAGAGGATAATAGTTGAAAAGTCTGCAAGGCTCAGACTCTATTTAAAAAGAAATTTCTGGGGAAACCCAAAGATAACTGGAGAGATAAAAACAAGGACAGTAGAAGAAATTGAAGCCTCAGACACTTATAGCTACAACAAAAAATAAAGTGTAGCTCCTCGCCAGATAATCATAAACCCTCACACCAAAGACTTATTTACCTCAGGTTCTATTACGCAATACATCATGTGTAACTTTCGACAAAATTTAGGTGTGCTAATAGGCAAGAAAAAACAAACATAGTCTGAAAAGACAAAGCAAGCAACAGAACCTGACTTAGTTTTGGCAGAGATTTTAAGATTATCAGACCAACTAAAAATTTAGAATAACTATAATTAATATGCTGAGGGCTCTAATGGAAAAAAAGGTAGACAACATACAAGAACTTGCAAGATGGGTAATATAAACAGAGAGATGGGAACTCAAGAAATCATTAAAGGAAAATGCTAGAAATAAAAAACATAGTAATAGAAATAAATGACCTTGTGTCTGAAACACCTCTTTTGAGTCCTTCATATCTCCCAATTTCACCTGTCTCAGGTGCCGTTGGCCATTTGCTTTTTAACTATGGCCTCCACAGCAAACTGTGGGTGGGTTCGGAGTGACTTCAGGAGTGTAACCCAACAGGGAGCAGTGGCCCGTAGTATAGATCTACAAGGCCCCTGAGCAGTGGTGAATGGCTTGGTTTATTGGTCAGAGGCCTGGAAGGGATAAGAATAGAAAATAAGGGGTATATAGGGAAAGGGGATGTGGGGTGGACCCTTGGGAGTGATTGTAGAGCATCTTTATGTCTCATATTAAAACCCGAAAGAGCATCCACTACCAGAGAGGTTCTTTGACCTTGAAGCTGTCCACAATTCTCTTTTTCTCACATCTCACCTCTGATCCACCTGGAAATTTTAACGGGTCTACCTTTCAAATTATATTTAGAATCCAACCACCTCTTGCATCTCCCTGCTACTATTTTGGTCCATGCAAGCATAATTTATCCCAACAGCTTCCTAAATGGTTTTAGTGACTCAAATTTGCCACTTCCCTTCATTTTATTCTTCCATTAATGAACAGATTGAGCTTTATTATAAAATGTGAGATCTGTCTATTCCTTTGTTCAAAATCTTGCATTGGCTTCTCATTTATTTCAAAGTAAAAGTCAAGCCTTGTAAAGCCTCTATGAGGCTTTACACACTTTGACCCTTTGTACCCCCTGCCTCATCCCCTACTCTGCACTGAATTCACTCTGCTCCAGCCACACTGACCACTTTGATGCTCCTCCAGCATGCCAGCCATATGTCTCCTTGGAGTCTCTGCAGTGGCTCTTTCTTCTACCTGGGCCAGTCCTCCTAAGATATCTTTATGGTTCACTCTCTCACCTGCAAGTCTGAGTCAAATGTCACCTTTGCAGTGAAGCCAAGCCTTAACCCTCTTTCTCTGCCAGTACACCTGCATCCTTATCCCTCAAACCGCTCTATTTTTCCATAGTTGTTAACACCTTCTGCATAATTTACTTATTTATGTTGTTTATTTTCCACTTCCCACACTACAAGGTAAGCTGCATGAGAAGAAAGACATTGTCTGTTTTGACATTGCTGGACCTTTGACATTCAGTGCCTGGCATATAGTACCTGTTCAATAAGTGTCTGTTGAATGGATGAATGTACTTGAGTGAAGCTGGAAGCTTCCAGCATTCCATTTCTTGCTGGTGCCAGCAGATTGTATGAACTTCCTACAAACCAAGTTCAGTCAGCTGCTCATGGAGAGTCATCAGTGAAAACAGCCTGGGTACAGGAGGGTGTGGTCTGAGAAGGCCCTTTGAACGAGAGATGTGTGTGCTGATACCTTCTAGACATTGTTTGCAATCTAATGAAGTGTTACTGTAGAATCAGGGAAGTAGACAGCAAATGAGGAAACTGAGGCCCTGGGAAGTTAAGAGAGATGCCCAAGGCCACATAGCTGTTCAGTAGCAGAGTACAGTATATTTTTCCTAAACAGAGCATTGATGTACTTCCTTTTGTCAAAGCATGATAAAAATGAAAATGATTTTTCAAATACACACTGAGTGGGCCTGACATGTGGGTGTACATTTAGACATTTCCCAAATGCATGATGTTCTTGTCTATCTAGTTTCCAAGAAAGGAAGACATTTCTGTCATTCTGAGTGGTATGACACCATCAGGATGGTTGTGGCAGCTAAAAAAACACACAAAACACATAGCACGGAAAAAGACTCAGTCATGACAAAGCCTGGCTTTCCTTATCAGCACGAACCCAGGAACCCGGACAGCACCCCCAAATATACATTGATGATGATGCTATGCGTCACTGCATGACTCATAGTTCACTGACCACTACAAAACAGAAACATGGGGAGTAATTCACTGCCTAGGCCAAATGGAATTGAAGAACTTTCCCACCCACCCTACGAGTGATACATCGAATTAGGGATAAGGTGCCATCTCTTTCTTCTTCTTGGAGTGGATTAGTTCCCCCTTTTTGTGCTTCTCCCCCAGAGACACAAGGACAGATAAACCTCCCAGTGAGCCATTCTATTACTGTACCTGCCTGTTTGGGCTCATTCTGTAAAGAAAGTCAACCCATAAGAGTGCCTCAGCACACAAAAATGTACTTCATCACTCCTCAGAGCAAGATGGCTTCTTGGATCAACATTTTATTCCTTCCCTCCCTTGACCGTGACACTAAACAGACCCATAATAAACCGTCCTCAACTGCACAAGTAAGAAAATTATTCTTAGGACCAAGAGGCGTTGTTCTCCAGAACTGTTTCTCTCTTTTATTTGTAAGAATCAAGTAACCACAGAGAACCACCAGAAACCACAATTTGGGGGCAGAGAAGATTAATGGAAATGTTGATGTTTCTAAAAAAAATTAAGTGTTTTATTCCCCAATACCTTTCCAGTGGGACTGCTGTTTCAGTCACATGATCTGGGTGGATGGGTCAGTGCTTAATCTTTGCTTTACCAAGGAGGGTCCTGAGGAGGCTGGAAGACACTGGCTGAGGTCACAAGGCCAGTCCTTCCCAGGAGCTGGGATTGCCTACTCTGAAGTTCCTCCCTCCCCTGCCTGGACTGTGTCTGACGCCCACGCAGACCATCTTTCAGGGCTTAATTGCACCAGTCCACATAGTGAGGCTGATACAGGCTGTCTGGTGACAGGAGGCTGTCTGGCGTGTGGATTTCCTCTCATTCAGAAGATAGCACTGTCAAAATATGATCTTACATCCGCAAAGTGGTCCCTGCTTTTGGAGCAATGGGTGCTCTCTAAAGAAACACCCCAGGGATGGGTGTTCTTCCCTGCCCCTTTTAATCCCTCCACACTAATAGAAAGCTTTTAATAGCATCAAAAAGGCATCTTCTGTCTGGGGTCTCCAGTGCTGCTCAGGGATCATCTCATAAGGAACTAAGTATGGTGGGCAACTGCAGGGGGCCCTGGTTCTGCTTGACAGAAGGGCCACCCTGGCTTGTCTGCACATCTAAGATTACTTGAATAATCTTGCAGATGAGAAGCAATTGGATCAGTGTTTTCCTGGAGAGAAAAGTAGACACTGAACACTGAAAGAAAAACTGAGCCCTGGAGAAGGTAGCCAGTATCTCTCCCTTCATTGAGATTTCGTTGCCATTCTCACGGCAACTCATCCCTTAAATAAGCATCAGCTGAATTCCTACTTTGTGTTGGGTATTGAGCTAGGCTTGGAGATACAGAGATAAACATTTCCTGAAATAGAACAAGAAGAACCAGAGTGCTAAGGCAAGGCTACATCTGTCGAGAATAGGTTGAACCAGGGAAAGCAAAGCAAAGTCCAAGTCCAAAGGGCAGAAGGAAGGCCAAGAGCAGAGTTCAGGCACTTATTGGGGTTGGAGCTGAGGTGTCTAAGGTTTACCTGTCTTGAGTCAGATCAGTAAATACACATTTGCATTGAAACATCAACTAGTATCTTCACTATGGTCAGCTTGATAGTACTCACTTCTATCTTTTTAAAACTTCTGTTTTTTATTTTTTTTTAAATTATAGATTCAGGGGGCACATGTGTTGGTTTGTTGCGTGGATATATTGCATAATGACAAGGTTTGGGCTCCTAGTGTACCCATCACCCAAATAGTGAACATTGTACCCAATAAGCAATTTTTCAACCCTCGCCTCCTTCTACCTTCTCCTCTTTTGGAGTCCCCAGTGTCTATTATTTCTATCTTTTTGTCCATATATACTCATTGTTTAGTTCCCACTTATAAGTAAGAACATGTGCTATTTTATTTTCTGCTTCTGAATTGTTTCACTTAGAATAATTACTTCCAGCTCCTTTCATGTTGCTGCAAAAGACATGATTTCATTCTTTTTTTTAATGCTGCATAGTATTCCATGGTATGTATATATGTATATATATGTGAATATATATGTGAATATATATACATATATATACCATATTTTCTTTATCCAATCATCCATTGATGTACACTTAATTTGTTTTATGACTTTGCCATTGTGAATAATGCTGCAATAAACACATGAGCGCAGGTGTCTTTTTTATGTAACAATTCCTTTTCCTCTGGCTAGATGTGGAATTGCTGGGACAAATGGTTTGTATGTTCATTGAAGCACTATTCACAATAGCAAAGACATAGAATCAGCCTAAATGTTCACCAAAAACAGATTGGATAAAGAAAATGTGGTATATATACACCATGGAATACTACATGGCCATAAAAAAGAACAAGATCTTGTACTTTGCAGCAACATGAATGGAGCTAGAGGTCATTATCCCAAGCTAACTAATGCAGGAACATAAAACCAAATACTGTATGTTCTTATTTACAAGTGGGAGCTAAATGATGAGAAGACATGGACACATAGAGGGGAACAACACACACTGGGGCCTATTAGAGGGTGGAGGGTGGGAGGAAGGAGGGGATCAAGAAAAATAATGGATGAGTACTAAGCTTAATACCAGGGTTATAAAATAATCTGTGCAACAAACCCCCATGACACTAGTTTACCTATGAAACAAACCTGCACATGTACCCCTGAACTTAAAACAAAAGTTAAAAAAAAAATCTCATTTACTTTTGTTTTTGTTGCATTTGCTTTTGAGGTCTTAGTCATAAATTCTTTGCCTAGGCCAATGTCCAGAACAGTTTTCTCTAGGTTTTCTTTTAGGATTTTTATAGTTTCAGTTTTTTTTTTTTTTTAAATAGTTTTAAGTCTTTAATCAATCTTGAGTTAATTATGGTGGGAAATAGGGATCTAGTTTTGTTTTTCTGCATATGGCTATCCAATTTTCCGAGGACCATTTATTGAAGAGTGTGTCCTTTCCCCATTTTTTGCGGGTCAACTTTGTTGAAGATCAGTTAGTTGTACACATGTGGCTTTATTTCTGGATTGTCTATTCTGTTCCATTGGTCTGTGTGTCTGTTATTGTACCAGTACCATGCTGTTTTGGTTACTGTTGCTTTGTAGTATAGTTTGAAGTCAGGTAATGTGATGCCACGAGCTTTGTTCTTTCTGCTTAGGATCACTTTGGTTGTTCAGGCTCTTTTTTGGTTTCATATAAATTTTAGTATTTTTTTTTCTAATTCTGTGAAAAATGATGTTGGTAATTTGATAGAAATTGCACTGAATCTGTACATTGCTTTGGGTAGTATGGTCATTTTAACGATATTGATTCTTCCAATCCATGAGCATTGGATATTTTTCTATTTGTTTGTGTTATCCATCATTTCTTTCATCAGTGTTTTGTAGTTCTTGTAGAGATCTTTCAACTCCTTGGTTAGATGTACTCCTAGGTATTTGTGTGTGTGTGTGTGTGTGTGTGTGTGTGGGAGGGGGCTATTGTAAATGGGACTGAGTTCTTAATTTGTTTTTCAGCTTGAACATTATTCATGTATAGAAATGTTACAGATGTTTGCATATTCATTTTGAATCCTGAAACCTTACCAAACTCATTTATCAAGCCTAGGAATCTTTTTGAAGAGTCTTTAGGGTTTTCTGGGTGTAAGATAAGGTCATCAGTGAATAGAGATAATTTAACTTCCTCTTTTCCAATTTAGATGCATTTTATTTCTTTCTCTTGCCTGATAGCTCCAGCTAGGATTTCCGGTACTATGTTAACTAGGAGTGGTGAGAGTGGGCATCCTTGTCTATTTCTGGTTCTTAGAAGGAATGCTTTCAACTTTCCCCGTTCAGTATGATCTTAGCTGTGTTTTTCCTCATATGGCTCTTAGTATTTCGAATTATATTCTTTTGATGCCTAGTTTGATGAAGGTGTTGGTCATGAAAAGATGTTGGATTATTAAATGCTTTTCCATTGAAATAATCATTTGGTTTTTGTTTTTAATTCTGTTTTTGTGGTGAATCACATTTATTGATTTCCTTATGTTGAACCATCCTTGCATCCCTAGAATAAAACCCACTTGATCATGTGGGAATAAAATCCACAGTACATCATATTATCTTTTTGATATGCTGTTGGATTCAGTTTGCTAGTATTTTGTTGAGGATTTTTGTGTGTGTTCGTCAGGAATATTGGGCCGTAATTTTCTCTTTTTGTGTGTCCTTGCTTGATTTTGGTGTCAGGGCAATACCAGTTTTATAGAATGAGATGGGAAAGAATCCCACCTCCTTCATTTTTTGAAATAGTTTCAGTAAGATTGATATTAGTTCATCTTTGTACATTTGGTCAAATTCAGCTGTGAATTTGTCTGGTCTTGGACTTTTATGGGGGTGTATTTTAAATTACTGATTTAATTTTGTGACTTATTTTTGGTTTGTTCACAATTTCTATTTATTCCTGGATCAATCTTGGGAATTGCATGTTTCCAGGAATTTATCCATTTCCTCTAGGTTTTCTAGTTTGTGCACATAGAGGTTCTCATATTACTGTCTGATGATCTTTATTGTTTCTGTGATTATATTCTAATACTTACTTCATCATTTCTGATTGTGTTTTTTTTGGATCATTTCTCTTTTTTTCTTGGTGACTCTTAGCTAGCAATCTATTGATTTAGCTTATCCTTTCAAAGAACAATCTTTTTGTTTCATTGATCTTTTGTATCTATTTGGTCTCAATCTCATTTAGTTCTGCTCTGATCTTTGTTATTTATTTTCTTCTGGTGGCTTTGAGTTTGGTTTGTACTTGTTTTTCTAGCTCTATGAAGTGGAATATTAGGCTTTTAGTTTGTGATCTTTCTATCTTTTTGTAGGCATTTAACACTATAAGCTTTCCTCTTAGCACTACTTTTGTTGTATCCCAAATGTTTTGGTATATTGTGTCCTTATTTTTATCCAGTTCAAAAAATTTCTTGATTTCTCCCTTAATTTTATTATTTACTCAAAGATTGTTCAGGAGCAAGTTATTTAGTTTCCATGTATTTGCATAGTTTTGAGAGTTCCCCTTGGTATTGATTTTTAATTTTATTTCACTGTGGTCTGAGAAGATATTTGATATGATTTTAATTTTTTTGAATGTATTGAGACTTGCTTTCTGGCCAAGCACATGGTTTATTTGGAGAATGTTTCATGTGTGAATAAGAAAAATGTATATTCTACAGTTGTTGGGTAATGTGCAGTAAATGTCTATTAGGTCCATTTACTCTAGAGTCCAGTTTATATCCAGAGTTTCTTTTTTAAAAATTTTTACTTTTTAAGCTATCTCCTACTGGAAGGAGCATCCAGAGTTTCTTTGTTGATTTTCTGCCTTTATGATCTGTCTTATACTGTCGATGGGGTGTTGAAGTCCCTTACTATTATTGTGTTGCTATCTATCAATTTTCTTAGGTCTAATAGTGTTTGTTTTATGAACCTGGGTGCTCCGATATTGGGTGCATATACATTTAGGGTAGTTTAATGATTTTGCTGAATTGAACCCTTGATCATCATATAATGACCTTCTTTGTTTTTTTTTTCACTGTTGTTGATTTAAAGTCTATTTTATCTGACATAAGTATCTGATACTTATATAAAAACTCCTGCTTGTGTGTGATCACACAAACTGAAAACACCTTTACTTTGAGTCTGTAGGCATCTTTACCTATTAGATGATACTCTTGTAGGCGACCAATTATTGGGTCTTGTTTTTTAAATTCATTTTGCCAGCCTATATCTTTTAAGCAGAGCATTTAGGCCATTTACTTTCAAGTTAATATTGATAAGTTTTCCACCAGTCATAATTTGTTGATAGCTAATTGCTTTGTAATCTCAGTTGTGTAATTGCTTAATAGGATCTGTGAACTTTGTACTTAAGTTTGCTTTTATGATGGTGCATCTTGCCCTTTTATTTCCATGTTTAGAACGCCTTTGAGCATTTCTTGTAGGACCAGCTAGTTGTGATGAATTCCCTTAATGTTTGCTTGCCTGGAAAGACTTTATTTTTCTTTCATTTATGAAGCTTATTTAGGCAGGATAGAACATTCTTGGCTGGCATTTTTTTTTCTTCAAGAATGCTGAAAATAGGCCCCCAATTTCTTCTGTTTATAAGGTTTCTGATGAGAAGTTCACTGTTAGTCTGATGGGGTTTTCTTTATAGGTAGTTTGACACTTTTCTCTAGGTGCTTTTAAAATTTTTTTCTTTCAACTTGACCTTAGATAGTCTGATGACTATGTACCTTGGTGATCTTCTTCTTGTAAAATAGCTCCCAGGTGTTCTCTGCACTTCTTATATTTGGATGTCTACATCTCAAGCAAGATCGTGAGAAAACTGACTGCTGTGACACCACCATCAAAGGATCACACTAGGTCTCTAGCAATGGATCCTAACCAAAATAAAAATTCTGAAGTGACAGAAAAAGAATTCAAAATATGGATTGTAAGAGAGAACAGTTCAATCCAAGAGAGGGTTAAAAAAACAACACAAATAACTCAGATAAGTAATTCTGGATATGAAAGAAGAGAGAGATATCTTTTTTAAAAAAAACAACTTCTGGAAATAAAAAATTCACCGAAGGAATTTCAAAATACAGCTGAAAGCTTTAATAATAGACTAGATCAAGCAAAAGAAAGAATTTCAGAGCTTGAAGACCAGTCCTTCAGTTTAACCCAGTCAGAAAACAAATAAAGAAAAAAGAATTTTGAAAACTGAACAAAGCCTTTGAGAAATATGGCATTACGTAAAGCAACCAAACCTGTGAGTTACAGGCATTCCTGAGGAAAAAAAGTTAAAAATTTGAAAAAAAATTTGAATTTTCACTTCTAATCAAGAACATTTTATTACCAGTTAAAATGTGTTATATGTACTTGATACTACTTAATCTAAACTATTGATTGATTTTTCACCTTGAAAGTTCATCACTTATGAATTGATTTTATGTCAGAGATTTGCTTCAAAGTAACAAAATAGAAGAAACAAATGGCGCATGGATGAGGCAAGACAGGCCAAGAATTGAAAATTGCTTAATTTGGGTGATGGGTACATGAGAATTCATTATTTTATTTTCCCTGCTTAGCCAGATACATGCTTAGTAGTGCGATTCCCTTAAAAATAGATCTCAAGCTTATCTAAGTCAATATGAAAGTTCAAAAATAAACAAACCTAGTTCTAAAATGATCTGGTTTCATGACATTTGAGCAATTTTTAACTATTCCAGGCCTCTGTGTTTTTTGTAGATGGTTATTAGTTAGTTACAATTGACTGTCTTGAGGACTTCAGGGGAAAAATGTATTGTTCTAGAGAAATGTCTTAATCACCATTGAATTTTGAATTTTATTTCATCTTGCTTTATCTGAAGACAAAATAAATTACGTCCTAAGTATGTAAATGCCATCATTGTATTAGATATTCAATGTTTATTCTTAGAAAACAATGATACTGGAAAACATGATCCAGAAAGAGACAGGAACAGGAATAAAAATGTGAAATGAAACTTTTTTTTTTTTTTGAGATGGAGTCTCACTCTGTCACCCAGGCTGGAGTGCAGTGGCAGGATCTCGGCTCACTGCAAGCTCTGCTTCCCGGATTCACGCCATTCTCCTACCTCAGCCTCCTGAGTAGCTGGGACTACAGGCGCCTGCCACCACGCCCAGCTAATTTTTTGTATTTTAGTAGAGACAGGATTTCACCGTGTTAGCCAGGATGGTCTCGATTTCCTGACCTCGTGATCCGCCCACCTTAGCCTCCCAAAGTGCTGGGATTACAGGCATAAGCTACCACGTGCGGCCTGAAATGAAACTTTAAAGAGAATCCCCAAACCATTAAAAGCTAGAGAGATATTGAAGAGTGATCTGGTGCAGATTTTAATGCACATAATCTATTTAGAAGTAGTTTTTTTAACCAACTAGACTAAACAGTCCAGGAAAGGCGTGAAAATAGCAGTCACTCAGGAAAACTTTCACAGCTATCAAGGAGATTTACTGCATGAATGCTGGAGAACAGAGCAACTAATTAAGATGTTGAAAAGAAGATAGTTGAACCCGGAAAATCTTTGCATTGAGTAACCTAAAAGTAGAGCTTAAAGGAGTGAGCTTGACTTCTGACAAAAGATAGTGAATTAAGTATCTGCTTTTATTTGCTCCTTCTCCAAATCCCATCAAATGTCAATAAAGGATTTTTTTTTTTTTTTAAGATTCACAAGAAAGAGAAGATTGGAAAAGAAGACCAGGAAATACAATGTTGGAAGTGGGAATGCAGATGGGAAAGGTAATCCTAAGCCAGCAGTGAGGAAGCAGAAGTTCATCTGATTTACACAGAAGAATTTATCTAAGGTGAAGGAATGGGCAGTACTAGATTCTTCTGGAAGTGGGACTGAAAAAAGAGATTGAGTAAGGAGGATTGTTTGAAAGTCTAGGAACTATCCAGATCCCATATTGCTCCCCACAATCTGATAAACCACCCAAGGACCAGACATTTTTTGACTAAAAAAAGAATATTGTTAAAAAAAAAAACGGAAACAAAGGGAACTTCAGGTTCGGTTGAGGTTGGAGGTACTGAACAGAAAATGAAGATTTGGATAATATTTACATCCTGGATTCTGAGCCAGCCCTCTTCCTACATTCAGGTCCCAGAATATTGGTCTTCATCCTCCAAAGAAGAGGTTGGGGATTTTTTCCCAAGGGAATATGATTGATTCAACAGGAAATATCTAAAAATATGCTGAAAATTTGCCATTTAAATATCTCAACCAGATCACAATAAAGTAAAGCTCAGAATAGACAGACCTCCCCCACTCTTAGAGGGTATTAGTGCCCCTATTTTAAATAAATATGAACCTTCAACCCAGAAACATCAGATAACAGGAAAATATCTATAGAGATCAAAACAAGCAGAAACAGGCAACATGGAGAACGAATGTGAGGTTTTAAAAAATATGCCACAAATTGTTTGGCATTTCTCAGATCAGAGGGGAGAGTCTAATTCCTCTATCCTTGAATATGGTCTGGTCTTAGAAACTTGCTTCTAAAGAATATATTGTGATGATGCTGGGCTGTGTGATCTTTTTAGGCAAGGTTAGAAAAAATGATGTAGCTCTTACATGATGTTTTCTCTCTCTCTTTCTCTCTCTCATTTTTCTCCATTTACCCTTGGAAACCCAGCCATTATGCTATTAAGTATCCACATGAAAAGATGGCATAAGGTATTCTAATCACAATTCCAGCTGAGATCTTAGCATTAGCCAGTACCAATGATCAGACATGTGAATGAATGAGAATTCCATCCCCAGTTTTTGAGCCACCTAGCTAATGCCAAGTGGAGTAAAGACAAGCTGTCCTCACAGGGTCTTATCAAAGCTACCGTTCATGAGCAAAATAATTACTATTGTTATATTAAACCAATAATTTTTGAAATGGTTTGTTATGTAGTAATAGAAAAACTTGAACACAGATAATATCCAGGGAGAATAAATTTTCACAATTTACAATCAATTCCTCTTCTGGCTGAGATGAAGTAATAGGTACCAGATTTATCATCTTGCCTGAAACAGTTGAAATCTGGACAAAATGTATAAAACAATGATTATTAAGATACTGAAAGTCAGGCAACAAAATACCTTGATCCCTGAGAAAAGGGAGATAAGTGAGGTTAGCTCTACAGTTGTCACAGATTACTACTTAGAGAAAGTTTCCAGACTGTGTTGTAAAGAGAAGGAATTCAGGCAGAGCCTAGTGGTCTCCTGACACTGGGGAAGCAGAGGTGGAAATTTAAGGAGGCCAAAGAGAGTACAGTTTACAGGTCAAGGTACTAGAGGGAAGAGAGCTAGAGGGGTGGGGGGCAGAGAAGAGAGACAGAGAGAGAGAGAAGACACACAAACTCTAGAGATCTGAGAAGGTATGTTCCCTTAGCTCAGTATTCAGCTGAGTAATGATCAATGCATGCCTATGAGGAAATCACTCAAGGCCAGGGGAAAAAACACACAAAAGGATTATAGTATTATAGTGACTAACCCTCAGAGCTCACAAAAGGCCCTGGAATAGCGACTGTCTCACCAGCCAGAGTGAAACGTCTTACAATTCACAGAACACAACCTAGAGTATAAAGACGGGTGTTGCTTTGGTAGAAGTGCAAAAGTAGCCCTAGATTAAATGCTTCTCTGGTCTCATCTGGCAAAACTTAAAGGCACAGCTTGAAAGGAGTAACCTGTTTCCAAGTAATGTAACTGCATCGAAGATTGGAGCCCAAAATATTTATAGAAATGCAACAATAGGGCAGAGCGCGGTGGCTCACACCTGGAAATCTAAGGAGGCCAAAGAGAGTACAGTTTACAGGGCAAGGTACTAGAGGGAAGAGAGCTAGAGGGGTGGGGGGCCAAGGTAGGCAGATCACCTGAGGATGGGAGTTCGAGACCAGCCTGACCAGCATGGAGAAATCCCATCCCTACTAAAAATACAAAATTAGCCAGGCATGGCACATGTCTTTAATCCTAGCTATTCGGGAAGCTGAGGCAGGAGAATCGCTTGAACCCGGGAGGCGGAGGTTGCGATGAGCTGAGATC
>NW_012108319.1:888575-897294 GCF_000951045.1 Mandrillus leucophaeus | reverse complement strand
AGGGGGGAGGGGGGAGGGGTTGCATTGGGAGTTATACCTGATGTAAATGACGAGTTGATGGGTGCTGACAAGTTGATGGGTGCAGTACACCAACATGGCACAAGTATACATATGTAACAAACCTGCACGTTATGCACATGTACCCTAGATCTTAAAGTATAATTAAAAGAAAAAAAAAGAAAGAAAGATGTACCCCCCCCCCAAAAAAAAGAAAGATTAAACAAGTTAAATAGAGACTTGAAAGACATTAAAAAAAGACCAAAGTTGAATCTCTAGGGATGAAGCCTACAATTTATTGGATAAAAAATAAATACATTGTATGGGATTAGTACGTATTAGAAATTGCTGAAGAAAAGATAAATGAAATTGAAGATATCACAATAGAAACGATCCAAAATGAAACATATAAAGAAAAAAGATGAAAGAATGAATAGAGTATCAGTGAGTAGTGGGACAACTTCAAGCAGCCTAGCATGCATTTAATTAAAGACTGAAGGGAAAGGAAGGGCAGAAAAACAATTGAAGAAATAATGGTTATTTTTTTTTCCCCAAATTTGGTGAAAATTGTAAACTGCAGGTCTAGGAAGCTAAATAAACCCAAGCAGGAAAATCTTAAGAAAACTACTCCAATGAACGTTATAATCATATTGCCTAAAACTAGTGATAGAGAGAAAAAAAGTCTTAAAAGTCGTCAGAAAAACAAGACACATTATGTAATGAAGAAAAAAGAGAAGGGTAAGAGCAGGTTTCTTGCCATAAACAACGAAAACTAGTGGCAGTAGAGCACTATGTTTAGTGTACTAAAAGAAAAAAAAAAGCCAACTTATAATTCATTACCCGGCAAAACTACCTTTCAAAAATACCTATAAAAACTGAAAGAATTTATCACTATCAGACCTGCACAATAAGGAATGTTAAAGGAAGTCCTTCAAGCAAAAGAAAAGTGGCATTAGATGGAAATCTTGATCTAAACGAAACAAAGAAGAGCACCAGAAAGGGAAAATATATAGGAAGAGAAACAATATTTCTTATTATTAAATATTTAAATCTCTAATAGATAATTGAATTGTTTAAAGCAAAAATAATGACAATGTATTATAGACTCACAGTATTTGTAGAATTAAAATGTATGACAAGAGCATAAAAACAGGGAAATAAGTAATGAAAGTATAGGCTTGTGAGATTCTTAAACTGTATGTGAAGTGGTGTAATACCACTTGAAGGCAGATAGAAATAATAAAAGTGTGTATTTTTAACCTCTAAACCAGTCATTAATTTAAATAATAAATAAGTTTGGCTAATTAGGAAAAAAAGATATAAAATGGAAAAACAAAAACAAAAAATTCCTTCCAAGGAAAGCAGAAAAAGAGAAAAAGGGGAGCAAAGATTAGAAATAAAAAAGACAACCCACAGCTGTCCCATGTTTAAACACAACCATATGGAAATATATGTGTGTGTATATATATAAAGTATGTTTATAAAATATGTTTATGTATGTGTCTAAACCCAACCACATAAAAATTTCATTAAATGTAAATTTTTTAAACACCTCAATTAGAAGGCAGACATTGTCAGACTGGATAAAAAAGCAAGACCCTAAAATCAATGGCAACACAAAAATGTCCGCCTTTACTACTTCTATTCAACATTGTAATGGAGGTTCTAGTCAGGACAATTAGGCAAGAAAAAAAAATAAAATGTACCTAGATTGAAAAGGAGGAAGTAAAAGCTATTTCTATTTCAGATGACATAATCTAGTACATAAATAATTGTAAAGAACCTCCCCAAACCCATTTGATCCCACACCTGAGTCCAGCAGAATTGCAAGATACCACATTAATATATAAAACTCAATTATATTTCTATACCCTAGCAAAGAAGAATCCAAAAATGAAATTATAGAAACAATTTCATGTATATGTACATCTTATGGAAATACACAGTTGCTCAAAAGTAATTGAATATTTAGGAATAAATTTAACAAAAAGTGAAAAACTTTTATTCTGAAAACTATAAAACATGGTTGGAAAAAATTAAGGAACACCTGATTAAATGGAAAAGTATCCCATGTTCATGGAGTGGAAGACAATATTGTCATAAAGCAATACTTGCCAAAGTTATCTACAGATTCAATGCAATTTTGTAGAAATTTTACCTGATTTTCTTTTGCAAAAATTGACAAGCTGATCCCAAAATTCATATGGAAACGAGGGAATCCAAATAGCCAAAACAATCTAGGACACATACTTTCTGATTTCAAAACTTACTATAAAGCTACAATAATCAAGACAGTGTAGTATTGATGTGAGGCTGGAAATATAGCTCAATGGGATAAAATTGAGAATCCAGAAGTAACCTTTTAGATTTGTGATTAACTGATTTTTCAACAAGGGTTTCAAGACCATTTAAAGGGGAAAGAATAGTCTTTCCAACAAATGGTGCTAGAATAACTAGATATCCACACATAGAAGGAAGAAGTTGGACCCACTTCATGCCACAAACAACTCAAAATGGATCAAGGACCTAAATGTATGAGTAAAACTGTAAAACTTTTAGAAGAAAACGTTGGTGTAAATATTCATGACTTTGGATCAAGCAATGATTTCTTATCTGTGACACCAAATGCAGTGAAAGAAAATGAAAGCTAAGTTGCATTTAATCAAAATAAAAAAGTGTTGCACTGCAAAGAACATCATCAAGAAAGTAGAAAGAACTCACAGAATGAGAGAAAATATCTGCAAATTATGTATCTAATAAGGGATATGTCTCCAGACCATATAAAGAGCTCTTATAAATTATCAATAAAAAGACAACCTAATTAAAAATGGGCAAAGAATTTGAATAACTATTTCTCCAAAGATATACAAATGGCCAGTAAACAGATGAAAAGATGCTAAATATCATTAGCCATCAGAGAAATAAAAATCAAAAGTGGAATGAGATACCAATTCGTATCCACAAGGGTAGCTATAATAAAAAAGATAAACAACAACAAGCATTGCCAAGAATATGGAAGATTTGGAATCCTCATATGTTGCTGGTGGCAATGCAAAATGGTGCAGCTGCTATGGAAAACAGTTTAATAGCTTCTCAAAAAGTTAAACATAGAGTTAGTGTATAACCCAGCAATTCCACTCCTAGGCATCTACATAAGAGAAATGAAAACATACATCCACACAAAAACACACCCCAATGTTTATAGCAATATTTTTTATAATAGCCAAAAAGTGGAAACAACCCAAATGTCTATCAACTAACAAATGGATAAACAAAATATATATCCATATATATCCATACAATGGAACATTATTCAGCCTTAAAAAGGAATAAAGTGCTGATGCGTGCTACAACATGGATGAAACTTTAAAACATTATGTGAAGGGAAAAAAACCAGACACATATTGTACAATACCATTTATGTGAAACATCCAGAATAGACAAATCCATAGAGACAGAAAGTATGTTAGTGGCTGCCTAGATCAGTTGCTAGAGAGGGAATGGAGAGTGACTACTAATACCTCTGTGGTTTCTTTTTTCTTTTGGGGGTAGCAAAAATGTTCTAAAATTAGAGTGTAGAGATGCTTGCTCAACTTTGTAAATATACTGAAAACCACTGGATTTGTATAATTTAAATGGATGAATTTTATGGTGTGGAAATTATATCTCATAAAGGTGTTAAAATAAATGAATAAGCAAAAAGTGAAGTGAAATACACTATAATCTTGTCTCCCAAAGATGATCAAATATTTTGCAAATATTTATTGGAACTTTTTTGCATTTATCATACTGTATATATATTTTATGATTGTTATTTTTAAACAGGCTTATTCTACAGATACTGTCCAAACATTTTGAAAATCTTATTTTTATGCAGGGAGTACTTTTCATATAAATGTACACATATTTCGGTATTTATAAAGGCTGCAAATTAACCTATTACATTGGTATATCATAGTTTACTTAAACATTTTTTTTAATGAATATTTAGGTAATTTCTGATGATTTCATTTTCAAACAAAGCTCCAATGAATGTCTTTATACATTTATCTTTGAGCAATCATGTATTTCCATAAGATGTCTTCCTTCAATGAGAATTGTCTTTAAAGTTATTTTTATTTTTTTGAGACAGAGTCTCACTCTGTTGCCCAGGCTAGAGTGCAGTGGCACGATCTCCGCTTACTGCAATCTCCGCCTCCTGGGTTCAAGCAATTCTCCTGCCTCACCCTCCCGAGTAGCTGGGATTACAGGCATGCACCACCATGCCTGGCTAATTTTTGTGTTTTTAATAGAGTTGGGGTTTCACCATGTTGGCCAGGCTGGTCTCAAACTCCTGATCTCAGTTGGTCCACCTGCCTCAGCCTCCCAAAGTGCTGGGATTACAGGCGTGAACCACCGCACCTGGCATCAAAGTTATTTTTATAAGAAACTGGGAGACGCTTATTAGGTGCTGCTAGCTACCTGACAAACTGAAAGCTCTCCACATTTCTATTCTATCTCTTAAAGCCCATCTGTTGTCTGAAGTGTTTTTTTTTTTTTTTTCATCTTTTAAGTTCCGGGATACATGTACTGGATGTGCAGGTTTGTTGCATAGGTAAACATGTGCCATGGTGGTTTGCTGCACAGATAAAAAAATACAGAACGCTTCACAAATTTGCATGT
Organism: Mandrillus leucophaeus; assembly: GCF_000951045.1. Classification (NCBI taxonomy): domain Eukaryota; kingdom Metazoa; phylum Chordata; class Mammalia; order Primates; family Cercopithecidae; genus Mandrillus; species Mandrillus leucophaeus. The sequence continues at coordinate 892,635 of NW_012108319.1, read as the reverse complement.
CATCCTTGTGCAGGAACCATGCTCATCTTCTCTGTATCATTCTAATTTCAGTATATTTGCTGCCGAAGTGAGCACTGAAGTTTTTTTCTTAATACATAAATTACCTTTTTGAAAAGGGGAGGTATTTTTTTCATATCCATGAATACTTTCATTGTTATTGAGTATATCAATTATTAAATATATTCACCATATATTATCTAACTGATTTACATTTTGGGAATAGCTACTAAAAACAAAACAAAACAAAACAAAACTTGCTAGTCCAAATAGTTAAAGCCCAAAGCTAAGATACTCAGTAATTTTTTGGGGGGTTAAAGAGTATATATTATTCAATTGAGGTTCTGATGAACTAGTGTACACATACTGCAAATTTAAGCTGTCCCTAGCCATTACTAACTTGTGTAACCAAACTCTACATAGATGATTTTTGTTAGGAACTCTAGCATTGCCATAGTTTGCAGTCAATATTGAATGAGGCTTCTCAATTCTTGCTCTTTTCTTTCTTAGATAAATGAGCTATGATATTAGTCAAATAACTGCCTAAAAATTAATTTCCAAATGGTAATCATACTTGATCTTTAAAGGAAAAGATTAACACTGAAACCAACATGTATATTGGTCCTTACAGCTTTAGATATATGTGACTTCATGAAAAGAATTCCCATTTTAATTAATTTGCTAAGGGTTATTAATTAATCTGTACTTATGTCCTGAGTTAAAGTGGATATGATAGAAAATAGATGATAGATAACACACAGTAAATGTTATTTCTATTACATAATTAATGCACAAATATATACATATATAATACATGCACAGAAGTTTTGATGGCATTCTTAGCGCATCATAATACTATTGCCCATAAAATTAGTAGTCCCCCATTTTCGACCTAAACTAAAGTTGCATTTTGAATTGTGATTCAGACTTCTTTCTGCTTACCAAGAAAGAAAAAATAGACATCCATATTCACTGAAATAGAGAAATTTGTATCAAAGTGTGAGGAAGTAAAGTGACTTTATTTGTTTAAAGAGAGAGCAGAGGGTGATAGATCATTTTAGTCGGGCTGATATAAAAGATGCCTTCCAAGGACACAATTAACAAATACCAAGATGCTTAATTTTAAACTACAGCACCTACCTGTAGTTTGTATATTTTTATACTACTTTATTGACTAAATCCATTAAATATTTTCCTTTAAATTACTTGTATTCATTTTTAGAGTTATTCCAATTCTGAGTATTTTAGTTCTATTATAAAGTGTTAAATCTCTAAGCAGAAAATTTATGACTGTTTTTCTGATAAATGTCTAATCATGATCCAGAAAACTTTGATTTAGTGTATAAATAATAACTTTTTATTCTATTGTATATAATTCTTTCATAGACTTCTTGCAGAAAGGGAATAATTCTCTGGAAAGAGATTTGAGTTGTTCCCTGGGAAGGTAATGCATTTCACCTACTCTTCAGTTAAGTTATGGATGGCATTCAGCAAGAGCAAATAGTGACACATTTTCTGTCTTCTTCTTCTGTCACTGTGCTAGGTTGTCTCAAGTAGAAAAATTATCCTCACTTTAAAAATAATTATGTAGAAACTTGACTTTGGCATAGGTTAAAATTTTCCCAGATCTCAGCTATGACAGTTAGCATTCCTCTAGTTTGAAAGTTAACAAAAGTCCTGGCATTTCTCTGTAAGGAAAAATGTAGGCTCTTTCTCCCTGTTCAGTTTTCAAAGTACAGTTGACCTCTGAACAACTTAAGAGTTTGGTGCTGACCCCCCACGCAACTGAAAATCCACATGTAACTTTTGACTCCTTCAGAAATTAACTACTGATAGCCTACTGTAGACCAGAAGCTTTGCTAATAACATAAACAGTCGATTAACATATATTTTGTATAGGTATTACATATTGTATTCTTACCATAAAATAAGCTACCGAATAGAAAATGTTATTAAGAAAATCATAAGGGCTGGGCGCGGTGGCTCATGCCTATAATCCCAGCACTTTGGGAGGCCGAGGCGGGCGGATCATGAAGTCAAGAGATCGAGACCATTCTGGCCAACATGGTGAAACCCCGTCTCTACTAAAAGTACAAAAATTAGCTGGGTGTGGTGGCGCTCGCCTGTAGTCCCAGCTACTCGGGAGGCTGAGGCAGAATTGCTTGAACCCAGTAGGCGGAGGTTGCAGTGAGCTGAGATCGCACCTCTTCACTTCAGCCTGGTGACAGAGCGAGACTCCATCTCAAAAAAAAAAAAAAAAAAAAAAGAAAATCATAAGGAAGATAAGACACAGTTACAGTATTGTACTGTAGTTATCACAATTGTAAGTTTACATCATCTGTTTACAAGATGAATTGTCTGTCTGAGATGGTGGGCAAGTGCAGCGGCAGACCTCATTCTACAGTAATATATCAAGCAGTGCAATGTTTTCTTGTAATGTTATGACGTTTCTCTGTTCTTGGGAGCACTTCCAGCATCCCTAGTGGCACTGTATATGGATCCCATGGTGTTATTCGTGGTTTACAATGTTGCACTAAATACAATGAAAGATACCTAGAACTTTGAGAGGTCACTTTTTACTGTGGTAACGCAATATACCGCAGAGATGAACTGTTTACGCAAAGATGATTAGTGTTACATAGGGTTTTAAGTGGATACTTGCAACACTTGAACTCATCTCAACTGCAACAGGAGGTGGCTGTGAAATTATTACAGTAGTACAGTATGTAGCATGGTTAGTTTTATGCGGTTATGATTTAGTACTACATCTTTGTGTTTATGTGAATGGTGCCATGTATAATGTTTGTGTACCTAAGTTTTGGTAAGTTTTAACATTTTATAATAAATTCATATATATTTTATGGTAGTAAGTGATAAAATAAACTAGTATCTACATATATTTTGTACACTTGTGACATACCTTTTTTCTTAATCTTTTTGATATTTCTAAGCTACGCTCTGAGAGTTTTTTGGAATTGTCAGAAATCTGCAAAAATTTTTCCAGTATATTTATTTTTAAAAATCTGCTTATAAGTGGATGCACACAGTTCAAACCCATGTTATTCAAGGGCCGGCTATAGTCTGGTTTCATAGAATCATGGATGTTCAAGTTAGATGGAACTTTAGACATAATCTGGTTTAAAGCTATCATCATACATATGAAGACACTATTTGAGGGAGATGATATAATGTGTTCTGGGTCAAATGAATTAGTGGCTGAAATAGGACAGGAATCCAGGGTTGTTTTTTTTTTTAATTTCAAGTCCTTTTGATCTTTTCTTTTCTGAAGGATATGTGTGAACTAGATGACTTCAAGGTTCTTTCCAGCTTTGGGATTTTGTGGAGTAGATTACAGTTGAGGAATTTTTATAAACTTGGCCTTGTTTCAGTTGTGGTAAATTTCTGAAAGAATGCAGTTGTTTCCTTTGAATTCTATAAAATTCCAGAGAAATTATTCTACAGTTAGCAATTTGTTGTTGTCAGTGAGCTGGACCATGCCATTGTAAGGAAAATACCAGTTCTAGGCTGTAAATGCCACTGGATGGATCCACTGGGTCCTGGACTTTGTGAAAAGATCTCAGGGAACTAATTGTTGTGGGTGAGTTTCTCTTTGGAGCAACTAGTTTACTCACAAAAAACAAAGGGTATTACTATTATCTGAGAAACAGAAAACAATATCAGCCTTCTGGGTCCTGCCTATTTTATAGGGCATGAGTATATAAGTATATAATTAAATATCACTGAGTTCAGGTTCAGATAAATGGCATGGTTCATTAGAGGAGATCAGACTTGTTCAGCGTGGTGTGGCCATAAACTGTGGCTTGGGTCAACAGGGCAACAACACTGTCAGTTACCTTGCATCGTGACTTGCATTAATGGTGGTCACCTAATTAGCTAATACCATTTTTAGCAGCACTGACGTGATGGCTCTGGATTATACTGGTAGGACACTGACTTGCATGTTCTAATTCCTCTACCTACTAATTGGATCTATTCTTGATTTGAACATAGATGTTGATATTTAGAAGATAAATTTAGCCTACTGGCTAAATACTGATTGGAA
>NW_012108319.1:875103-887720 GCF_000951045.1 Mandrillus leucophaeus | reverse complement strand
AACTCAAGAAAACCCAGAACACCAAAAATATTCAGCACAGTACTTGGGAGTTATTTGACATTCTGGCATCTTCTTTTCTGACTCTCACCTGCTATTTTAAAACCCTTGCTCACCAAGAAACCACAGAGGAAGAAGAGGTGGACACAGGCACAAATCCTAGAAAGCTATTACCTTTTGAATAATACATCAATCCACCTGGGTCACCATGAGCCTCCAGTGTTTTCCACTGGGTCTAAAGTGATTTACTTTCTTTCCAGTTGCTTTGGTCCTTTATAAGACCAGTTTCTTAGTATCTCTTTCCTTGATGTGAGGCTGTCCCTAACTAGTATTTCCCTTTGCCTAAGGAGCTGCAGCTGTTTTGATATTCCCCAGAACCATCTTCTCCCTGTCTCCTCCACTTCATGCTTGGGAAAGGCAAAGCAACTTCCTTCCTTGGGGAACCCTAATATTTATATTTCTATTTTGAGACTGAATTCAGTACGTTTTGTCATGTTGTCACTAACTGTAATAAGGACAGAAGAACCCCTCTCCATATAGTCTTGAAGAGAAGGGGAGCGTGGCCAGAGGAAATTAATTGATTGACATAGACTAGAAGCACAAAAGCTATCTCAACGCAACTGTTTGTTGTTAATACCTTTCTTCACTCCTTTTGTTGGTCAGGTGTTTTTTTCATGCACTACAGCCTGAGGTTTCTGAACTTAGTGATTTTCTCCCTAACCAAAAAGGCCTAAGGAATGACCGTTTGGTATTCCTTGGGCCCTTTGGCGAGGGCATCTGGCCTAATCATGACAAACTGATGAGTTGGCGTCTTCCATAGAGTGGAACAAGGACTGTTGGCTGAGAAAAGAGTGAATCTGAAGCGAGGACAGAGTTGGCTCATGGAACATTTTATCTGTTCTCTTAAGTTTCTTGTCCCAGTACGTCAACAAATTTGTTTTTGCTTAAAGACTTTCCCACACGAATGTCTGCCAAGTTCAGATGACTGCTTTTTTAGATTGATCTTGGTTTTCTTGGAACAAGAGCCGAAATTATATAATAAGCTCAGTTGGTCTCAGTGAGAAAAAGTTGGGAGATTCTATTTTCACATACATTAGACAGGTCTGGGCATAGAAGAAAGAAGGGCCTGAAAATGAGGTGGGTGAGTGTGGGAGGTGGAAGGAAAGAACTAGTTAAAGGAGATTTCACTTGTGTCTACTTTTCCCACTTGTTCTGGGCTCTTTGGGTCACTCAGACGTGAGGCACTGGGGCTGCAGTGCTCCATGTTGAGATACACTCTGACTACACTCTCAGTTGACTTACCCTAGGCCAGTGTGTTAGAAAAGGGTCTTTAGGTTCCTGACTTCTAGAGTGGTAGCAACATTGCCAATATTCAGAGCAGCTCCAGAGTGTACATTCATAGACTAGAAGATGCTTCCCTCTGAAACATAAAAAACATGCCATTGTGATGATCTCCCTGCTGGAAGCTACAGTCATCCCTTGGTATCCATGGAGGATTAGTTCCAGGGCCCCTGTGGATACAAACATCCCTGAATGCTCAAGCCCCCTACATAAAATGGCATAGTATTTCCATATAACCTATGCATATCCTCCCATATACTTTTTTTTTTTTTTTTTTTTTTTGAGACAGAGTCTTACTCTGTTGCCCAGGCTGGAGCACAGTGGCGCAATCTCGGCTCACTTCAGCCTCCGCCTCTTCGGCTCAAGCGATTCTCGTGCCTCAGCCACCCAAGTAGCTGGGACTACAGGCATGCACCACGACGCCCAGCTAATTTTTCTATTTTTAGTAAAGACAGGATTTCTCCGTGTTGGCCAGACTGGTCCTGAACTCCTGGCCTCAAGTGATTTGCCCACCTCAGCCTCCCAAAGTGCTGGGATTACAGGCATAAGCCACCATGCCCAACCCCTTTAAATCATCTCTAGATTACTTATAATGTCTAACACCATGTAAATGCTATGTAAATAGTTGTTATACTATATTGTCTTTCTATCTGTAATTTTTTTCCAACTATTTTTGATCTGCAGATATGGAACCTGGGAAAACAGAGGGCCCGCTGTCCCTACAGCAGAGAGGATACAGCAACACAAGCCTTTACCCCTAAGAAGGAAGATGTCGCTTGATCACTGTGAGATGCTATGTGTTCCTTGAGATTGGTTTGTGGCCTCAGGTCACAGGGCAAAAGGATGAGAGGAACCTGGAGGTTTATTAGAGACAGGAGCATAGGGGACCACAGTGGCCACTGTGAGTATTAACTGCAGCACGGCTTTCAGGGAGGAAATGGATGCCCTCCTTGCCCACATTCAGAGAGCAGCATTGCCTTCGGAGCTTACTAACTCCTGCCAATGCCAGCCAAATGTCTGGTAGCACTGTTGCCGCTGGAAAGGGACCCAGTGAACACTCTCCTTTTCTGAGTAATTTTATGACAAAGATGAACAATAGGTCAGATGGAAACCGAGATGCCGACTGTTAGAATCTTGGATGTGCAGTGAAAGTGGGCATCTTTACTTATACAAAATACTTAGACTGAGACTGACCCACCTGGCCTCGGGCAGTGCTGCACTTCTGCAGGCTGCTCTCTGTGGGGCCTGCCCTGGAAAACTAGCACAGAGGAGCACTTCACCCTGCAGATGGCTGGCTTCCGAGATGAAGAGGATGATAAGAAGATGCTGAGGTGTGTGTGTCCAGTTCCTCTCCCAGATTCGTCAACTCAGGTAATTCACTCTATTGCTGAAAAGTAAGGGGTAGGCTGAGAAGCCAGAAGTGCTTAGGGGAAAATTCTTCCTCATAGAAACCGGAGGAGTGGGAAAATACGTTTCTTTCTTATAATAAGTTTTCTTGGCACAGACACCAGAATTTTCATGAGTGACACCATCAGCAACAAGAATATTGTGGCTTTTGCAAGCAGCTTCAGGGGACTATAGCATAACAACGGAGAAGATAAATGTTTAAAGGATACTTGCTTTCCTCATCATTGTCGGTGTTTTCTAGCCTAAATGCCAGGAGTGGTTCCGATTACATTAGCCCATGAAAGTGATGCATGGGTGGGTTTGGGAGAAAGAGAATAAAGTTATGAAGAACAAGATAAATTCATATACAATCACGTATCGTCAAAGAATGGTAATGCGTTAGAGACATTTTTGGGAATACTCACAGCTTACGGTTTATAATCTAATGGAAAAGACAAAAGCCAACCAATGCAAGAGAAATAGCCATTTGTAAATATATAGTTTTGTTGTAGTGAGAGTTAAGTCAGTGATTTTGTTAGGGAGTGGGGTTAAAGGGAAAGTTGACAAAGAAAGTGAACCTTGATCTGTGATGATGAGGAGACGGGGAATGTGAGAACAGGAGCCTTGAGGTTCTGGTCGTATGGTGAAAACTCATAGAGATGAGCTAAATAGTCTCTCTGATGTCATCCAAGGTTGGATATGAAATATTATGATGTTGCTGCTGCTGCTGCTGTTGATGGAAGAAAGATAAATGTGACAGACGCCCACAAAGTTTTTGGCAAGAAATAAGATTCCATTTGGTATGATGCATTTCAAGGTGACGACCTTTAGCATCATTGCAGATGTGGCATGTTTTTGGCTTATTCCTAAACTATGGGGTTTGTGATCTATACAAATGTGGAAGGCATCAGGTTGAAATGCAATACAATATCTCTTGGCCAATGTAATCGACAAAGTGAAAATTGCAACAATTCCCCACATACACGTTGAAAAGCAGAAACACCACCCCAAAATATGAGAAAGTGGTTTCTCAAAAAAAAAAAAAAAAAAAAAAAAAGTGAGGAAAGCATCTAAACATAGGATAAAGGCTCTTTATACTGCTACTGCTCTTTTCAGCCTGATATCAAATGCATCATTTCTTTGATGTGGTTAGAGAAGTACTTATGTCCTTATTCACTAAAGTCAATCTTCTTTGGGATTGATCCCAAAGGGTCAATGAGATGCGCCCCCACCAACCCTCTCCGCAGGTTCTCCTACTGTCTTTTTAATTCCTCCTATTATTACCCCAGTAAAGACCTTAGGACATGTGCTTGGTTTCTTGCTTTTAGCTTCTGTTCTTTTCAATTTATCTAACTTGAGCCTCCTGATTGGTATTCCTACAATACTTTCTTTCCTTCCTCCCTTCCTCCTTCCCTGCCTCCTTCCCTTCCTTCCTCCCCTTCCTTCCTTTCTCCTTCCTTCTTCCCCTTCCTTCCTTCCTTCCTTCCCTCCCTCCCTCTCTCTCTCTTTTCCCTTTATCTCTCTCTCTCTCTCTTTCTTTCTTTTTTTTTTTTGAGATAGGGTCTGGCTCTGTTGCCCAGACTGGAATGCAGTGGCACGATCATGGCTCACTATAGTCTCTGCCTCCTGGGCTCAAGTGATCCTCCCACCTCAGCCTCTTGAGTATCTGGAACCACAAGTACATGCCACCGCACCTAGCTAATTTTTGTATATTTTGCAGAGATGGGGTCTTACTATGTTGCCCAGGCTGGTCTCGAACTTCCAGGCTCAAGCAATTCTCCTGACTTGGTCTCCCAAAGTCCTGGGATTACAGGTGTGAGTGAGCCATGTACCTGGCCATTTGTTTGTATCAGTTGCCAATCTAAATTTTAAAATGACTCTCCATTCTCTACAAGATAAAATCAATTCATTTACCCAATATTCACTATGATGTATAAGACAGACCTATTTTTTAACTTCAGTTCTCCCATTTCATCACACAAATTCTTCAGTAAGCCACACTGACTCATTGTTTCCCCAAACAGCTCTTTGAACTTTCCACCCACTAGGTCTCTGCTCATCCTAGTTTCCCTTATCCCTTTCCTCCCACCACCTAAGTCCTTTCTGTAAGTATGAGTTCAGCTGAAATCCACATTCTGCATGAAATTTTGGCCAAACACTGTAGTCAGGATTTTAAAAAATTGTGCCAGTCATGTCATTCACCATATTTCAAGTGTATTGATGATTTTTTGGATCTTGTTAATACATCTTACTCTTCAAAAACATTCTTGAGGGCAGAGACCTTTTCCTGTCCTTCCTATATCTAGCACAATTATTTTACATTATAGATTCCAATGATGAAGGAAGCATTTCAGAAGAGGGGAGAGGAGAAGGAATGTGCCGCAGAGGTGAGCATGTGGGCTTCTGAGGCAGTAAGCACTTTTATTTGTTTATTTATATATTTATTTATTTTTGAGACCGAGTCTCACTCTGTCACCCAGGCTGGAGTACAATGGCGCTATCTCAGCTCACTACAACCTTTGCCTCCTGGGTTCCAGTGATTCTCCTGCCTCGGCCTTCTGAGTAGCTGGGATTACAGGCGCACATCACCATGCCCGGGTAATTTTTGTATTTTTAGTAGAGACGGGGTTTCACCATATTGGCCAGGCTGGTCTTGAAATCCCGACCTCAAGTGATCTGCCTGCTTCGGCCTCCTAAAGTGCTAGGATTACAGGCTTGAGCTACCTTGTCCGGCCCAGGAAGCATTTTTAAACTAAATAATAATGAAAACAACATCAACTATTGAGGGGTGCAGCTAAAGTTCACTTAGAGGGAACTTATAGCCTGAAATAAATACATTAGAAAGCAAAAAAGGCCAAAAACCAGTGGCTTTCTATTGCTTGAAGTTAGTAAAATAATCATAAATTAAAATAAAAAAATAGGAAGAGTAAAATTATAAAGAAAAGAAAATAAATCAGTAAAAGAGAAAACAAACAAAATAAGGAACTTCTAAAAACTTAAAATTTCTTTATTGAAAAGACTAATAAAATTGGTAAAGCCATGGCAGGAATGAATGGGAAAAAGAAGGCAAAATAGTTGGTATCAGGCATGAAAAAAGATGATATCACTATAGATCCTATAGTCAATACAAAAAATAAGGTATTACAAAAATCTTTATGCCAGCAAATTTGAAAATTAAATAAAATGGATCGATGAATAGGTTCCTAAAGAAAACATAGTCATGAGAAAATTAGAAAAATTTTCTTCTTTGTAACTATTAGTTAAATAGAACTCATAATGTAAAATTATCCCACAAAGAGAACTCTAATCCAGATAGTTTTGCTGATGAATTCTACCAAACATAAAGGCAGAAATCCTATTGATCTTATGTAAACTTCTCTAAAGAATATAAAAAGAGCAAAGAAGATTCCAATTATTTCATGAACCAGTATAACTTTATTTTCCCTTTATTTCTTTTAAAATCTTGAAATAATATCAAACTCACAGAAAAGTTGCAAAACTGACGTAGAAGTTTACACATACTCTTTGTCTTTTCCTAAAGTTGACAACTTGCATGACCATAGTACAATTTTTTTAAAACAAGTAGATTAACATTGGACAATACTGTTAACTAAGCCACAACCATTATTAGAATTTTGCCAGTTTGACCTCTAAGGTTCTTTTCATTTCTGGGGTCTAATCCAGGATTCCCACATTGCATTTAGTTTTTGCATCTCCTTAGTCTCATCCAATCTGTGGCAGTTCTTCAGTTTTTGCTTGTCATTTATAAACTTGACACTTTTGATGATTAGTGGTCAGGTATTTTGTAGGATGTCTTTCAATTTAATTTGTCTGATGTTTTTTCATGATTCCATGGGGTTCTGCATTTTTGGCGAGAATGTATTACAGATGTGATACCGCAACATCAGGAGGTGCCTGATGTTGATACAACTTATTACTGATGATGGTAACCTTGATCACTTAGTTACAGTGGTGTCTGCCAGGTTTCCCTGTCAGAAAAATTTCCTATTTTTTCCCTTTGTTGTTGGTAGATATCTTATGGGAGATATTTTGAGACTATAAAAATACCTTGATTCTCCTCAAACTTTGTTCATTGGTCAAATGATGTTTAAGATGTCTACACAGAAAATTATAAACCATAATTGAGATCATTTAAAGAATGCATCAAAAGACTCACAATTTTAAAGATGTCAGTTATTCCTCTCAGTTGGTCTATAGATTCAATCTCAGTTAAAATTCCTTACAGATTTTTTTGGTGTAAATTGATAAGCTGATTTTCATATTTAGATGGAAAAACAAAGGCCAAGAATAGCTAAGTTGCTCTTGAAGAAGATGAATAAGGTAGTAGAACTTGTTTTACTGGCTATAAAGACACATTCTAAAGCTAGAATAATTTACACAGTGTGGTAATAATGCCATGAGAGATAAATAAATGGCGCAGAGTAGAAGGCACAGACTGATTTATTCATAGAGACAGATTTATTCATTTATGACTTAATTTTTGACAAAGATCAACTTTTCAGTGAGTGGTGGTAGATCAATTTTATGACCATTTGGAATAAATGAAACTGAACTCCTGCCTCATATTGGACATGAAAATTAATTCCAGGTAACTTACAAATCTGTGTGTGAAAGGCAAAAACAATAAAGCTTCCAAAAGATAATATAGGACTGTTTCTTCATGTCTTAGGGGGTAGAGAAAGATTTATTTAAAAGAATTGAAAAGCACTAACTGTAGAGGAAAAGATTGATAAATTGGATCACTTTAATATGAAGAACCTCTATTCATTTACAGACCCCCTAAAAAGAGAGTAAAAGCAAGCTACAGTATTGGATAACATATTTGCAATGCATGTACTACTGGTGGGAGTGGAAAATGGCATAAAGACTTTAGGAAATGGCTCAGTATTTTCTATTAAAGTTCAACATATGAATACGCTATGGCCCAGCAATGCTGTTCTTAGTTACATCTCAACAGAAATGTTTGCTATATGCACTAATAAATAGGTATAAAAATACTCAGAATAGTATTATTCACAATAAACCTACCCTAGAAACAACCCAATTAACAATCAGCACTAAAACTGGTAAATTGTACTACATTCATACAATATATGAAATGGCAGAGAAAAAAAGAAAACAAACTATAGCTACATGCAACAATACGAATCTCACAGACTTACTATTGCATGGCCTCAAGACCGGGAGCCCATGAGGACAATCTGTTACTTGTATTTTTCTCTCGCTGTCTCTGACCTTGATGGTGCTGGTGACTTGCAGAAGTTGCTACACCCTTTGCCATGGAGCTGCACAGACACCTGGGCTAGCACTGGGCGCAGCTGAAGGAGGAGGTTTGGTGGGAACTGAAGCAGCTGAGGCCGGGCTGCTGTCCCAGGCCAACCTGGGGAGCCAGCAGTGTCAATGTGCATGGGCTGGAGCTGTACCTGGTGTCTTGCAGTGACTTTCATAGCTGAACGGCTACTGTTTTATTCCTGCCTTCCAAATCCTGAGCAGATTTCTCTTGTGACCAAACTTAACTGGATCATAATGGAATTTTGGGAAATGTAGTTCTCGATTAGCTAATTTGACTCAGTTCAAGTCATCGTAAGAGTGATTTTTCAGAGAAAAGGGCAAGAGAGAGACTGAAAGAAGACTTTAAGGGGCATCTGGCCTGAGTGGTGGTTACATGGAGGGCACTTTGTGAACATTCATTTGGTGGAAAGTTTAGGTTTTGTACATTTTTAATTACTCATATATTACGCCCCACCCCAGCAACACTCAGAAAAGGTTAGACCAAAAAAAAAAAAAAAGAGCGTAGGTTTTGAAGTCAAAGGCTTAGCTCCAATGACTGATCCTGCTAATTTCTAACTGTAAGACTTTGAAAAAATTATGTAATTTTATTCTTAGTAATGTGGGGATAATAATGCTTTTTACCTCATAGGCTTTGTGAGCATTAAATTACATGATTATATTAGCACTGTCTGGCATATAAAAAGCATACAAAAAAATTTGATTGATTGTTCTAAACATATTACCAGATTATGTGGCAATATATTTTATAATATATTTATAATATGTTTTACATATATAGGTATAATGATATATGATAACAAGAATAGCTAACTTTTTGACCACTTACTGTGTTTCAGGCGCTATTATAAGCAAATTTTCATTTATTCACTCACTGAAACTCCATAGTAATCCTTTTAGATGGATTCTATCATTACCTCATCAAAGAGATGAGTAAATTGAGTCTAAAGAGGTTACCTAACTGTCCCAAGGTCACACAGCTCTTTAATAGTGGGGCCAAGGATTCAAACCCAGGGCACATATGTGTAGGGAGGGATGTCTGAGCAGGTGGATATTGTCATGTAAGCATTGTGCGTTAGTCAGAAGTGTTTTGGTTGAAACTCATAGAAACCCAAGTCCACCTACTAGCTTAGGCCAAGTGGGTCTTTTAGAGGAGAATTATTGAAATACTTCACGTAATTATGGGAAAGACAAGGACGTAGTGAGACCCAGGGTCCACTGGAACCAAGATATCAAAGCCCCTAGGCCTCTCTTTCATGTGTCTTTTTTTCTGGTTATCTCTATGTTGTTGCCTTAAATACTGCCTACTGCAAATAAGCTTTCTCTGTGTAGCAGAAACCATAGCAGGTAGGCAGCTGCTCCTGGGTCTGCATCCTGTGTTTCCAACTCCCACAGAGAGGCTGCCTCTCTTCCTTTACTTCTAGACAAAAATATGGGGAAAGGGCTGATTAGCCCAGTTGGGTTGTCTATCAATGTATGTCTATGGCAAGAGGAGCAGAGCAGACTCTTATAAACAGATTCTTTAATCTTATAAAGAATCTTATAAAATCTGCTCCTCTTGCCATAGAGGAGCAGAATCTATTAAGTCTTATAAACACATTGTCTGTGTATGAGATTATTCCCAGAGAAGGAGGAAGCCATCATGAGTTATAGGGCCACAAAGATTGGTGTCCACCATGCCTGATATGGAAAGGAAAGCCAAGTAACAAAATGTGTGGGTTGCCCTGGTGTGAAGCCTGTATCTCCGGGAAAAGTGTCATTCTTTATCCATGTTCCAGGACTTTCATTTTAATGATTATATTTCCTGGTAGACAAAGATAGGAGGATCAGCCAGATCAAGAGTGAAAGACAGACTGTAGCTGTATTACTTCGCTGAATCATTATTCTAATGCAGGATATCTAATAAGCAAAGGAAAAGAACGGATACTAAGGAGTCAACAATCATTCTGGAAAATAGATTTTGAAAACAGATGTGCCCATAAACTGCAGAAACTCTTCCTTTCCAGTTATTCATAATGTATAGCATCTCTGAAAATTAAGGCAGGTAGTATAACAACCTATAACCATTCTCAGACACTTTGCAAAGTGATTTTCCAAAACTATTTAGAGAACATGTAGAAACTAATCTTTAGATTAAAGGCTTTTTTGTGTGTGTGGCTAAAATATCAGTTTCCTGAAACTTTAAGGTCCAACGGGAAAAGAATGCAGTTTGGGTTGCGGGTCAAGTTTGGGGTGTCTGATGAATGAAGAGAAAATGAGATCACAGTGAAGCATACTTAATTCAGGAAAAAATGTGCCTCGTTTCCCAGAATGTTTGCTAGGGAAAGGTGGAAGGAAAGTGGGGAACTCCCCATGCAAAATCCTGCTGGCTTACACTTGATATCCTATTACCATGCCTAAAAGATGATTTACAACATTGACATTTAATATCAGAAATTTACTTGTAATCAACCTTTGATGATTCAAGGCAAAAAGAGGAAAATATATAATTTTAAAATTATTCCTACTTGGCCTTGGAATCTGGTCTGTAATTTGACACAAATGTGAGCTTGCCCTGTGTGATATTCTGCATTTTGGTGAAGTTAAAATTTATCTAGGTGATCCATTTATATCAGTATGAAGAAGCTACTTTATTCTTTGGATAGCTGAAGAGTATTCCAGAGTATCTGAATATGTGGATTATTATAATTAACCAAGGACCTATTGGGCATTTTGTTTATGTTCAATCTTTTGCTATAACTAACAATACTGACACATTCTATTTGCCATGTACACATTCTATTTTGCCTATTTTATATTTAGCACATAAATTCATAGAAATAGAGTTGCTTTATCAAAGTGTATATGCATTTTTAGTTTTAGTAAATTGCTCCTCTCAGAGATTTTATCAATGGACATCTACTCCAGTATCATGTATGCATACCATGATTAACATAATGTGTTATCAGATTTATCATTGTCCATCTGCTAGGTTAAAAAAAGATATCTCAGGGTGAATTTTCATCTTTGCTTATGAGTGAGGTTGAACATATTTTCATGTGTTTAAGAGCAATTTGAATTTCTGTTCTATGAACTGTTTATGTGCAACTTCTGTCCAATTTTCTGTTAGGTTCTTTTTTATTGATTCATAGGGGTTCTTTATATATTAAAGATATTAACCTTATGCAATGAAATGAGTTGAAGTTAAAAAATATACAGTTTGTGATTTATGTTTTGATTTAGTTTAAGGTATTCTTTTACCATGCATATTTTAAAATTTTTATGGAGTTGGATTTATCAATATCTTCTTTTATGATTTCCTCACTCAAAGGTTATAAAATATTCCTCCACAGTTTACACTAATGTTGTTATGGTTTCATTTCTTTACATTTAAATCTTTGATCCATCTGGAATTAATTTTGTTGTAGTGCCTTATGGTGGTATCCAATTTACTTAATTTCCAATTCTAATCCAGTTATTTAAATAATATGTGTTGAATAAGCAATTTTCCCACTGATATAAAATGGCATTTATAATAGATTATAAATATAAATAATATATTTATATTATAATTTATAATATACAAAATGGCATTTATAATAGATTAACACCCTATGTTTGCTATAATCTATTGCTAGATTTTCTTTAATATTTCTATGATATTTTCTGTTATATTTCATTGTTCTATCTATACATGAATCAGAATCATGATGAAGTAGGCAGAATAATGTCCTTCCCCTCATCCCTCCACCCCCAAGATGTCCACATCCTAATCCCTGGTACCTATACATGTGTTTCTTTACATAGCAAAAGGGATTTTGCAGATTTGATTAAACTTGAAACCTTGAGATGGAGGGATTTTCTTAGATTATCTAGATAGGCAAAATCTAATCATGTGGGCATAAAATTAGAGACACATTTCCATCTGTGTTTAGAGAAAGATGGAAACAGGACTACAGAAAAATTTTAGAGAAATGCAACATTGCTGACTTCAAAGACAATGGGATGAGGCTGTAAGCCTAGGAAAACAATGGCTTTTAGGAGATGGAAGAGGCGAAGCATCAGATTCTCCTTTAGATCCTCCACAAAGGTACACACCCCTGCCCACACCTTGACATTAGCCCAGCGAGGCCCATTTCGGACTCCTGACCTCCAGAACTATAAGCTAATAAATTGGTATGGTTCGAGTTTGTGGTAATTTGTTGCAGAAGCCATATGAAACTAATATGTGTGCTATTTGAATAATGTGTTAATATCAGGTAGAGGTAGTCCACTCCTGCCCTGTAACTTTTGAAATTTCCCTCTGACTTGTCCTGATGATTCTTGTTTATTTTCCATTTGAATTCTAGATTGACCTATCTAGTCTCCTTCTGCTTTCCTCAAAACCTGTTGGCATTTGAATTTAAATTCTATAGAATATGTGTATTGATTTAAGGAAACGCTTTATGATTTTGCACCCTCTAGTCCAAAAACTTGGTAGGCCTTTTTGTTTTGTTCTGTTTAGGTTTTCTTTTTCCTTTCCTCCTCAATAGTTTTATAAACATCTTATTGTGTAGATATTACCACTTTTCTTTCAAAGATTATTCATCGACAATTTCCCTTTT
>NW_012108319.1:833190-875053 GCF_000951045.1 Mandrillus leucophaeus | reverse complement strand
TTACATTTAAGGTTAATATTGTTATGTGTGAATTTGATCCTGTCATTATGATATTAGCTGGTTATTTTGCTCGTTAGTTGATGCAGTTTCTTCCTCACATTGACGGTCTTTACATTTTGGCATATTTTTGCAGTGGCTGGTACCAGTTGTTCCTTTCCAGGTTTATTGCTTCCTTCAGGAGCTCTTGTGGGGCAGGCCTGGTGGTGACAAAATCTCTCAGCATTTGCTCGTCTGTAAAGGATTTTATTTCTCCTTCACTTATGAAACTTAGTTTGGCTGGATATGAAATTCTGGGTTGAAAATTCTTTTCTTTAAGACTATTGAGTATTGGCCCGCACTCTCTTCTGGCTTGTAGAGTTTCTGCTGAGAGATCTGCTGTTAGTCTGATAAGCTTCCCTTTGTGGGTAACCCGACCTTTCTCTCTGGCTGCCCTTAACAGTTTTTCCTTCATTTCAACTTTGTTGAATCTGACAATTATGTGTCTTGGAGTTGCTCTTCTCGAGGAGTACCTTTGTGGCGTTCTCTGTATTTCCTGAATTTGAATGTTGGCCTGCCTTGCTAGGTTGGGGAAGTTCTGCTGGATAATATCCTGAAGAGTGATTTCCAACTTGGTTCCATTCTCCCCGTCACTTTCAGGTACACCAATCAGACATAGATTTGGTCTTTTCGCATAGTCCCATATCTTGGAGGCTTTGTTTGTTTCTTTTTACTCTTTTTTTCTCTAAACTTCTCTTCTTGCTTCATTTCATTCATTTCATCTTCAATCACCGATACCCTTTCCTCCAGTTGATCGAATCGGTTACTGAAGCTTGTGCATTCGTCACATAGTTCTTGTGCCATGGTTTTCAGCTCCATCAGGTCATTTAAGGACTTCTCTACATTGGCTATTCTAGTTAGTCATTCATCTAATCTTTTTTCAAGATTTTTAACTGCTTTGTGATGGGTTTGAACTTCCTCCTTTAGCTCGGAAAAGTTTGATCATCTGAAGCCTTCTTCTCTCAACTCATCAAAGTCATTATCCATCCAACTTTGTTCCATTGCTGGTGAGGAGCTGCGTTCCTTTGTTCCTTTGGAGGTGGGGAGGCACTCTGATTTTTAGAATTTTCAGCTTTTCTGCTCTGTTTTTTCCCCATCTTTTCCCCAGAGGTATTTGGTCTTTGGTGATGGTGACATACAGATGGGGTTTTGGTGTGGATGTCCTTTCTTTTTGTTAGTTTTCCTTCTAACAGTCAGGACCCTCAGCTGCAGGTCTGTTGGAGTTTGCTGGAAGTCCACTCCAGACCCTGTTTGCCTGGTTATCAGCAGCAGAGGCTACAGAAGAGTGAATATTGCTGAACAGCAAATGCTGCTGCCTGATTGTTCCTCTGGAAGCTTCATCTCAGAGGATTTCCCTGCCATGTGACCTATCAGTCTGCCCCTACTAGGGGATGCCTCCCAGTTAGGCTACTCGGGGGTCAGGGACCCACTTGAGGAGGCAGTCTGTCTGTTCTCAGATCTCAAACTCCGTGCTGGGAGAACCACTACTCTCTTCAAAGCTGTCAGACATGGATATTTAAATCTGCAGAGGTTTCTGCTGCCTTTAGTTTGGCTACGCCCTGTACCCAGAGGTGAAGTCTACAGAGGCAGGCAGGCCTCCTTGAGCTGTGGTGGGCTCCACCCAGTCCCAGCTTCCCAGCAGCTCTGTTTACCTACTCAAGCCTCAGCAATGGCAGGTGCCCCTCCCCCAGGCTCACTGCCACCTTGCAGTTAGATCTCAGACTGTTGTAGTAGCAATAAGGGAGGCTTCTTGGGCGTGGGACCCTCTGAGCCGGGCGTGGGATATAATCTCCTGGTTTGCCGTTTGCTAAGACCCTTGGAAAAGCACAGTATTAGGGTGGGAGTGACCCAATTTTCCAGGTGCTGTGTGTCACGGTTTCCCTTGGCTAGGAAAGGGAATTCCCTTACCCTTGTGCTTCCCAGGTGAGGCAATGCCTTGCCCTGCTTCGGCTTTCGCTCGGTGGGCTGCACCCACTGTCCTGCACCCACTGTCCGACATGCCCCAGTGAGATGAACCTGGTACCCCAGTTGGAAATGCAGAAATCACCCGTCTTCTGCATCGCTCATGCTGGGAGCCATAGCCTGGAGCTGTTCCTATTCGGCCATCTTGGAACCGTGATTCTATTTTCCCTTTTCATTTATATTTTAATTGTTGTCTTTTTTTCAAATATATCTTCCAGTGATTTTTGTTTGTGTGTAGGAAGGCTGATAATTTTTGTGTTAATTTTGTACACACATCTACCTTGTGAATTGTTGTTTGAAATGAGTTTTCAGTTGATTGCTTTATTTTCTTCAGGTGAATAATCACAACTCCTGAAAAATAAGGTAATTTTGTCTCTTCTTCTTGAATTTTTATATTTCTAATATATGTTTCTTTTGACTGGTTCCTCCAAGACTATGTGGGGAAAAAAGTGATGAAAGTGTTGCTAAATTTAATGAGGAATGCCTCTTCCTTTGTTTCCCATATTTGATGCTAACCTTCAGGTGAACTTAGATATAGTTTTTATGTTATAGAAATTGATTTATTTGAAGGGGATGACCAAGCATGCATAAAATACATTTTCTCTTTTCTCCATCCCAGTCTCTTCTGCAATTAGGTTTGGCCATGTTGCTAAGCTGTTTCCAAGAGATCATAAGCAAGAGTGTGTGTGTGTGTTTGTGTGTGTGTGTGTGTGTGTGTGTGTGTGTGAGACTTTCATGCTTATCCTATAAAAACCTCCCTCAACAATTTTTCCAAACACTGTCCCCTTCTGGCTGGCTGGATGCAGGCAATGATGAGGTCCTAGGGGATTGCAAAGTCACAAGAAGGAAAGAGTCTGGGTCTTTTAGTAATGGTGCGGAGAGCTGTGCCAATCAAGGACATCCACCCCACACTACTGCATAAATCTTAAGCTTTCACAATAATGCAGCCATTGTCATTTGTTGTTGTGGGACTTCCATTCCTCCCATTCATTCGATCTGGGGAAAGAACGTGCCTGTGGTCTGTTGCTAGGCTGGAAGTCAGGAAATGCAGGGCTGCCTTCTTTTCGGTGGAGGGGGTACTGGTTATAAGATGCTTTGCTGCTCTGCTGTTCTTTCATTCTTAGGTTTAATAAACAGTCTGTCTTCCTCTTTCTACCTTTTCTTAGTTCTTCAGACATCTGGTAGGATTGCATTTTCCAGCTCCCTTTTGGTAGGGTAAGGCCATGTGACTAGTTCCAGCCAGTGAGCTATGAATGGACTTGGTAAGGGGAACTCTCCAGGCCTCTCTTCCTTCTGGAAAAGCTCAAGATAGACACTTCTCCAGCTACCTAAACCGCTGAGTGACAGCAGTCAGCACATGACTCCAACTCCCTTTAAAGGTGCTAAGAGTTGTCAAAGAATAACCTGTGTTGTTTTAAGCCACTGAGGTTTGGGGTTTGTTAGTAATTGTACCTTTACTTAGCCTGTCCTACCTAACATTAGGTAACATTTTCAAGAGTATATACTAGATGTATTTTTAAAAGCCTTGCACTTTTCAAAATGTCTTTCTCGTGTGAAAAAACAAGTTAGCTGGGGAAGAATATGTTTGATGGTCATTCTTTTCCCTTTAAAATTTTGTATATGTTCCTCTACTCTCTTTTGATATTTATTTTTCATAGAAGAAATACGAGGCTACCCTTTGTAAACTTTTTTCTTTCCTCCAAATTCTTGCAGCAATTCTTCTTTAATAGGGTATGTTTTAAAAAGTTTTAGGCTTCATTAGTTGTTTTTTCCCCCCCGGAATATGATGAATCTTTTAAAATGCATAGGTCTTTCTGTAGGCCATGCAATCATTCTAGTGCAAACTCCTTGGTTATTACTCCACTCACTTATTCATTCGTGTATTGAGTAAACATTTGTTAAGTACCTACTATGTGGCCAGAACTGTGCTGGATGCTGAGATGCAGCAGTGAACACGTCATCTGATTTTTTTAATCTTAAAAAATATTTTAACAGCTTTATTGGGATATAATTTACAAACCATAAAATTCACCCATTTAAAATATACAGCTCAATGATTTTCTGTAAATTTAAAGAGTTTTACAACCATTACCACAATCCAGTGATAAAACAGTTGTGTCACCACAAAAATAGCCCTTGAGCCCATTTGCAGTCATTCCCCATCCCCACTAATTTCTAGCTCTAGGGAGCCATGATCCTAATTTCCATATTCATAAACTTGTGTCTTCCGAACATTTTATACAAATGGAATCATATATTCTGTGATCTGTTGCATCTGGTTTCTTTCACTTAGCATAGTGTTTCTAAGGTTCATCCATTTCATTCATGTTGTAGACTTCATTCCTTTTTACAACAGAATAATCTTCCTTTCTGTGGATAGACCACATTTTATTTACCCCTACATTGGTTGATGGGTAATTGAGTTGTTACCACTTTTTGGCTATTAAGAATTACGTTGTCATAAATATTTGCAGATGTCTGGGAGTGGAATTTCTGGGTCATATGGTAAGTTTATGTGTAACTTTGTGAGAAATTGCCAAACTGTTCTCCATGGGTAGCTGTATCATATCACATTCTCACTAGCAATGGGTGAGGATTCCAGTTTCTCCACATTCTTGCCCTCGCTTGTTATTGTCTGTCTCTTTTTTATTGCAGCCATTCTAGTAAGTGGGAAATAGCATCTTTTGTTATGTTTTTGTCTGGTTTTGGTGTCAGGGTAACACTGGCCTCCTAGAATAGGTTGGGAAGTATTTCCATCTCTTTTTTTAGAAGAGTTTGTGAAGAATTAGTATTAGTTTTTCTTTAGATATTTGATATAATTAGTCAATGATGCTATCTGGGCCTGGGCCTTTCTTTGTATCAGTACTTTAATTAATAATCCAGTTTCTTTAACTTTGTATAAATCTAATCAGATTTTCTATTTTTTCTTGAGTTAGTTTTAGTACTTTTGTCTTTCTAAGAATGTGTCTATTATATGTAAGTTGTCCAATTTGTTAGCATAAAGTTGTTGTTCATAGTGTTTCCTTATATCCTTTTATTTTGAAGTTAGTAGTAATGTCCTCTTTCTCGTTACTGATTTTGATAGTTTGTGTCTTCTGGGTTTTTTTTTTTTTTTGGTCATTTTAGTTACAGGTTTGCCATGTTTGTTGATATTTTGACAAACTTGACATTCTACATCACCAGGAATATGAGAAAGCTTATCAAAGCCCACTAGAGCTTTCCTATTTCCAGGTCTCTTTATTGAATTTCTGGTTGGTCTCCTGGTCTGTTGCTTACCCCAAGCAGAATCGCGACCTCAGGCTAGCTGATATGTTAACCTTTCCTGAGTGTTTGCCACAGAGCTCTGTTGTTTTCATCAGTGCCCTGGGCATGGAGGTGGGTAGGAGAATGGGAGGAGCACAAGGTTCCTACTTTGGTCCAGTAGTTTGTCTTGAAAAAACTTCTCAATTTGTTGTACACTCTTGGACAAATTCAAGAGTCCTAAAGTGGTTGTTTGTGACAATTTTTCCCAGCTTTATCATTGCCTTTTGGGGAGAGGATTTGCCAACCTTTTCACTTAGCCATTCTGGAAATCCAGATATGATCTTTATGGGCTTCATGATCTGATGGGAAAGACCCACACTGTGCTTCTATTTCATTTGTTCTCATTCCTTTGGAAATCTGAACTGAATATATTTAGGTTCTCTACTCCCTGCTGTCTATTATTTTATCTCATGTAATTTTCTTCTTTTTGTCATTTGCTTTTCATTCTGAGAGAACATCTGAAAAATCACATTACAGATTTAGTTTCTAGTTTTCCGTTCCTCCAAGTATGGTTTTAATTCTGTTGATTCAGATCATGAGGTCAGGAATTTGAGACAATCCTGGCCAACATGGTGAAACCTGGTCTCTACTAAAAATGCAAAAATTAGCCGGGCGTGGTGGTGCATGCCTGTAGTCCCAGCTACTCTGAAGGCTGAGGCAGGAGAATCACTTGAACCTGGAAGCGGAGGTTGCAGTGAGCTGAGATCATGAGATCGTGCCACTGCATTACAGCCTGGGCGACACATGAGACTCCGTCTCAAAAAAATAAATAAATAAATAAAAATAAAAATTCTTTCCTTGAAATTATTCTTTTTATCCCCCTTCATCTTTCTTCCTCTGTTGTTGCCTGTTCAACCTGTGCTGCCTTTTCTATTCAGCCTCTCTCTCCCCTCTATGACTTTCTGGTCCTGATTTTTGGTGGTAAGGTCATTCCTTCTTGTCCTCTATTGAGGAAACCAAACAATTTTCAACAGTTATTTTTCTGATTCTGCAGCATATAATTTTGAATGGAATCTTTGGCCTTAGAATCTTCATGGTGCTGCTTTCAGACCACTGCTGTCATGCTTTCTGTACACCCTCTGATGGTTTTGCTTTGTACTCATCTCTTAATCACAGGAGATCTATCAACACTTGACAAATAAAATTTGTGGATTTTTCTGCCTTCAACCTCTGTGTTATATGATGGTCACAATTCTTTATTTGAGCT
This sequence comes from Mandrillus leucophaeus, assembly GCF_000951045.1. Taxonomy (NCBI): domain Eukaryota; kingdom Metazoa; phylum Chordata; class Mammalia; order Primates; family Cercopithecidae; genus Mandrillus; species Mandrillus leucophaeus. The sequence continues at coordinate 868,545 of NW_012108319.1, read as the reverse complement.
ACAGCTTAGAGCACAGCTTTACAGAGGGCTACTGGTCAAACTTCCAGTTTCAAGCTGGCATTCCCCTATGGCAATTTTGCTTATTCAGGTGACATCTTTTCCTACTCCAGTGATTTGTTTACTTGAAACTCAGAACTGATGAAGTGGACTAAAACTCATAGTTTCCACAGTAAAAAGCTACAGAAACACTTCCTACCTTTGTCCTCAGTTGGAAGCATAGAAATGCTAACACTGATCTTCCACCCACCTATTGCACAAATTTTTCCCTGAAAGTTATGTTCTCTGAATAGATAGAAGAAGATAAGTAGGAGAAAGAGGCACAAAATATTTCTCTGCCTACCTCAGAAATCTAGGTCTATGTTGAAAACAAATAGTTGTAGAATTTTTCAAGTTAATGCTAAATTTTGGCCCTGAATAATGGGGCAGAAAACTGAAGTGTGGCATGGATTTTTATCTTTTAAGTTGGTGTTTATTTCATGGGCAATCATGGTATACTTTCGTTTATTAAGTAATGGAGCATAGGCTGGTACCCTAAACCCAGGTCAATGTTTTTCCTTTCATGTACTGTTTTCATGGTTCAAGTATCCAACCTTTTTTCACTAGGGTACTTATATATATTTTTCTTTATTGGATGCCATATTTTGAAATATTTTTCTCCTACCAAACTACAGTTTTAAGGAATAATTAATTTACCCTAGTAATTTATTCATCAAAATAATGTATGATGTCAACCAAAGTTTGTGATAAGTATAAGATAATCATAGTTATTCAAAGAGTTGATAATACTCAAAACCAAAGAAGGCAGCCTGATAGCCCATCACAGTCTTTGTAGGCAATGTAAAATTGCTGTAGGCTTTTTGAAACACTGATACTCTTTCCAAATACCCCATTTTTAACTCTGTGAAGGCTTAGGAATGTGGGGACCTCATGGTTAGGAATTGCCGCATTCTCAAGGATCTGAAGTGGCAGAAGTTTGGCAGAGGCTTGTTGGTCAGCATGGGGAGACAGCAAGCTCCCAGTGTGGTGCTCTGTCTTAAACTTTCAGCTGGATTACCATAGCATGGGGCATAGCAGTCTGACAGATGACTGTAGATTCTCAGCTGCAGAGAGGAGCACTGTGGCTTTGTTTTCAATTTAGCATTTATCTTTATATATATTCTCAAATATATGTGTATATGTGTGTACACACATGTGCACACATACACACAATTTCTGAAATGAGTTTCAGTAAAACCTGCATTAGTGCAGAGGGACTCATGGAGTGCCTTCAATAAAAAAGTCACTGTGTGTTATGCGATAACATTGAACAGACTCCAGACAGCCTCTTATCTTAGATATACAATAACGTAGCATAACTCAAGCCTAAAGGAGAAGTTAAAGCATTAGGTAACAGTAGCAACAGTAGCATGTTAGTGGAGTAATAACTCTCCTGGAGGATAATCCAGGATGGGTTTTATTGAATTCAGTTTATTTAGCTGGGTTAAATCCAGATAGGCATCACATTTACAAGAAGGTGCTAGCAAAAGGGCAGGTTATTACAAGCACATTTAGAAGATAAGCAAATAGAAGGCTGAATCAAATCAGAGATCAGGAAAGGAGCAGAAGTGGTTCCTGGTTCAACTGCTTGTCTTGGGTAGGTCTATACCTAATCTGACTAAGACAAAGAATAATTACCTTCTTAGACATCTGCAGGGATGCACAGTGTATAAGCTCTCTTGCTGTTACCCTTATTGACAAGCTTTCTTTGTGTCCAATGGAAGTTCCTCACTTTGCAATTTAACCACGTTTTCTTTGTTCCTATGCGGTGTGCAGAATTAAAATAATTATTCAACATTTTAAAATAATGATTCTTTTAAAAAATGTGACAATAGTTGTCATCTCTTAATTTCTTCAGCTCTCCACACCAATTAACAAACCGTAACTCCTTCAGTTGATGGTATTTTTCTTCCTCTTTAATTATTTTTCTGCTTTGTTGTCTTCCTTTCCAATTCTGACAGATGTTTACTTGGTTATTTCTACACAGGTGTGCCTTGGAGATATGGCAATTTTGGTTCCAGACCACCTCAATAAAGTGAGCATTGTAATAAAGTGAATCATACAAAGTTTTTGGTTTCCCAGTGTATATAAAAGTTATGTTTACACCATACTGCAGTCTATTAAGTATGCAATAGCATTATATCTAAAAATGTACATACTTTAATTTAAAAATATCTTATTGCATCAAAGACGTGGAATCAACCCAAATGCCCATCAATGATAGACCAGATAAAGAAAATGTAGTACATATACACCATGGAACACTATGTAGCCATAAGGAGGAAAGAGCTCACATCCTTTGCAGGGACATGGATGGAGCTAGAAGCTGTTATCCTTAGCAAATTAACACAGGAACAGAAAACCAAGCACTGCATGTTCTCACTAATAAGTGGAAGCTACATCATGAGAACACATGGACAATTGGAGGGGAAACAACACACACTGGAGTCTATTGGGGGGACTGGGGGAAGGAGAGCATCAGGAAGAATAACTAATGGATGCTGGGCTTAATATCTATATGATGGGTTGATCCGTGCAGCATAGCACCATGGCACATGTTTACCTATATAACAAACCTACACATTCTGCACATGTACACCAGAGCTTAAAATAAAAGTTGAAGAAAAAAATATCTTATTGCAAAAAAAAAAAAAAAAAAAAAAAGCAAATGATCATCTGCGCCCTCAGTGATTTGTAATCTTTTTACTGATGAAGGGTTATGCCTTGATGTTGATGGTTGCTGACTGGTCAAGGAGGTGGTTGCTGAAGGCTGGGGTGACTGTGGCAATTTCTTAAAATAGGAAGACAATGAAGTTTGCCACATCAATTGATTCTTCTTTTCATGAAAGATTTTTCTGTAACATATAATGCTGTTTGATAGCCATTTACTCATAAGGGAGCTTCTTTCAAAACGGAAGTCAACCCTCTCAAATCCTGCCACTGCTTTACCAACTAAATTTATGTAATATTCTAAATCCTTTGCTGTCATTTCAACATTGTTTATAGCAGGAGTAGATTCCATCTCAAGAAACCACTTTATTTGCCCACCCATAAGAAGCACCTCCTTATCCCTTAGTTCGATCATGAGAAAGCAGCAATTCAGTCACATCTTCAGGATCCACTTCTAATTATAGTTATCTTGCTATTTCCATCACATCTGTCCTTACTTCCTCCACCGAAGTCTTGAACCCCTCACAGTCATATGTCAGGGTTGGAATCAACTTTTCCAAACTCCTTTTAATGTTGATATTTTGATCTCCTTCCATTGAATCACCAATATTTTTAATGGCATCTAGAATGGTGAATCCTTTCCAGAAAGTTTTCCATTTGTTTTGCTCAGATCCAGCAGAAGAATCACTATCTATGGCAGCTATGCTCTTATAAGATGTATTTCTTTGACTTTTTAAAAAAAATACTCTAAGTTCTAGGGTACATGTGCACAACATGCGGGTTTGATACATAGGTATACATGTGTCATGTTGGTTTGCTGCGCCCATCAACTCATCATTTACATTAGGCCTTTCTCCTGATACTATCCCTCTCCCAGCCCCCCACCCCACAACAGACGCCAGTTTGTGATGTTCCCTGCCCTGTGTCCAAGGGTTCTCATTGTTCAATTCCCACCTATGAGTGAGAACATGCGGTGTTTGGTTTTCTGTTGCGATAGTTTGCTCAGAATGATGGTTTCCAGCTTCATCCATGTCCTTGCAAAGGACATGAACTCATCCTTTTTATGGCTGCATAGTATTCCATGGTGTATATGTGCCACATTTTCTTAATCCAGTCTATCATTGATGGGCATTTGGGTTGGTTCCAAGTCTTTGCTATTGGGAATAGTGCTGCAGTAAACATACGTGTGCATGTGTCTTTATAGTAGCATGATTTATAATCCTTTGGGTATATACCCAGTAATAGGATTGCTGGGTCAAATGGTGTTGCTAGTTCTAGATCCTTGAGGAATCGCCACACTGTCTTCCACAATGGTTGAACTAATTTACACTCCCACCTACAGTGTAAAAGCATTCCTATTTCTTCACATCCTCTCCAGCATCTGTTGTTTCCTGACTTTTTAATGATTACCATTCTAACTGGCATGAGACGGTATTTCATTATGGTTTTGATTTACCTTTCTCTGATGACTATTAATGATGAGCATTTTTTCATGTGTCTGTTGGCTGCATAGATGTCTTCTTTTGAGAAGTGTCTGCTCATATCCTTTGCCCACTTTTTGATGGGGTTGTTTTTTTCTTGTAAATTTGTTTGAGTTCTTGGTAGATTCTGGATATTAGCTCTTTGTCAGATGGGTAAATTGCAAAAATTTTCTCCCATTCTATAGGTTGCCTGTTCACCCTAATGGTAGTTTCTTTTGCTGTGCAGAAGCTCTTTAGTTTAATTAGACCCTATTTGTCTATTTTGGCTTTTGTTGCCATTGCTTTTGGTGTTTTAGTCCTGAAGTCCTTGCCTATGCCTTTGTCCTGAATGGTGTTGCCTAGGTTTTCTTCTAGGGATTTTATGGTTTTAGGTCTAACATTTAAGCCTTTAATCCATCTTGAATTAATTCTTTTGTATAGGGTGTAAGGAAGGGATCCAGTTTCAGCTTTCTACATATGGCTAGCCAGTTTTCCCAGCACCATTTATTAAATAGGGAATCCTTTCCCCATTTCTTGTTTTTGTCAGGTTTGTCAAAGATCAGATGGTTGTAGATGTGTGGTGTTATTTCTGAGGCTTCTGTTCTGTTCCATTGGTCTATATATCTGTTTTGTTACCAGAACCATGCTGTTTTGGTTACTGTAGCCTTGTAGTATAGTTTGAAGTCAAGCAGCATGATGCCTCCAGCTTTGTTCTTTTTGCTTAGGATTGTCTTTGCAATGTGGGGTCTTTTTTTGTTCCATATGAACTTTAAAGTAGTTTTTTCCAATTCTGTGAAGAAAGTCATTGGTAACTTGATGGGGATGGCATTGAATCTATAAATTACCTTGGGCAGTATGGCCATTTTCACGATATTGATTCTTCCTATCCATCAGCATGGAATGTTCTTCCATCTGTTTGTATTCTCTCTTACTTTGTTGAGCAGTGGTTTGTATGTAGTTCTCCTTGAAGGGGTCCTTCACATCCCTTGTAAGTTGGATTCCTAGGTATTTTATTCTCTTTGTATTAACTGTGGATGGAAATTCACTCATGATTTGGCTCTCTGTCTGTTATTGGTGTATAGGAATGCTTGTGATTTTGCACATTGATTTTGTATCCTGAGACTTTCCTGAAGTTGCTAATCAACTTAAGGAGATTTTGGGCTGAGACGATGGGGTTTTCTAAATATACAATCATGTCATCTGCAAACAGGGACAATTTGACTTCCTCTTTTCCTAATTGAATACCTTTATTTCTTTCTCTTGCCTGATTGCCCTGGCCAGAAATTCCAACACCGTGTTGAATAGGAGTGGTGAGAGAGGGCATCCTTGTCTTGTGCTGGTTTTCAAAGGGAATGTTTCCAGTTTTTGCCCATGCAGTATGATATTGGCTGTGAGTTTGTCATAAACAGCCTTTATTATTTTGAGCTATTTTCCATCAATACCAAATTTATTGAGAGTTTTTAGTATGAAGAGCTGTTGAATTTTGTTGAAGGCCTTTTCTGCACCTATTGAGATAATCGTGTGGTGTCTGTTGTTGGTTCTGTTTATGTGATAGATTATGTTTATTGATTTGCATTTGTTGAACCAGCCTTGCATCCCAGGGATGAAGCCGACTTGATCATGGTGGCTAAGCTTTTTGATGTGCTGCTGGATTCAGTTTGCCAGTATTTTATTGAGTATTTTCGCATTGATGTTCATCAGCGATATTGGTCTAAAATTCTCTTTTTTGTGTGTGTGTCTCTGCCAGACTTTAGTATCAGGATGAGTTAGGGAGGATTTCCTCTTTTTCTATTGTTCGGAATAGTTTCAGAAGGCATGGTACCAGCTCCTGTTTGTAACTCTGTTAGAATTCGGCTGTCAATCTGTCTGGTCCTGGATTTTTTTTTTTTTGGTTGGTAGGCTATTAATTATTGCCTCAATTTCAGAGCCTGTTATTGGTCTATTCAGAGATTCAACTTCTTCCTGGTTTAGTCTTGGGAGGGTGTATGTGTCCAGGAATGTATCCATTTCTTCTAGATTTTCTAGTTTATTTGCATAGAGGTGTTTATAGTATTCTCTGATGGAAGTTTGCATTTCTGTGGGATCAGTGGTGGTATCCCCTTTATCATTTTTTATTGTGTCTATTTGATTCTTCTCTCTTTTCTTCTTTATTAGTCTTGCTAGTGGTCTATCAATTTTGTTGATCTTTTCAAAAAACCAGTTCCTGGATTCATTGATTTTTTTGTAGGGTTTTTTGTGTCTCTATCTCCTTCAGTTCTGTTCTGATCTTAGTTATTTCTTGTCTTCTGCTAGCTTTTGAATGTGTTTGTTCTTCCTTCTCTAGTTCTTTTAATTGTGATGTTTAGGGTGTCAATTTTAGATCTTTCCTGCTTCGTCTTGTGGATATTTAGTGCTATAAATTTCCCTCTACACACTGATTTAAGTGTGTCCCAGAGATTCTGGTACGTTGTGTCTTTGTTCTCACTGGTTTCAAAGAATATTTTTATTTCTGCCTTCGTTTCGTTATTTACCCAGTAGTCTTTCAGGAGCAGGTTGTTCAGTTTCCATGTAGTTGTGCAGTTTTGAGTGAGTTTCTTAATCCTGAGTTCTCAGTTTGATTGCACTGTGGTCTGAGAGACAGTTTGTTGTAATTTCTGTTCTTTTACATTTGCTGAGGAGTGCTTTACTTCCAATTATATGGTCAGTTTTAGAATAAGTGCAATGTGGTGCTGAGGAGAATGTGTATTCTGTTGATTTGGGGTGGAGAGTTCTATAGATGTCTATTAGGTCTGCTTGGTGTAGAGCTGAGTTCAAGTCCTGGATATCCTTGTTAACCTTCTGTGTCATTGATCTGCCTAATATTGACAGTGGGGTGTTACAGTTTCCCATTATTGTGTGGGAGTCTAAGTCTCTTTGTAAGTCTCTAAGGACTTGCTTTATGAATCTGGGTACTCCTGTATTGGGTGCATATATCTTCAGGATAGTTAGCTCTTCTTGTTGAATTGATCCCTTTAGCATTATGTAATGGCCTTCTTTGTCTCTTTTGATCTTTGTTGGTTTAAAGTCTGTTTTATCAGAGACTAAGATTGCAATCCTTGCTTTTTTTTTTTTTTCCTTTCCATTTGCTTGGTAGATCTTCCTCCTTCCTTTTTTTTGGAACCTATGTGTGTCTCTGCACATGAGATGGGTCTCCCGAATGCAGCACACTGATGGGTCTTGATGCTTTATCCAGTTTGCCAGTCTGTCTTTTAATTGGGGCATTTAGCCCTTTTACATTTAAGGTTAATATTGTTATATGTGAATTTGATCCTGTTATTATGATGTTCGCTTGTTATTTTGCCCATTAATTGATACAGTTTATTTATAGCATCGATAGTCTTTACAATTTGGCATGTTTTTGCAGTGACTGTTACTGGTTGTTTCTTTCTATGTTTAGTGCTTCTTTCAGGAGCTCTTGTAAGGCAGGCCTGGTGGTGACAAAATCTCTCAGCATTTGCTCGTCTGTAAAGAATTTTATTTCTCCTTCACTTGTGAAACTTAGTTTGGCTGGATATGAAATTCTGGGTTGAAAATTCTTTTCTTTAAAACTGTTGAGTATTGGCCCCCACTCTCTTCTGGCTTGTAGAGTTTCTGCCAAGAGATCTGCTGTTAGCCTGATAAGCTTCCCTTTGTGAGTAACCCGACCTTTCTCTCTGGCTGCCCTTAACATTTTTTCCTTCATTTCAACTTTGTTGAATCTGACAATTATGTGTCTTGGAGTTGCTCTTCTTGAGGAGTATCTTTGTAGCGTTCTCTGTATTTCCTGAATTTGAATGTTGGCCTGCCTTGCTAGGTTGGGGAAGTTCTGCTGGATAATATCCTGAAAAGTGATTTCCAACTTGGTTCCATTCTCCTCATCATGTTCAGGTATACCGATCAAACGTAGATTGGTCTTTTCACATAGTCCCATATTTCTTGGAGGCTTTGTTTGTTTCTTTTTCCTCTTTTTTCTTTAAACTTGTCTTCTCTCTTTATTTCATTAATCTGATCTTTAATCACTGATACCCTTTCTTCCACTTGATCAAATCAGTTATTGAAGCTTGGGCATGTGTCACAAAGTTCTTGTGCCATGGTGTTCAGCTCCATCAGGTCATTTAAGGTCTTCTCTACACTGTTTATTCTAGTTAGCCATTTGTCTAACCTTTTTTCAAGGTTTTTAACTTCCTTAAGATGGGTTCGAACATGCTTCTTTAACTCGGAGAAGTTTGTTATTACTGACCTTCTGCAGCCTACTTCTGTCAACTCATGAAACTCATTCTCCATCCAGTTTTGCTCTGTTGCTGGCAAAGAGCTATGATTCTTTGGAGGAGAAGAGGCACTCTGGTTTTTAGAATTTTCAGCTTTTCTACTCTGGTTTCTCCCAGTCTTTGTGGTTTTAGCTACCTTTCATCTTTGATGTTAGTGACCTACAGTGGGGTTTTGGTTTAATGTCCTTTAGGTTGATATTGATGCTATTCTTTCCTGTTTGTTAGTTTTTCTTCTAACAGTCAGGTCCCTCAGCTGCAGGTCTCTTGGAGTTTGCTGGAGGTCCACTCCAGACCCTGTTTGCCTGGGTATCACCAGCGGAGGCTCAGTTGGAAATACAGAAATCACCCATCTTCTGCATCGATCATGCTGAGAGCTGCAGACCGGAGCTGTTCCTATTCGGCCATCTTGGAATGGACCATAAGATGTACTTCTTAAATAATGAAAATTGAAAGACAAAATTACTCCTTGATCCATGGGTTGCAGAATGGATGTTATGTTATCAGGCCTGAAAACAACATTCATCTCCTTGTACATTGCCATCAAAGCTCTTGGGTGGCAATATGCCTTGTCAATGAGGAGTAATATTTTGAAAAGAATTTTTTTTTCTGAGAAGTAGGCTCAACAGTGGGCTTAAAATATTCAGAAAACGATGCGGTAAACAGATATGCTATCATTCAGGCTTTGTTGTTCCATTTCTAGAGCACAGGCAGAGTAGATTTAGCATCATTCTTAAGGATCTTAGGATTTTTGGAATGGTAAAAGAGCACTGACTTCAACTTAACATCACCAGCTGCAGTAGCTCCTAGCCACAAAATCATCCTGCCCTTTGTAGCTTTGAAGCCAGACATTGACTTCTGCTCTATGAAACACTATCAAAGTCTTAGATGATATCTTCTTGCAATATAAGGCTGCTTTGTCTTTATTAAAAATCTGCTGTTTAGAATAGTCACCATCATCCACGATCTTAGCTAGATCTCTTGGATGACTTGCTGCAGCTTCTCCATCAGCACTTGCTGCTTCACCTTGCACTTCTATGGTGTGGAGAGAGCTTCTTTCCTTAAACCTCATGAACCAGCCTGTGCTAGCTTCATACTTTTCTTCTGTGGCTTCCTAACAATTGAAGAGAGTTGAGTTCTTGCTCCACATCCCACTTTGGCTAACGGGGTGTTGTGGCTGGTTTGACCTCCTACCCAGACCACTCAGACTTTCTCCGTATCAGCAAGAAGGCTGCTTCACTTCCTCTTCATTTGCGTATTCACTTTTCGTTTCTTTCAAGAACTTTTCCTTTGCATTTACAACTTTGCTAACTCTTGACTACAAGAGGCCTAGTTTTTGGCCTGTCTCAGCTTTTGACATGCCTTCCTCATTCAGCTTAATCATTTCTAGCTTTTGATTTAAAGTGGTACACATGTGACCTTTCCTTTCACTTGAACATTTAGAGGCCATGTTAAGGTTATTATTCAATCTCTTTTCAATAGTGTTCTGTCTGAGGGAATAGGGAAGGTCCAAAGAGAGGAATGGGGGGAGATGGAGCAGCAGCTGGTTGGTGGAGCCATCAGAACACATATAACATTTATGGATTAAGTTTTCCATCTTACATGGGTGCGGTTTGTGGTGCCCCAAAACAATTACAATGGTAACATCAAAGATCACTGATCACAGAACACCATTAAAAGACATAATAATAATGAAAAATTTAAAAATCTTGTGAGAATTACTAAAATGTGACACAGAGACACGAAATGAGCACATGCTGTTGAAAAAGAAAGAAAAAGATGGCGCTAATAGACTTGCTCAAAGCCAGGTTGCCACGGACCTTCAATTTGTGAAAAAGACAGTATCAGTCAAGTACAATAAAGTGAGATATTCCTGTACGTGAGGCTTCGTTCTTGGCCCTGGTGGTGAGGTGGGTAAATGCAGAGGCTCTTTTCCCTGGAGAAACTCCTGAATCCTGTGATCTTAAGCAAGCTTTGTCCAAAAGATCAGATCAACACCTGAATAGTAGAAATTGTGGCTTGACCATTCTGGTTGGTGGTTTTGGTCCTAGAGGTATCCCTTATGACGGAGAAGACTTGTATCTCAGCTGAGTTATTTTTAAGGTAAAATGCCATGCACTGAGTACTATATTTTATTCACTGATAAATACTGATCTGTTGAAGATATGTCCCTCTACTCAGGCATCTGCTGACAATATCCTGTTCTCCTGGTTTGCTGGCGTGGCCTTCACCACTAGTGTGTTCTGAGACCATCACTGTCATCCCCATGCCTCACAGCTGCCTCCTGTACCACGCCCCGTGGACTTGAACTACTTCTCAATGCTTACCCGCTGCCTTCTGCTCATAGGCATGGTTCTGATGCATCCTAAATAAGTCTGTGTGTGTGTGTGTGCGCGCACACGTGTGTGTCGAGGAGGGTGCTGGTAGGAAGGAAAATTATTTGTGCATAAATGAAGGGATATATTGTGATATATCAACAGATAATATTTTGTTTCTGCTATTTCATTTTCACCCAGATTTCTTCTCTTTCTTTTCTCTAAAAATGCTCTTTCTTAAACAGGCCTTGATTTGGAAGCTGGTTTTCTGGAGCGATCAGTATTTATCAAGTCTGTTTGCACAATATCTAACTCTTTGGATGCTTTATCTTTTCTTGTGTCCCGTTTAAGCTCTTTTCCTTTTTCTGGAAATCATGTTTTTAAATCAGGAAATATTCATTCAGTGTCTGCTGTGTGAAAGGTACCTTGCTTGGCCCTGTGAAAGAAAATTAAAACAAAAGGTATGCTCTCTTCTAAGATCCTGTAGCTTAGGGGGAGAGACAGGCACATAAATAACTCTAATATGGGCCAATCATGTGACATACTTTAGTGAAGGAAAAAAAGTGTATTTATTTATTTATTGAGACCTAATCTTGCTCTGTCACCCAGGCTGGAGTGCAGTGGTGCGCAATCTTGGCTCACTGCAACCTCCGCCTGCTCTGTTCAAGCAAGTCTCCTGCCTCAGCTTCCCAAGTGGCTGGGACTACAGGTAAGCACCACCACGCCTGGCTAATTTTTTGTATTTTTAGTAGAGATGGGGTTTCACCGTGTTGGACAGGCTGGTCTCAAACTCCTGACCTCAGGTGATCTGCCCACCTTGGCCTCCCAAAGTGGTGGGATTACAGGCATGAGACACCACGCCCAGCCAAAAGTATATTTAGTTGGAATAGGTAGAGATCTACCCAAGGAGGTTGAAGGGGGCAGTCATACATTTTCATCTAAATTCTTCTTTCTTTCCTTAAAATCTTACAAAATCAAATGGGTGGCTGCTTCTACCAAATTGCCCACTCACTTCTTACTTCTCGATTAGTTTTCTCTCTCTTTCTCCCTCAATAAAGATAAGGGCACTATGGAAGATTACAGCATTTCAAACACATTCCAAAATCCTGTCTCAGCCCATGCCCGGCTGTTACTGTTTTAGGAGAATCTGATGAACGTCTTTAAACACTCTTAGCATCCAAGGTTGTCTGTGTAGGTTGGCGAGCAGGTGGCCCACCTGGGTAGAAAGTAATAACCTATTTTCATTTTTGCTTTGAAGGTTAAAAAGAGTCTGATCCTAATAATCAATTTACCTCTTAAATAGGGAAATAAGTCTGACTCCTGGGGAAAGGACATCAATTAACCTCTGGAAGTCTTCAGAACTTATTAGCACGTAAATGCTTCTGCTGAATCTGTTACCTTTCCTTGAGCGCTCTGCCCGTCATGGGCTGTATTTAAGTTTTGTGGTATGCACTCGAGATTTTAAAGTGCGAGAGACGTTTCCTTCTTTCAGGGTGAGGCAGGGTGACCCAGGGTCTCTGAAAGGTAAATACCAACTCCCCTGTCTCCCGAGGGAGCGAGCGATGGGCCTGTTTACAGTGTGCCGCCCTCGTCTGCAGAGAACATGCTTCACATTTTCTCCCAGGTGATGGGCTGCCTGCCAGTGATATTGCACACCACGAGAGCTGCACAGTTTCTGTGGCAATATCATTCCTCATCGGCTCCACCCTTTCCCTTTGAGCTTTCCATTTCGCCCTTGCTCTGTGCAATGCACCAATCAACACAAATTCAGGCAACTCCTCATTTCTCCTTCCTTTGATGACCCTGAAGCTTATCAACTGGCCAGCCCATCGCAGCCCAGAGCCATTTGGTGGATGTGCTTCTGCCGTGGCGCTGGGAAGTCTGTCTGGGTGCTGTATTGTTTTATATTTTTCTCCCTCCTTCCCATGGCACCCTTTCTGCTGTTCCTTTCCCACCTTAAAAATAAATCCAAGGATATGAATAGCTTGAAATGAACTAAATCGGTCATTGTTATTACAGGAAAACTTTATACTGAATGCAAGTAATAATCCGCTTATATACACTGCATTCTTACACAATAACTTATCCTTCATCGCTCTTCTCCTCGGCTTGGCAAACGGAGTAGCTACCTTCTCATTCCCACAGTATTGTGTAAACATGAAAAGAAGCCAGAAGAGGTTCCTTTTATTTTGTTTTTGTGTTTATGTTGTTTGCTGGCTTCAGGCTGGGCCCCAGCACAGCGCGAGCGCAGGAGGGCACTTCTGCCGATGACTGCGGCAGAGGGAGTTCTCATGTTTTGTACATGCAGCATGTGGCTTTCTCAACATTTCACTGAGCGTGGATTCTGTGAAAAGCAACACAGCTTTCCTCTGTTGGATCAAAATGTTAATATTGATTCTGTCAAAGTTTAAAGAGATATTATGGCCGATTGGCAGACATCCCTTTATTGAAGATGTATCAAGCCATATGAAAAACTACTATAATAGCTACTACAACCCTATGGTCAATATAAAGTTTCCCAAATTCTGAAGTTAAGCCTCCTGGCTGCCACCATGGAGATATTAAACAAGCTGTATGTCTTCTATGTGCATCACTTATTTGTAAGGATAATTATACTTTTTTCTGTTTCCCTACACCTTCTACTTCAGATTGCACTGAAAACCCCCAAGTCAGAGGATCACTTGAGCCCAGGAGCCCAAGGCTGCTGTAAGCTATGATTGCACTACTGCATTCCAGCCTGGGTGACAGAGAAGGAGCCTGTCTCAAAAAAAAAAAAAAAAAAAAAAGAAGCAAAAACAAAAATGAAAATTCCCAAGTCAAACCTTTAGTTAGAATTAGACTAAATTATTTCAAAGCAATTTTGGAAACAGAATTTACAAATGCAAAAAGAATGAGCAATTTACCTAGATACTTTGAATTTGCCAAATGAAGCTGATGCTTTGCAATGAAGCCTTTCTTATGCAAATCTGAAGTTGCAGGTGAACTCCAAATGGAATTCCTGATCTGTGATGGGAACAGATGAAGAAATGAAGCTTTTTATAGTATTTTGATGAACATTTTAATATTTCTCATCTGTCCTTGAGATAGACACAATACATGCTAGGCTAGGGCTTGCTACATCTTGTGTTGTTATTTTTAGTCATTAGCAAATTTTCTCAATGCTTTGGCTCTTAATTAGGACTAAGAAACATTTAGCGAAAGCTAAAGAGTCAGCTGGGTAATGAGGAAGTCAGGTCAATCAGTTGGACCTTTTCTGTGTCCCTGCTGCAGGCAGAGCACTGAGTTGAGTGTCATGTAGGATGTAAAGGTGAGTGAGAAATAGATGCTGTCTTCCAGGAACTAGGAGACTAGCTAAGAATCTAGGATAAGGACATAGTACTTCAATCGAAGACATTAAGATGGCACAAATAAAGTGTGTAGGTTCCATTTATGGTAACCTAGGAAAAACGTAAAAGCAAAGGAGGAGTTTTAAAAAATACTCACTTGGAAATTAACATTTCTCTAAGATCAGTGGCCAGTTCTCTTTATTAGTCTAGAGGCAGCCAACTTTTCTCTCCTGGCACCTTATCCACAGCAGGTGCTTAGGTTACTTTATTAGAAGTAGCAACAGTTTATGAGAACTGGACAGAAAGACTGCCACTTACTTCACTCTCTCTAGCATCAGTGCCAATCATGTGGGGGTCTGACTGCTAAAAAGTTACTAGACACGGTTTTGTGGTTTGCATTTGACCTCATCTACGAGATTATTTTAGAGCTAAATGCTTTGAGGAAGGGGCCATAGATCTTAAGAAATAAAAGAACTATAAGCAAATTGATCCAACTCCTTGTTTTCAAATAGATAAGGTGTTTTTAGTTCCCACTTGATGGACACTATTCAGAGATTCAATGCATCGCCGGAAGTTGCATGTGGTATAAGCACAGGAAGACCGGACTCCTGGTCCTTTGCCTCCCAGGACAGCGCTGTTGCACCACCTCTTGTAGATGAGGAAATTAAAACACAAAATTCCTGTGCATTGGTGGAAAACTCTTGTTTTTGTTTTCTTGTCTGTTCATCCAAACCTCTAGCTATAAAATAATAATATTCTTGGAGATCTTAATTATCATTATTTATGTAAGATTTATACCCCGTCTATTTCCAAAACAATTTTTTTAATACATTGCAACCTTATACACAGCACAGAATAAAACATCTAGAAAAAGAACAACACTCTTTTTTTGAAAGTCAGAGAGTTAGCAGATAGGTGACTGGCAAGCATACGTTATTCCATTCCAGGATGAAATTTAGTTTTGAAGTTTCTTTGCAGATGAGATAAAATTATAAGTGTGTGAAACTATATTATTCCCTTACCTGTTGGCTTTAAATTGGATTTCCAAATTTAGTACAAAACAAAAAAAGGAGAAGAAAGTGTTTTTTAATAGACCTTATGGATGATCTTTCAAGTTTTGACCTTGTATAAAGCATTAGATTAAGAAACAAAGTATAAAAAACAATTACTCTTCAGTACTTGTGTGCATGTGTTTTAGAAGGATAATGGTAGCGGGCACATTTCTGGACCTGCAGCATGGACAGGGAAAGTTTCTCTTTTGTGGGAGGGATGTCTCAAGTTTTCTCTAATTATTTTTAGAATACTGATTTTTTTCTTTTTCTAGAAAGAACGTTTGTCCTGGCAGTCTTTCAGCCACAAAGCTGTGAGAAATGGGGCTAAATATTAATGATAACTGCTTGGATTATAATGAAGAATCAATCAAAACACATACTGTTGATGAAGATGCCTTGAACACCATGGATGCTATGGAGTAAGGGATTATGACTACAGCAACTCTTGGCTCCCTTCTCTGTTTATTTAAGGGTTACACAGGCTTTGTTTAATATCTCAGTGTCTCAGTCCTTTCGGTTGAAGCACAGGGCATGCTTTAACTACCTGAGATTAACTGCTAAACCCTGCAGCAAGCCAGCATCTCCTCCCCGCTACCCCTCATACGTCAGGATCTGCTCTGGCAATGGGCCAGTGGTGATGTGTGGGAATGCAGCCCTTTGTGTTTGTTTTTGGTGTTTGATTTGGTGGCCTTGGTCACGGATTGGCTTCCTTCTTTGAAACTGAACATCTTCCATTCCTTTGTGATTGAGTGACAAAAGTTCAACCTGCACATGCCAAAATGAACAGCCTAGAAAACTGATTATGGTTTCAGAACCAGCTTCAAAAAAAAGCAACAAAACCCTTCCAGTCACCCAGAGTTCTAAACATAATCGGTCGGTTCCCAGAAGTACAATAAAAGGAAGCCAGAAGTATTTTAGTCCCTAGTTGTTTATGAATCAACCTGATTTTCTTTTTCAGACTTTGAAGGTCACAGAATCAAATCATGTGGAGCCATTTCCATCAGTCCTTCTGCCCACCCTTTCTCCCCTGTTCTCTGTTACAAGTAGGGTTTTGCTATATTTAAGTAGAACATTGCTCAGAATTTCCAGGGGTTCCTAATTAAAGCAGGTTTCTTTTCCAAGAAAGTTGCCTTGGAAATTACTGGAAGGGAAGCAACAGTGACAAGTAAAGCAGGCATCAGAATACCTTCAGTGCACCCCAGCCCTGCTCCTCCCCTAGAGCACAGGCTTGGGAGTTCTGCTGGCCTTAGGTAGAAGCCAAGGAAGAGGGGCCTACACTCATCTTTCCGAGTAAGCCAGGGCACTTCACATCTGGGATAAAGCCAGCAGGGCATGGGACATGGCATGGAACTGAATTTATATAGGAAGTAGACAATTTAGCCTGAGTCTTAGACACACACAGGAAGGTGACAGAAGAAAGAATGACGTTTATTATTTTCTAGAGATCTAATCTAGAGAGCTTCAGTGTCCTTGCCATAATGTGACCTTTAAAGAACACAGCAAAAATCTTGGCATATTGCTTGCCAAGTATTCAGATACCTATTATGTGCCAATATGAATAGCACGTAACAGGTACCTGAATAATGTAAGTTCTCTTCCGCACCTTTCCCCCACTTTTCTGCACATCGAATAGGATAACTTTGATTTTGCTTTACAAATTATTCAGTAATATCTGTTGTTATTTCATAATGTAAACAATTTCATATTGCTTACATTTCTTTTTTAGGACTTAATGAATAGCAAGGAAATATTTTTGTAATTGATAAGCTTGTTATGCAATTCCAGAAACCTTTCAATGCCTCTAACATCCACATGGTACACTCTGGCACAAGTCAAAAAATGTATTAAAAATAAGAACTAAGAAGTATCGGGTGCCAACTATGTGCAAGGCATTGTATTAGGTTCTTTATCTTAGGTTTTCCATTTAACCCTCAAAACAACCCCAAGGACCAGGACGAGTCTTTCCCATCTCCCTGTGAGAAAGTGGCCTCAGAGAGCCCTTGTCCGGGTCTCACAGTGAGCAGGGGGCAGAGTTGTTGCTGGAGTAGAGTTTACTCAAACTCCAGGGTCCAAGTTCCTTCCACTCACATAATGCCAAGGCTCTACTGGAGGTCCAGGAAGCGAGAGCAAGAGATCTTCTCACTGCCTTCCACAACATGGCTTCCTTAAAAGCATTTGAAGAAGACGGATTCAACCAACTGTAGACAGCATCTCTGCTGGGGCCAGGCTGAGACAGGACAGGTCTGGTGGGAGGAGCCAGGATACTCCTTTCTCATCCAACCTCCAGCCAGCTGTTTGTGTTTTGGATTTTTCTGGGGGCTAAGAAGTTTCCCGGTAAGAGATGGTGAACTGGGTCTTCAAAGGGGGTCCTGATGTTCACAAGCTCATCTGGAGAACAATATGGGGAAAGCAGGGCAGGGTGGCAGAGGTCAAATTGCTGGGGAGAGTCTCCAGACGCCTGAGAGAGGGATCAACCTAAGGAAGGGGGATTCAGGCAGTAAGTCCAACTTAGCAACAAGGCTGTGGGGCTGAGAGAAGGTGCAGACCTTGGATTTTCTTGAATCTGCCCTGACCCCACCACTTTGTAGGGCTCTGTGCAGCCTGGAGCGGGAATGGCTGTCTGTGTAATAGGAGGTGCCACTCAGTGAGCCAGCCTTCAGCATCTTCCATCCCATGCTGCCCTGCTGTGGTGCCCACTAGCAGCCAGGACCTCAGAGAGCAGAGAACTCTTCTCACTTCGTAGCCAACTGCCCAGAGTACCCAAGTGCCAGGAGGATTCACTCACATATCAGGGGAGGCATAGATCAGCAGGAGTGTGCCATGGCTGTGGCCGCAGCGGTGGCAAGCAAAGGCAGCAAGAAAGGGACTGGATCCTTGTCTCACATTCTATCTATAGATCCCAGATTGAGAATTCCTGCCTTCTGTGCTTCTGCAGAATGACTTCAGGAAAACACACACCTGGTTCTGAGTACGTTTTCTTAGCTCAACACCAGTACCATGTAACTACAGTGGCCTCAGGGCGTGTAATAATGACTGGACAATGCACAATGCCATTGCAACAATGTGATGAAGGCTAGTCTGTATACCTATGAGATTCATTCCCTGCAAGGCTGTGGAGGGTTGAGCAGGCACAGGCACCGTGACCAGGCACAAACTCTGTGTTATTTTTGTGGGAGCAAAGAAGAATTCTTCTAGTTCCACAAGGTGCAGTAATATGAAAAAATGATGGTTGAACAAGGATGAACTTGGAGGTAATTTCTAACAAGAATGGGGACAAGGAGAGGAAGCGGGACTGTGATGTCAGCACAGAGTGGAGTGCTGGGAAAACATGGGATCTGAACTTGAGCCCCAAGTCTACCCTGGACAGCTGAGTGATTTTGGGTAAGTAAATGTTCTCTTCTTCATGCTTTTCCCCACCCCTGCCATTGGGTTTTGCGAGGGACACAGAGGACTGTATATATATATATATATATATATACAAGGTGCTGTGTGAACAGTAAAGCCCCATCCTCATGGGGGTATCTGTTATTATTAATATCTGTTATTATTAACAGAGAATAATAATCTGTTATTATCATGTTACAAACCATCTCACGTTCAACTTTACTCCAAATGCATCTCTGGGTAGCCATCGCATGCCACACTCTTGCTGCAGTTTGCAAGTTGAGGCAAGTCACTTGTGGTTTCTGTCACTTTTTCCTCTCCAGGGGCAGTACCATGATGGGAAACTCTGCCAGACAGACTGACTTTATCACTCAAAGGCCAGTAAAAGTGACCTTTGGCTGTCCTGGGAGTCCTGCACCCCTATTTTTCTGAGGAAACTCCCTTTGACCTTCGATTCCCCTGGCTTTCCTTTCTCTTAGCTTCCCTCCCTCCTCTGGTCTGGCCTCTGTCCAAGCCCTGGGATGGAGGTGAGGGATGGGAGCAGTAGGCATGGGGGTGGGGGGCATGGAATGGGGGAGGAGGAGAGGGGAGTCTCCAACCCTATGGCTACCTCACTGAGTTCTGCCGGGTATGGTTTCCGTAGAGAGCCGGCAGCAAGAGCACATGGAATAAAGTATATTGAAGTCATTCAGCTTTGAAGACTTCCTGTATACTTTCAAGCTGCCCATGACATCATTGCACTGGGTGGCTCAGAACAATAGGCGGGGGTGGGATAAAATGAACCAAATCTACAAAGCATCAAGAACAGAGAGTGAGAGGCTGAAACAGAAACAGCCACAGACTATGTGAACTTTCCTGAACCAACTGGGGAAGAACTGACCCCCTGGTTGTCCAAGATGGCCCACAACTGCACCCCTCGGCCACCCGCCCCCATGGACTCGGCTGCTTCTTGTTTTCCAGCTGCACGGTGACCTCGCTCTGTTGCGTGGGACAACGACGGCAGACACACAGAGAAAGTCATGTGACTTGCAAACAGTTCCTCCATCCAAGTTCAATAAATTAGCAGCCAAAAATTTTAATCAGATATTTAATCTTTCCTCCCCGAAAGGGAGATTGAGTGTTTACTGTGGCTGCAGGCCAGGTTAATCTCGGAGAAAGATTACTTGCTGCATCCTTGGTGCTGGGAAGCCCTGAAGAAGTCACTGGTGCCTGTTGAGCTCTGCTCAGCCAGCAGATACCCTGTGTCCCTTGTAATTTTCTGTGAGCTGTGTCAGGACTGAACTGTGACGTGACAAGGGATTTCCACATTTTATAAATACAGTGGGATACGAAACAACCAAAAGAAGTGCTGCAAAAATCAATACATGGTCTTATCTGATGGGTCTACCATGCTGACCTCTTCTTCTCCTTATCTACTCTACACCTTTCACCTCCTGAAGCCCAGGGATGTCTCAGGGAGAAGAGCTTGAGGGAATCCTACCAGGGCACTCTGAACTCTGGTAGCAGGACTCACCTCTTTGTGAATAATTCACTAAGATCTACATTGCTGACTATGGCTGAAATTTATTAATTTATTTGACAAAGGATGATTGCGTGCCAGGCACTCTTCTAGGATCTTGGAACAAATCAAAAAACACAAAAAGAAAAATGTCTTCCCTAATGTAGCTTATGCTGTAATGATGGGAGACAGATACTTAACAATAAACATAACTAACAAATATATAATGCGAAATTAGAAGGTGACCAGTACTAGGAAGAAAAGAAATGCACCAGAGAAGGTGACTTGGCATGGTGGGGAGGGCTATTATTTTGTAACATAATTTATTGCAACATTCCCATGGTGGGCCCCTGAAAATGCCACTCCATTAGGATGTTGATTGATGCTGTGGAGAAGAAACCCATTCCGTAATGAAGGGGCAGAAACTGAATCAGGGGAGAAAGGTGATAGGCAGAGACATTTTGTAGGGTATTGCAGTAGCCATCAAACACCATGAAGGAGAGAGAAAAGACCAGCCTGGCTCTGGCTGGACAGAGCTGCAACAGCAGAAAGAGGAATCAAACTTTAAGTGTCTAGACTTTTCCACATGTCTAGTTTTGAGCCAGGGCAACTATGAAAATGAATGAACTTTTTTTTTTTGAGACAGAGTCTCCCTCTGTCGCCTAGGCTGGAGTGTAGTGGCGCGATCTCAGCTCACTGCAAGCTCTGTGTCCTGGGTTCATGCCATTCTCCTGCCTCAGTCTCCCAAGCAGCTGGGACTATAGGCGCCCGCCACCACGCCCAGCTATTTTTTTTTTTTTTTTGTATTTTTAGTAGAGACAGGGTTTCACCATGTTAGCCAGGATGGTTTCGATCTCCTGACCTTGTGATCCGCCCACCTCGGACTCCCAAAGTGCTGGGATTACAGGCGTGAGCCACCGCACCCGGCCAATGAATGGACTTTTAACCCAAATGTGTAAGTCAAGAGAAGAAGATATGGTGAGCTTGAGTTACATGTCAAGAGTTCAGATGCAAATGAGCTATGTTTGTAGATGCTATGGATAAAACCATCAGAGTATTTGAAAAATAGCAAGTGACAGATACAAAGAAGTGACCGAGAGGTAAGAGAAAACACAGAACAGCAGTCTTTCTCAGGAATACAGCAAGCAATGATTTTAAAGCAGTGCTTCTCCACACACCTACAACCATCTGATCTTTGACAAGGTCAACAAAAAGCAACGGGGAGAGGACTCCCTATTCAATAAATAGTGCTGGGAGAGCTGGTTAGCCTTATGCAGAAGATTGAAGCTGGACCCCTTCCTTACACTATATACAAAATTCAACTCAAGATGGATTAAAGACTTAAATATAAAACCTAAAACTATAAAAGCCCTGGGAGATAACATAGGATAGGAAATACCATTCTGGACATAGGCCCTGGCAAAGATTTCATGACAAAGATGCCAAAAGCAATTGCAATGAAAGTAAAAATTGACAAATTGGACCTAACTATACTAAAGAGCTACTGCATCACAAAAGAAACTATTGATAGAGTAAACAACCTATAGAATGGGAGAAAATATTTGCAAAGGCTTAATACCCAGAGTCTATAAGGAACTTAAACAAATTAACAAGCAAAAATAAACAATCCCATTAAAAAGTGGGCAAAGGACATGAACAAACACTTTTCAAAAGAAGACATACACGTGGCCAACAAGTATGTGGGAAAAAACTCAACATCACCAATCACTAGAGAAATGCAAACCAAAACCATGATGAGATACCATCTGTCAGCAGTCAGAATGGCTACTATTAAAAAGTCAAAAGATAACAGATCCTGGTGAGGTTGCAGAGAAAAGGGAATGCTTCTACACTGTTAGCGGGAATGTAAATTAGTTCAGCTGTTGTGGAAAGCAGTGTGATGATTTCTCAAAGAACTTAAAATAGAAGTACCACTTGACCCAGCAATTCCGTTATTGAGTATATACCCAAAGAAATATAAATTGTTCTACCATAAAGATACATGCATGAATATGTTCATTGCAGCACTATTCATAATAATAAAGACATGGAATCATTCTAAATGCCCATCAATGGTAGACTGGGTAAAGAAAATGTGGTACATATACACCCTGGAATACCGTGCAGCCAAAGAAAAAGAATGAGATCATGTCCTTTGCAGCAACATGGCTGGAGCTGGAGGCGATCATTTTCTTAAGTGAACTAATGTAGGAACAGAAAATCAAAAAAAACACACAGACACAAAGACGGGTACAATAGACACTGGGGCCTGCTTGAGGGTGGAGGGCGGGAGAAAGAAGTGGATAGAAAAACTACCTATCGGGTACTATGCTTATTACCTGGGTGACAGAATAATCTGTACGCCAAACCCCAGTGACACACAATTTACCTGTGTAACAAAACTGCACATGTACCCCTGCACCTACAAACAAACAAACAGATTAACTTAACTCTAAAAAAAACACAAACAAAAACAGTGCTTCTCAAACTTTGCTCCCACTAGAATCATCTGAGGGATCCACACATTCCTATTCCCAGGCTACACTCCGTACCAATTACATCGGAATCTCTGAGGAAGAGGCCGAAGAATCAGCAGTTTTTAAAGTTTCTCTAAGTGATGACAATTTGTGGTCAAGGTAGAGAACTAGTGTTTTAAAGCAGGAAGAATAGGTAACAGCTGCAGAGAGATGAAGATGGATGAGGGCTGAAAAAAGACGGTCGAATGTGGGGTCTAGGAGAGCACTGATGGCCCTTTCTGGAATGTATTACCAGTCTACTGTTGCTGTTTTGCAGGGAAAGACATTTAGGCCAAAATGGGTTTAGTTGCTTCCCCAAGGCCACATTTTTGGTAAATAGTGGAGCTGAGACTTGGTCTTTCTGGAGCCAAAGCCTATATATATTTTTCATTCCGTCATGTTGGGGTAGAAACTGGGAAAATCGAGGGATTTTCTACTGGCTGATTTATTTGTTGTTGGTTAAATGTGTTGAAATGATAACCCACAACTTGAAGGGTGAGGGCACAGGTGAACTAGGGTGGAATAAGGAGTTGTAGTTTCCCTTTTCTGGGTTATAGTCAGACCTTTACCATTAACTGTGTGACTTAATATTTTGGGGCTTTCTTCCATTTCTTTCTTTATAAGAAAAAAGATTTGGATTTGTTGGTCTGCAGGATTCCAGGTATTTACAAGAGTTAATGATTTAAAGATTCTGTGAGGGTGGAGTGCAATGGAACATCAGTATGAGATGAATTAAAGAACCAACCCAGCAGCCTGGGGAGGTGAGAGAGCTTGGCTGGGGAGTGGATCAAGTCTCCAGTTTGGTGATTTGCTCTTGTGAATCCAGTGATGGGATTAGACTGCAGATGCTAGCTGGAGAGGAGACGCTTGCCACAGAAATGTCCAAGAGGACTTTGAGGACTTTGAGGACATGAGGCTGGTTCAGTGCCTCATGGAATGTCAGACAGGGCAGGTCAGCAGGGTAACCTCTTGTTTGTTAGCTAGAGCGGTGCCCCCACCACCTGCTGTGGAGGCTAGGCTGGAGATGGGGGAAGTGAGACGCAAAGGGGCTGATGGAAAGAGAAAAGAAGAGAAGCATTAATGGGCCAGAGGTCAAATGAGGTCAAACCTCAGAGGGAGAAATGATATTCAAGGAAACAGTGGATCCTGTTGAAAACCCACTTTGTGATTCCAAAACGGGAGATTGGACCAAACACTGTACAGACACTTTTAATTCTATCTAATATCGTAAGATGTCACTGAATCTTTAGTGAATAAGTGACTTCCTTGCCACCAAAAGGTTTCATAAGGGAATCAGCTTTAGTTTGGAAATACCTCCTTTTGGTGGGTATTCTAAACATGACACTAAAGCACACCCCTTTAAGGGAAAAAGTTTGATTTCATTTTATTTTTTGATAAAGTGGTAAATGATAAAGACTGACTGACTACAAACGTGCCAGCCACTTCTACATTTTAGACAATAGAGCCACAACTTTTGAATTAAAATGTTACAACTTCTGCATGTTTCTCTAGTATAAAACAAAGAATCTTTCAATATTGTTTCCCAGATCTTTGATTGCTACAACCTGACTTTGTTTGTTCAGATGACTTGATTAGGATAATGAATGTCATAACAGGCCTGTGGACATTCTTTTACCATGACACTAAAACAACAGTGGTGACAAAGAACAGGTTAAGGCATAATGGACCTGCTTCTTCTGTGGAATTATCCAAGACAGAGTAATAGAACCATCAGGGACTACATTCAATTATTGTGAGACTTTGTTCATCATGATTACTTCTAAAAACGCCGTTATAGAAAAGCATTTACTCTGAGTCTTCCTGGTTTGCAGAGAGAAAGGTATGAAACGCACCATTCTTACCTTAGTGCCTCTGTTGACAGGCAAACTGGTGAGGATCTAAGTGACATCTGGGAAATTTGACGCATGGAGTCAACAAAATGGAAACTTGCTGTCCTTAAGATCCTTTGTTTGGTTTTTTTTTTAATTTTTTTTTTTTAACATATTATGCTTTCTTGGCTTGTTGTTTTGCCCTTTCTCTCCCTACTTCTCCTACCCCCACTATCAGTTCTTTAGTTAATTACCTTATGTTTTTATTTATTTATTCACAAATATTTATTGAAAGCTATTCTGCAAGCTGCTATGCGAGGCACTTGGAGATTTGGAAAATTTAGTGAGAGAGATGCTGAACTTGTATTTAACAGTCTAATACAGAATACAGATATTAAACAATAATTATAATAAAATGATGAGAGTTATCACACAGGGCAAATACAAGGTATTATGAGAGTGTCGGGCAGGTGTAAAACCAACTCTTGGTTTTGTGGGAGACTTCTCTGAGGAAGAAACATAAATTAGTTATGAAGAAAAAGTAGATTTTAGGCAGAAATAGTGGCTATGTGGGGTGCAGGACAACTCTTCTAAGTAGAGAGAAGAATATTTGCAATTGTTCAGATGTGAGAAAGAGCATGGCATATTTGAAGAACGTTGAAAGTAGTTTAGTGTGCTGCCACATGAAGTAGAAATTGGAAAATGGTGCAAACTGTTGCTGGGGTAGTAGGTGGAATAAGACCAGGTGGGGTCTGCAGCCCTCATTGCAGCACGGGACTGAGATGATCAGATTTGTGTTGAAAGAATCACTCTGGCTACAGTGGGGAGAATGGATGGCAGATGTCAAAAATGAACAGAAAGGGAAGAGACTTTACGCTTCTAGCCATAGGAAATAAATAGGATAGGGAATTATCCTTCCACTGCAAATAATGAAAAAACTGAAAATTATAAGAAACAAGTATTTTCAGATATTACACAACATGAAGTACAAGATTGTAATCTCTGAAAAAAGGGAAACAGATGATGTAAGCCCTGCCATCAGTAAAGCTTTATGTCTAGAGGTAATTTCCAGTTTTAGGTGTAGGAAACAGGAACTCAAATACAATGCAACAATCTTTCTTAGTTGAGGAGAAGGAGATCAAAGTTCTAGGACATTGAGGCATTTAGAATTTTGGGGCAGGGTACCCAGGAGGAGTGATTTGCAGAAAAATTTCAGAAATCTGTGTAAAAGTTCCCTTGAGTCTTTGGCTGAATACCAATACACACATGCATAGGGTGAAACTCATGAAACCAACCAAAAATAATTCTTAAGAAAAGCATTATTAGTGGAGAGTTGTGATACAATTAATTCCCATAGCTCAAACAGAGCTGGAAATTGTCCTAATTCCCTCAGCCAGAGAAGAGACCTCACTAAATACTCCTGGCAATTAACGGAGACCCCAGAAGAGTGTGTCTCAGAAATGGGGCTAAATTATCTCTAGAGTACAGGCTACTTTACACCTACACTAAAAGAACTTAAAAATATGCCCTAAAAGAATAAACCAATCTATAAATAACTTTCTGCCATAAAAAGTCCAACACTCCTAAAAACTATACATAATCAATATCCTTTGATATTCAAAATGACCAGCAACCAATAAACAATTATTAGACATAAAAGACACAGGACAATGTGACCCATAACAAGGAAAAAGTAAGTAAATATAAACAAGAAACAGAAATAGATACAGCAGCAGATAATGGAATTAACACATAGTGATATTAAAATAATTATTATATATTTTCCAGAGTGTAAAGGAAAACATAAGACATAATGAGGAAATAAATGGAAGTTAGGAAATCATATCAAAGCATATGCTTTTATCTTAAGAAACTAGAAAAACAAGAAGGAATTGAGACCTGAAGTAATTAGAAAAAAATAAGAAGCAATAAAATTGAAAGTAGGAAAACAATAGAGAAAACAAATAAAACCAAAAGCTGGTATTTGGAAAAATCAATAACATTATTAAGATGCTAGCTAGACTGACAATGATGATGGAGGTACTTCACTATGGATCTTATAGATTTTTTTAAATAATAAAATATTTTGAGAAACATTATTTTAATAAATTTAAAAACCTAGGTGAAATGAAAAAATTCTTTGAAAGACATTGTTTATCAAAATTGACTCAAGAAGAGATAGATAATCTGAAGAGCCCTATATGTATTAAGAAAATTGAGTTAATAAGTGAAAACTTTCAAACACATGCACACACACACACATATGAACATACAACCTCAACCCAGATAGCTTTACTGGTGTAGTCTATTCAAATTTAAGAAAGAAATAATACCAATTTTCCACAAACTCATTCAAAAAAGAGAGGAAAAGAAAACATTTTACAAACAATCTTTGGGATCAGGTTTGCTCTTCTACCAAAATCAGACAATGGTTATTACAAAAAAGAGAAATCTAAAGACCAATATAACACATAGACAGGAATGTAAAAATCTTTACAATACTTTAGCAAATAGAATTCATCACATAAAATTATATTATGCCCATTGATTTAAAACTTCTCAGCAAACCAGAATAAAAACTGGATACATTATCTATGAAAAGCCTACAGTTGACATCATGATTCATTCTGAAAAAACTGAATGATTTCTAAGACTGTGAACAAGGCAAGGATGCCCACTCGCACCATTTATACTCAACATTATACTCAAAATTTTAGTCACTGAAAAAAGTCCAGAAAAAGAAATAAAAGGAATACAGATTGGAAAGAGAAAAAAGTATGTTTTTATTTGCAATAATGTGATTAGGTTTGAAGAAAATATTAAGTAATCTACAAAAAACTATTGGAATTAATACATGAGTTTAACAAGGTTGCAGAATACAAGGTCAGTAAACAAAAATTAATTTTTATATATGAACAATTTTTTAATATTTGCATTATATAGATTGAACAATTGTAAATTGAAAATTTAAAATACCATTTACAATAGCACCCAAAATATGAAATACTTAGGGATAAATTTAACAAAATAAGTACTGACCCTTTACACTGAAAACCATATAACATTCCTGGGAGAAATTAAAGAAGATATAAATAAGTTAAGAGATATACCATGTTCATGAATGGGAAAACAATATTTTTACAATGTTCATTTTCTGAATGTGATCTACTTAGCATACTTCTAATTTAAATTCTACCAGTATTTTTTTTTTTTGGTAAAAATTGCCAACCTGATTCCAAAAATTTCTATGGAAAAGTCAAACCTATAGAACTTCTAGAAAAAATATAGAAAATAAAATTTTCACAACCTATGGTAGGCCAAAAAAAAAGGACATAAAAGACATTAATTATAAAAGAAAAATGTGATAAACTTATTTAAAATTAAGAACTTCTGATTTTTTGAAAAACATTGTTGAGACAGTTTGTCAGTTTCTTATGAAGTTAAATATAGATGTAGCATATAATTCAACAATCCTACTCCTAGGTATTTACCCAAGGAAAATGAAAGCACATGTTTGCATAGACTCATACATAAATGCAGGTGGAATATTTATTCACAGTAGCCAAAAACTTGAAACAACTCTAGTGTCCATCAGGAAGGGAATAGATAAACAGGTTGTGGTCTTTCCATACAATGGATTTACTAGGATGGGGCATGGGGGAGGTTTGGGAAATGTTCTACATCTCTTTGATGGTGCTTGCACTAAGGTATAAATGTGTCAAAACTCATTGAAATGTGCAACTAGGGGAGTGCGTTTTATTTTATATAAACTATCTCCTAACGTTCTTTTACATGAATGGAAGGACCATGTTGGAAATGACAGTAGCCTGGATTGGAGTGGTGGCAGAGGGGATGCGGCAAGAAGTGGCAAGAAGTGGGTGGATTTGAAACAGAAAGAATCTTGCACTTTATTTCCTTTTCGTCTGTATAAACACATTTGATTTATTTTATTTTATTATTATTAATTTGTTTTTATGAGACTGAGTGTCAATCACTCTGTCATCCAGGCTGTAGTGCAGTGGCGCAATCAGGGCTTTGACTTGCAGCCTTGACTTCCCGGGCTCAGGTGATTCTCCCACCTCAGCTTTTCAAGTAACTGGAACTACAGGGGCATCATACCAGGCTCTTTTTTTATTTATTTATTTTGTTTTTGGCGGTGGGGGGAACTGAGTCTTGCTTGCTCTGCGCCCAGGCTGGGTGCAGTGGCACGATCTCCAGTCGCTTCAACCTCCGCCTCCTGGCCTCAAGCAATTCTCCTGCCTGAGCATGAGCCACTGCACCCAGCCCATACCAGGCTAATTTTTAAATTTTTTTGTAGAGACGGGGTCTTGCCATGTTGCCCAGACGGTCTGGAACTTCTGGGCTCAAGCAATCTGCCTGCGTTGGCCTCTCAAAGTGCTGAGATTACAGGCATGAGCCACCTGGCCCACATCTGATATTTTTTTAAAATGGAGGAAAGTCAGAGTGGAAAAAAGGTTTTAATGAGGACTATTTGATGAGGATAAACAGGTAATTTATTCAGAAAATAGGGAGTTATTTTTACGGATGATTACATTGAAGGCCCAGTGGTAAAATTTTAGAGGCCCATCTGGCCATGAAATTGCTTGAAAATGTCAGGTAATACCAACTTATATGGAAAATGCATAATTATTCACATCTAGAGTAAACAATGGCATGTAGATATTTAGGTAATCTAGTTAATTTGCTCCACATTCTGGAAACTGGAATTAGTGACTGTGTTCTCCCATCCAAGAATTCCATTTAGAATCTCCTTATGCACTCCTCAACTCCCGTATGCCAGAAAGAGAAATTGCCTACATATGCTGGAAAATATAGAAGAAAACATTTTATAATAAACATTGTGAGATCAAATTTTAATTTTAATTTGAAAGTAAGGAGGAGATTATAGGGGAAGTAAATATTTTTCTCAAAAATTTAAAATATATATTTGAAGTTATACTTATTAAAGAAAATTTGAAAATACAGAAAAGCAAAGAGAAAAAAATCAGATTACTCATAATCCCTTCACCCAAATGAAACATTTTGTTTTATATCCTTCTAAGCCTCTCTTTTTTCAGTGCTTAGTCTTACAAAATAGTTGTAATCATAATGTCCACACAGTTTTTATAGCCTATTTTTTTCCATCAACATTTTAACCTAGCACATTAACTCATTTATTTGTTCATTTATACAATCATTTATTCCACAAAGATTTATTGAAGGTTTGCTATGTACCCAGTATTGATGAAAACAAGAAAAGACACAATTTCTGCCCTCAAGTAACTTCCAGACCAGTAGGAAGAGAGATATTTAAAAATAAACAACAACAACAAAATAAATATGTATTTATAAACAACAACAAAATAAAAAACAAGTTGCTTCCAAAAAGGAAACAAGGAGGGTCCTATGAGAGATTCACTAGGGAAAATAAAATAGGCTGAGGAGTCCGGAGAGGCTGGTTCAGGGAAGGTAACTGAAGTGTAAAGACGCAGGATGTGAAGCATTGGCCAGTTGACAGGCGAGGAGAGGAGTGTTCTGGGCAGTCAGCAGGGCATGAGGGAAGAGGAAGAGCAACAGGAGGTCCGTGAGGCCTGGAGCACAGAGTGGGAGGAGACTGCAGTTGAAGGTAAGAATCTGATGGGGAGGGCTTTTGTGGCCAGGCAAAGAAGTTTGCGATGTATTCTAAGAGCAATAGGGAACCACGATGGGCTTTAAAATGGCAGCATCGTAATTGATTTATGTTCAGGAAATATTGCACTGGCTAAAATGGAGGTAAGAGTGGAAAGGAGGCCAGTGATCAGGAGGCCATTGCAGTTGTCTAGGGGAAGAACGGAGTGGCTTCAACTAGGGTGCTGGCTGAAGAGAAATGAATGGGTTTGAGAAATATTTTGCAGGTTGAATTCTATGATACTGTCATTTTTGTAGGTTAAAGAGGTCACATATGGACAATTTCACATGATTCTGCCTAATAACAGGGCTTAGTTTTGCACTGGATATGAGGAATGTGGAAAAGAGGACTGAAGGATGATGCCAATTTTTTTTGTCTTAAGTAATGTCTTAGTCTGTTTTGTGTTGCTATAAGGGATGCCTGAGGCTGGACAATTTATAAAGAACATAGGTTTATTTAGCTCAGTTTTGTAGGCTATGCAACAAGTATGGTGTTGGCATCCGCATCTGGTGAGGGCCTCAGTCTGTCCATTCATGGCGGAAGGTGAAGGGGAGCCGTGTGTATAGATATCACGTGGTGAGACAGAAACAAGAGAGACGGGGGAGGTACCAGGTTCTTTTTAACCAGCAGCTCTCTCTAGAACTAACAGAGTGAGAACTCACTCACCCTGAAGGGAGGGCACTAGTCTATTTCTGAGCTATCTTCCCCCATGAACCAAGCACCTCCCACTAGGCCCTACTTCTCAACACTAGGGATTAAGTTTGCACATGATATTTGGTGGAGACAAACATCCAAATCATATCATGTAACCCGACAGATGCAGGTAATTCCCCACATTGAGGTGAGGAAAACTAGAGAACCAGGTGGGGTGCCTATGGAGATCAATTCCTCTTATGCATCCGGTTCTTCTCCCATTGTGTAGCAGGGATGTAGTTTCAGAAATTGACTCTAGCTCTGGAGGTCATTAGGGATTAGGCTAAGCCAATTTTGGTGTTTCCATTTTCTTTCCAATGGCTGACTTAGAATTTCAGGCTTACATTGTCTGTATATGCACTGGGCATTTCCTCTGGCCCAGTGATAAGTACATGATGTAAATTGGATCATTTGGATTAAAGGGAAGGATTTTTATTGTTAATGGATCTTTGGTCATAAAATTTCTAGTAGCTTTTTATGTTTTAGATAAGATGGATTCCCAGGATTAGCAATAGTGAGTGAAATGGCTTAGAAACTTTAAAGGCTCGTGATATATATTATTACATTTCATTAGAAAACAATGATTCCAATGAACCCTTACTCCAGCAATGTATGGAAGCACCAATTAAACCATACACTTTCACAGCATGGGTTATCCTCATCAAAAACAATCTTTGCTAATTTGTTTGGCAACAAGTATTATTTCATTTATAATTACCCTTCTTTTATTAATAGCATAGTTGAATATTTTCTATAAGATTATTTCATCTATTTATTTTATTGCATCAGATTACTTTAAAAATAGCTAACCAAAAGAACATGGACTCCAAAACTTAAAATTCAAAAATTTAAAACTCCAAAATTTAAAACATTCTTTTCTGGCACCATTTCAAATAGTGCTTCAGAATAAATATTTTCTGAGGAGACAACTTGTTATATTTTCCCATTTGCCTAACCCGCCAACACTGACAAACTGATAATTTCTACTGCTTTGATTCCCCAGCATGGGGGATAGTTGCTAAGACTGTACAAACCAAATAAATGTATAAATCCAGGTTGCAAAACTGTCCAACTTGATTCACGTCTTTTAGGAACTGAAATGACAGTTTTTTCCTCATGGAAAATTAATTGCCAAATTTACAAGATGATGCAAGCAAGACTTCACATTTTTGCTCACCTCTTCACAGGCACAGCCCAGGAGTGTGTGCTTTGCCTTCTAGTTTATCCACTAAGTGAATGTGCTAAATGTGATCTGAATTATTACACTTTTAGAACGGAGGAAGGAGGTGCTCTGACTGGCTGCCATTCTGTCTTTAATCTTCAAAGTTTTAGTTTGTTTTATTTTTGTAATTTATGCAAATTTAATAACATAAAAAGAAACAATGACTGATTTGTTAATTTTAATATTTGTATTTTTCACAGTGAAGGGCTTATCCGCTTAATTTACAGTATTCTGAGATATCTATCTTCCATATTATTAAAATAATTTTTCTGGAAGAGCTATAGAAATAGATCTGCTATAATATATCTTGGTCCCAACATCAAAGGCAAGCAACAAGAACTAATCCTCTCTCCCCAACTTCCACTGGTGCAAGACAGACTGTTGAATGGAACCAGATAATGGTGACTGTTCTCTTTACTTTTTGCTTCAAATGATGCACAAGTGTACATACTGTGGTAATCTACTTCTGTTTAGACCATTCATGCTTTCTTATTTTATACCATCTTGTAATGCTACTTGATTATATATCTTTTGCTAGATTATATGTTTTCTGTGATCGGGGTCTTGTTTTATTCCTTTTTATTACCTCCTTAACAGTGCCAAGAGCAGAGTAGGCTCTTAAAAAACACCTACATCTAAATGTACAGATGTAGTTGAAAACATCAACAGACTTTTCCATAAAATCTGTTTTGTCAAGAACTGTTTGGACTTCAGTCCTGCAGGATCTAATCCTAGATGTTGAGGGTGCAGAGTCATAAAAAATATTAAGGAAAATTATTATAATCAAAGAGCTTCAGACATCCAGTTCTTAACTTGGACTTTCTCTAATATCCTAATGTTGACTATTGCCCCAGTCAATGAATTCTCTCCCTCTGTATCTTCTTAAAGTTGATGGAAGAGACAAAGCAAAGTTTTCTGAGAAAAAGCTAGAACTGAGATGCAACTTATCAGGCTTTGAGGTTTACATCACCCTTTGGTGTGTTGCCCAAAAAAATACGGTTTGCTTCAAAGAACTGACACAGCTTCCAGAACAGCAAAGGGGCACACGCTGAGAGACTTCTGGTGATTTCTGACAGCTTGACCAGACGTGTCCCTTCCTTGCAGAGACTACGTTGTAACATAAGCGTATGATCTTTGCTTTGCATGAATGCCTTCCAGATTTAAAATTCATGAACATGTAAATCATGCCCCTGCCACCCAAAAGGGAAAGAAATAACAGGTAGTTATGATTACTCATCTACCCTTACTACCTTGGGCTCTCCTCTTTGTATATACGTCATTTCCTTCTTTCTTTTACTACAGGATCCTTGGAAAGAATAAGAGAAGCCACTCCTCCTCTTTGAACTACTTAACGCCATGTTTTCTGGTTCTTTCCCTTCCCCTTTTCTCTCAAAAAGAGATTCAAAATCTGAACTACTGTGATATCATACCATTAAATTTCTCACTAAATGTATGATCAGTTAAAAAAACAACACATTCTTCAATCTAGGCAAAAAGCCACCATTTGAAACTGTCCTTCCTTCCTAGATTTATTAATGCCTGAATATATTTAAGTCTGTCCTGGTTATAGACATGGAGCTACAGGCATTCTGTTCATTATTCAAACCCACCAGTATTTTGTTGAATACATGCATCTCTTTCTCCCTGTTTTGTAGGTCTTAGTAGAAGGAGATAAAAAAGTGGGAAAGTAAAAATAATAGAGAGAGTGAGCCAAAAAGACTAGAGGTAGTGGTCAGAGAGTGGCCATCCTTGAAACTGTGATGCTGGAGAAGGTGCTGTTAAGGTGCTTAGAAAGTCTAGGGTGTTAACCATGAGGGTGACTGTCTTGAGGACAGAGGGAGAAGATCACTGGATGAGTGGAGGTGGAGGAACAGAATGGCCAAGATGTAGAAAGGATCGTCTCTGTGGCTCTTGAAACATCAATAATTATGACGGGCATATTGAAGAGGTGACAGCAAGGGAAAAGGAAAAACATCAGGATATTTGTGACCAGGAGTGGTAGGCAAATGCAACAATGAGAAGGATGTTAAAGCCTGAAAACAAGACATTCTAGGCTGGGAGTTTCAGGGAAGACAGAAAACAGGCGATCAGAAATGACAACACAGAGCTAGGAGAATCCCTACCTCACCGTGTGCCTCGTGGTAGAAGGATGCAGGGAGAAAGTGTCCCACCAGGAGAGGGCTGCAGGGTCCTCAAGTCCTTTTAGAGCAAGAAGCTGAAGGGGATTTTCAGAGAAGAAGCTGAGGGTTTGAGGATTTTGCTGGAGACTGTGCAAGAGCTACAGAGGGAACAGTGTAAAGGTTTCATCATTTGGAGTGGGGTGAGACAGAAAGTTAGAGTACAGGGGATAAGAGACAGCTTGGGCGTCCTGGGCTTCTTGTGGCAATGGATGTGAGCACATAAAGGTGTAATGAAATTGTTTCTGATGGTCTTTTGGCATATACTGGTGGTGAGACTCTGAGAGTTGTAGGGAGGATGGGGATGGAGTGGGAAGCATGGCCACAAACAGGCAAAGCCTTAGGCTTTCTTTTGACTCCTGTCTATGGTGAGCGGGAACAAGGAGAAGGAAAGGGTGGTCTTATCTGGAGCACCAGGGGTTCAAAGGTACCTTAAAAAAAAAATAAAGTGTAGAAATGCATGTAGAAAAGTGCACAAATCATAGGTATTGTGGCTTATAAGGTGAAGAACCTGTGTAACCAACAACCAGATGAGAAAAGAGAGCATCATCAGTATCCCAGAAGCTCCCACACAGCCCCACACAGCCCCTCCCAGGCAATAGCCTCCCCAAAAGTAAGCATTATCCTGAATCCTAAAACCATAGATTAGTTTTTTCTTGTTTTGCATTCTGTATAGATGAAATTATGCAGTATATATTCTTTTGCTCAGCATCATGTCAGTGAGATGGATCCATGCTGCATGTAGCCAAAGTTTGCTCACTCTAATAGTGTTTGTAGGGTATTGTAGAAATATACCATGATTTCTTTCTCCATTCCACTGTTGATGGATGTTTGGTTGCTTTCAGCTTTCAGTTGTTATGATCATTCTTGTACAAGTCTTTTACTGAACATATGTATGTATTTATTGTGGCATATCCCTAAGAGATAATAGGGTATGTATATGTTCAGTTTTGTAGATACAGTCCATTTCCCAAAGTGGCTGTGCAGATTTTGTACTACTACCAGGTGTATAAGAGTTCCAGCTGTTTTTACAGTAATCTTAAATACTTTGTCAGTACCTATGAAGATGGTTATACGATTTTCCTCTTTTGGTCTGTGAATGCTGCTAATTGATAAACTTGCTGATGTTGAAACATCTTTAAATTCCTGGAATACATCTACTTAGTTTATCTTGTGTTTCTCTGTTATGTGACTAGATTTTACTCACTAATATTTTATTTAGAATATTTCCATTTATACTCATATCT
>NW_012108319.1:828697-833140 GCF_000951045.1 Mandrillus leucophaeus | reverse complement strand
GCTGCAGGGTCCTCAAGTCCTTTTAGAGCAAGAAGCTGAAGGGGATTTTCAGAGAAGAAGCTGAGGGTTTGAGGATTTTGCTGGAGACTGTGCAAGAGCTACAGAGGGAACAGTGTAAAGGTTTCATCATTTGGAGTGGGGTGAGACAGAAAGTTAGAGTACAGGGGATAAGAGACAGCTTGGGCGTCCTGGGCTGCTTGTGGCAATGGATGTGAGCACATAAAGGTGTAATGAAATTGTTTCTGATGGTCTTTTGGCATATACTGGTGGTGAGACTCTGAGAGTTGTAGGGAGGATGGGGATGGAGTGGGAAGCATGGCCACAAACAGGCAAAGCCTTAGGCTTTCTTTTGACTCCTGTCTATGGTGAGCGGGAACAAGGAGAAGGAAAGGGTGGTCTTATCTGGAGCACCAGGGGTTCAAAGGTACCTTAAAAAAAAAGTAATAAAGTGTAGAAATGCATGTAGAAAAGTGCACAAATCATAGGTATTGTGGCTTATAAGGTGAAGAACCTGTGTAACCAACAACCAGATGAGAAAAGAGAGCATCATCAGTATCCCAGAAGCTCCCACACAGCCCCACACAGCCCCTCCCAGGCAATAGCCTCCCCAAAAGTAAGCATTATCCTGAATCCTAAAACCATAGATTAGTTTTGTCTTGTTTTGCATTCTGTATAGATGAAATTATGCAGTATATATTCTTTTGCTCAGCATCATGTCAGTGAGATGGATCCATGCTGCATGTAGCCAAAGTTTGCTCACTCTAATAGTGTTTGTAGGGTATTGTAGAAATATACCATGATTTCTTTCTCCATTCCACTGTTGATGGATGTTTGGTTGTTTTCAGCTTTCAGTTGTTATGATCATTCTTGTACAAGTCTTTTACTGAACATATGTATGTATTTATTGTGGCATATCCCTAAGAGATAATAGGGTATGTATATGTTCAGTTTTGTAGATACTGTCCATTTCCCAAAGTGGCTGTGCAGATTTTGTACTACTACCAGGTGTATAAGAGTTCCAGCTGGTTTTACAGTAATCTTAAATACTTTGTCAGTACCTATGAAGATGGTTATACAATTTTCCTCTTTTGGTCTGTGAATGCTGCTAATTGATAAACTTGCTGATGTTGAAACATCTTTAAATTCCTGGAATACATCTACTTAGTTTATCTTGTGTTTCTCTGTTATGTGACTAGATTTTACTCACTAATATTTTATTTAGAATATTTCCATTTATACTCATATCTGAGATTTACCTGTAGTTTTTGGTTGTGTGTTATTTTTGTTAGTTTTTGATACTGATATTATGCTAGATTTATAAAAGTAATTTGGAAGTGTTCCTTCTGAGTTCTGAAACCATTTAAATAGCATTGAAGTAATCTATTTCTGAAAGCCTTGGAAAAATTTTCCTCTGAAACTATGTAGACCTGTTGCTTTCTTGGGTAAGATATTGGGGGATTAGGGAATTGGATGAAGGTAAAGTTATTTTGCAACTTGTTATACTTCCCTTATGGTAATCGGTCTGCTTAGATCTTTCATCTCTTCTGGTGTCAGTTTTTGTAAATTACATTTCTTTATGAAAACATTTCATTTCCTTTTGTTTTTCAAATGTGTTTTTTAGTCATGGGCAATGTGGTTTATTTGGATTCTTTTAGTTTAGTTGGTATTTGTGGTTTGTTTCACTTTTATAATATTTAAATTGCTATTTGTTCTTCCATTTATCTTGAATAGATTAGTTAACAGGTCATTCATTTTATTTATAGTGCAAAGAATTAGAAGTTACATTTAATTATAAGCTTTATTGTTTTCTAATTCTTTAACTTATAATTCTTTTTTTTTCTTTTTATTTTAAGTTCTAGGGTATATGTGCAGGATGTGCAGGTTTGTTACCTAGGTAAACATGTGCCATGGTGGTTTGCTGCACCTATCAACCCATCACCTAGGTATTAAGCCAGCATGCATTAGCTATTTTTCTTGATGCTCTCCCTCCCCCAACCCCCTCCCCACCCGGACCCCAGTGTGTGTTGTTCTCCTCCCTGTGTTTATGTATTCACATTGTTCAGCTCCCACTTATAAATGAAAACATGCTTTTCCATTTCTTTTTCTTGGTTATTGTTGTTTTCTAACTTCTTGAATGGAATGCTTAATGTTTGTTAATATAAATATTTAAGTTTTTTTCCTGTAAGCACTATCTTAGATATAACCCAGTGATTCAGACATGTAGTGTTTTTGTTATTGTAATTTTCCATATTTCTGGTAAATTCAAATTTGATTTTCTTTTTGACCCAAAAGTTGTTTATGAGAGAGTTAAAGGATTTCTAGGTAATAGAATTTTTGTTTTCCTGTTTTCATATTAATTTCTAGTTCTATTGCTTCGTGATAACAATTGTTTTCAGTATAATTCTTTTTTTAAAAAAGGTTACCATTTCCTTTGTGATTTAATATATGGTTAGTTTTTGTGAGGGTTCCATGAAGGCTTGAAAAAAATTTATTTTCCTGTTTTCAAGGTATGGAGTTTAATGTGTTACAATTTAATTTTTTAATTTTGTAATTTAGGTTTTCTACTTTCTTACAAATGTTCTATTTATCTGCTTTCTCATGGACTGAGAGAAAAAATCAAAATATCATTCACTGATGTTTTTCATGACGTGTGATCTTTAATGAAGCATAAAGACCTTTCTAACATGTCAACTAGAGACCATTTCACCCACTGCTCTCTTCCGCTGCCAGTCTCTTCTCTCTCTTCAGCAATGGTGAGGCAGATACCTTGTCCTCAGGCAAGAGAAATCCATGATTTGTTGCTTTTGCCAATAATATAAATGTTGGAGAACTGGGTGGCAATGCTGTTGCTGTTGGCATCTTTTATAGGAACCACATTGAAAAATCTAGGGTGTCTTTCTCCGTTGGTGATCACACCAATTCTTCCCAGGTTAGCACCTCCAGCCACCATACACAGGTTACCAGTGTCAAACCTGATGAAATCAGTAATCTTGCCAGTCTCCAAGTCAATCTGAACGATGTCATTCACCTTGATGAGGGTCAGGGCAGGAGATGATGCCAGCATCATGAGCTACCAGATCAGGGATTTTTCTTCTGTGTTTACAAAGTTTCTTCTCACTTTGAGTAACTTGGCCTCCTCAGGTGTAATAGGATCAACAGCAAGGTGACCCCTGGTGTCACAGATCAGACGGAAATTCTCTCTGGTCTTGTTAATGCTGACATCTAAGGAACCAGTGGCATAGATTGTATCAGTCGAGACCTTGTCATTGATCTTAATGAACTGTGCTGCATGCAGATCTTCTTTGCTTCATCTCCTATCAGTGCATACTTAAGTCTGTTCCTTAGGAAAATGATGAGGGGGAGACTTTCAGCCTGTGGAGATTGGTGTATGGGTGGCAAGCAAACACACCAGTCAAAGTATTCAGCATCCAGTGCTTTGGGGCTCCTACCAAATTCAGATGCTTCTTGGCACCAAGAGCCATGGTTGCACTGGGCAGGGAAAGAGGACCACCATCTTCCAGTGCACAGAGAAATTGTGGCCGATATATCATTTCAAAGAAAGTGGTACTCTTTCTCCTATTTTCTGACACCTTTACTTTGAGTCATGAATGTTGAATGTTGATTCTAAGCTATTTGGTGCATAGGCATTCATAAATGTGATATATTCATTGTGAATAGTCCCCTCTTTTATCATTTAAAAAAGTGCCCTGCTATTATTATTTTTCTTCTCTGAACTCAACTTCGATACAATGATTAGAAACAACCCAGCTATTAATATTGAAATAAAAATTAAAGCCCAATTTTCAGTGAATGAACAAAGTATTTACTTCCTGCTCATGCCAAAGCCAGTGTGATCTGGGTTGCCTTGTTCTACCTGGTGGCTATGCCATTGGGAGTACACGACAGGGAAGAGACAAGTGGAGATGCACACTGGTTCTTACCTGTCCCAGCAAGGAAATGCCAGTCAATTCTCGGCATAGTCTATTGGCTAGAATTAGTCATAAGTCTGCTTATTTCCACAAGGAAGGCTGGAAAAGACAGGGAAGTCAATAAATATTTGGAAAGGACAAACTATCTTCCACATTCCACTTTCTGTTTGTTAACATTGCTTAGACTATCTTTTATGTAGGTTTGATGCCTTTGTCTTTTTGGTATCTGTTTTGATTTTTGCTTTGTGCATCATAAAAAATCATATATTAGTTTTACCCATTTATATTCACTACTATGACAGATATAATGGCATATTATTTTATGTAATGCTTTCTAATTTTTAGTCTTTTTCTTAGTCTATCATCTATGATTTTCTTGATTCTTGTAGTTTTTTTCCTGATAAATTGGAATGTTTTTATTTTGTTCTAGTGCTTATATCTGCAATCAAAATGTTGCATAATACCCTTAGACTTCTGTTTCTTCAGAGAGTATCTGAAAATACATATTTCAACT
>NW_012108319.1:824188-825697 GCF_000951045.1 Mandrillus leucophaeus | reverse complement strand
CAGCTATTAATATTGAAATAAAAATTAAAGCCCAATTTTCAGTGAATGAACAAAGTATTTACTTCCTGCTCATGCCAAAGCCAGTGTGATCTGGGTTGCCTTGTTCCACCTGGTGGCTATGCCATTGGGAGTACACGACAGGGAAGAGACAAATGGAGATGCACACTGGTTCTTACCTGTCCCAGCAAGGAAATGCCAGTCAATTCTCGGCATAGTCTATTGGCTAGAATTAGTCATAAGTCTGCTTATTTCCACAAGGAAGGCTGGAAAAGACAGGGAAGTCAATAAATATTTGGAAAGGACAAACTATCTTCCACATTCCACTTTCTGTTTGTTAACATTGCTTAGACTATCTTTTATGTAGGTTTGATGCCTTTGTCTTTTTGGTATCTGTTTTGATTTTTGCTTTGTGCATCATAAAAAATCATATATTAGTTTTACCCATTTATATTCACTACTATGACAGATATAATGGCATATTATTTTATGTAATGCTTTCTAATTTTTAGTCTTTTTCTTAGTCTATCATCTATGATTTTCTTGATTCTTGTAGTTTTTTCCTGATAAATTGGAATGTTTTTATTTTGTTCTAGTGCTTATATCTGCAATCAAAATGTTGCATAATACCCTTAGACTTCTGTTTCTTCAGAGAGTATCTGAAAATACATATTTCAACTTTACTTGTAACTCTCTACTATGAAAAATGATCTTCCCCTGCCAACTCCTAGTTTACTATTTTATCTTCGTTAGTACTTACTTTTAAATATTTTATACCTTTTTTATTTCATTAGCTTTAAGTTAGTTATTTTAACCTCCCAGCTGCAAATGA
This sequence comes from Mandrillus leucophaeus, assembly GCF_000951045.1. Lineage (NCBI taxonomy): Eukaryota > Metazoa > Chordata > Mammalia > Primates > Cercopithecidae > Mandrillus > Mandrillus leucophaeus. The sequence goes on along the minus strand of NW_012108319.1, from coordinate 824,868 downwards.
TGAGAAAGTGAGCAGACTTACATTTTTATATTCTCTTCCTTTTCCTCTCCAAATTATTTGAAATTTACATAATTTCTACTTTGTATAATTGTTAGGATTTTTAACACTTACACTCTTCTCTGTTGACATACTTCCTAGATTTGTTTTGATCTTGATTGTACAAACAAATAGGGTTAAGTTTCACTACTAGTCTTTTGGTTGTGCGCGCGCGCATGTGTGTGTGTGTGTGTCTATCTATTGGTTGGTCAAAGTTCAGGAGTTTAAAAAGGATGCTTGGTCAATCACAGCCAGTGAATGTTCCACACATCTTGCTAGACTAGTATAAAAATCACTGGGTAACTGTTGATTCTAATGACCTGAAAGGTATTCAGTTTTTGGTTTTGGTTTTGGTTTTGATTTCTTGGGGGTGGATTTTGCTTGTTGTTCTTTTTCATTTGAGGATTTTGGGAGGAAAGTTTATTTTTGGTTCCAAATAGAAAAACAAACCTATTTTGATCTTTAGTGCAAATGAGGGCTAGGGACTTAGCCTCCACCACCTCTACACTGCTTCATTCTGCCATTCGCTCATTGCAGCATATGCAAGAATAAAGCAATATAGTTTACTGCATTGTTTACTGAAGGTCAGCCAAACTTTCTGTATTATATTGCATATGAAATTGTTTACAAAAGAAACACTAACT